>NC_070604.1:115111225-115411850 GCF_027172205.1 Podarcis raffonei | reverse complement strand
TTTTTTTAAAAAAAATTGAACTATATCTACACACACACACACAATCTATTAAAACCAAACAAAATAATTACACCAGTCTTTTCATTAAAAGCAGTCAGTTCCCAAAAGTCTGTTGGAACAAGAAAATATTTACTTGCCAGTAAAGGTAAAAGATAAAGGGCTCTTGGACGTTTAAGTCCAGTCGAATTTGACTATGGGGTGCGGCCGAAGGAGCCATTGTTTGTCCACAGACAGCTTTATGGGTCGGGTGGCCAGCATGATGAAACCGCTTCTGGTGCAACGGGACACCGTGACGGAAGCCAGCATGCATGGAAACACTGTTTACCTTCCAGCCACAGCAGTACCTATTTATCTACTTGAAGTGGTATGCTTTCGAACAGCTAGGTTGGCAGGAGATGGAAGAAAGCAACAGGAGCTCACCCCGTGGCGGGGATTCGGACTGCCGAGCTTATGATCAGCAAGCCCAAGATGCTCAGGCCACAATGGCACCCACGTCCAGTGGAAGGACAGCAAGGAGGGAGCCAGTCTGGCTTCTCTAGGGAGTTTAAAAGTCTAGGAGCAGCCACTGAGAAGGTTATCAGCCAGAAGCTTCCTGCAGCCAATCGGAAACTGTGCCCTGGTTTCCAAATTATTTGGAAGGTGAATGGACTTCGGGAACAGATTCCTTTTGGCTTCAAGGTACCACTGTACCTGCAGGCAGAAGTTCTCAGGTTCAATCTCTGGCACCTCCAGGTAGAGTTCAGAAGCACCTTTGCCTGGAACCCTGAATGGCCACTGCTGCCAGTCAGTGTCAAACAACATTAGGCTTCCTCTACAGTTCCCTGCTAGGGACGCGGGTGGTGCTGTGGGTTAAACCACAGAGCCTAGGACTTGCCGATCAGAAGGTCGGCGGTTCGAATCCCCGTGACGGGGTGAGCTCCCGTTGCTTGGTCCCTGCTCCTGCCAACCTAGCAGTTCGAAAGCACGTCAAAGTGTAAGTAGATAAATAGGTACCGCTCTGGCAGGAAGGTAAACGGCGTTTTCGTGCGCTGCTCTGGTTCGCCAGAAGCAGCTTAGTCATGCTGGCCACATGACCCGGAAGCTGTACGCTGACAAACGCCGGCTCCCTTGACCAATAAAGCGAGATGAGTGCCGCAACCCCAGAGTCGGTCATGACTGGACCTAATGGTCAGGGGTCCCTTTACCTTTACAAATCCCTGCATGTGCTACTTTCTGGTACAAACCCATAATGCGTGATGCAGCTGCCCTTAGACGAGCATAAACTGGCCCCCAGTCACACATTTCAGGGTAAAAACCTTTCTCTCTCTCTCTCTCTCTCTTTAAGGACGTATAGCACAACAAAGCCTTTTTCGTGGATGCAATTAATTGTCCTGGCAAGATGTTCCTTCCAAAAGAAAAGGAAACCAAGTTGTTGTTGTTGTTGCTTTTATATTGCTTTGAGCATACAAACACCCTTCCCTCCGCCAGAGATCTTCCAGACTAGGAGTAAAATAAAATAAAACATTTCACGAAAATAATATCCTTTGTTATTCTCCCTCTGTCAAAGGACCCCATGTTGTTCATCTTAAGCAGCCGAGAAACAAACACGATTATTCCTTTCGATAAAGTTTAAGTGGGAAAGAGAAGGCTGGGTCCCTCTAACAATGTTGAATTTTCGCTTTCAAGTTTAGATTTCTATCTTCCTCTACACTCAGGTGAAGCTAGTAGGATTTAGAGAAAGGGCTGGCTTGTGTGTGTGTGTGTGTGTGTTTGTGTGTGTGTGTTTTGAATCTATTTTCATAGGAAAAGGGAGAATCATTACAACGGGATGATGATGGTCCTTCGGATCATTAATATGCCCAGGAGTGTTTTCGTGGTGCTCTGCGTGGGAATTTCACTCTGAAAACTTTTCCCAGCGGCCTTTCCTCCTGCATCTGCCGCCCTGTCCTCACGGCGCAAACCGAGGGCTCCCACTGTGCTTCATTCTCAGTCAAATTAGTGCAGTGTGAATAGGTTACCCAAATGGCAAGGCAGCTTCTGACTTGCCAAATCTGACCTGATTTTGGATTGGAGGCACGGAGGGTGGGGGGAGAGGAGAATTCACAAAGGGCAACTCAGAAATATCCCCAAACAGCCAGGCACAGACTAAAAGGGGACAAACTGGAGAGACATGGGAGGTGCAGTGCTTGTGTGGCTGCAATCACAGGTCTAGCTTTCACTGGGGTGGTAAACTTGTGACTTAGTGCAGAACTGGGAGCTAACCCAACTGAACGTCAGTCAGCCTCAGACAGCTCTCACTTGCCTGCCTTCTTCTGTCTAGTGGGTGGTGCTGCTCAGTGGGTATTTCTTAATCTCAGGGTAATGGGTTGAAGAAGTTTCTAGGACTAGGTGACGCTTGTGGTCCTTTCCAGCTTTACAACTCTTTGATTCTATCCTTATTCCCATTATTGCCCCTTTTATTTCCCAGCAGGAGAGAGAATGGGAAGGAAAGTTTCAAATCAAGCAACGTGCCACACACTCTGGCGCCACCTACTGTTGACCTCCCTGCCTTCCACCCTACCAGGCTCGATAGTCCCCGACCATCACTGCTGAAGGATCCTCCATCATAGCTGTCAACTTTTCCCTTTTCTTGCGAGGAATCCTATTCGGAATAAGGGAATTTCCCATTAAAAAAAGGGAAATGTTGACAGCTCCATCCTCCTTTCATGAAAGAAGCTAGCATGTCAGGCAGAACGTTTGGTTTGAAACTAGATCTTTGCATCAATGGCAATTTTTCCACCTTATTTGTGAGCAGAGAAACTGGGGTGCCTATTAGGGCAATTCTTTCCCCTTCATCTGCAGGAAGGGAAGAGAAAAGAGAAATCCTTTGACAGTTTCTATAGGATAGGGGTTGTCATTGCTGTGGCTGCTCAGGGGAGTTGCAGCAGGAGGTGGAGAAGGCAGGATGATTGGGCCTGATCCTCTTGGCCTCTCCAGGCTGGTGCAAGGATTGGGGGCAGTACTCACCAAAGTAGTTGTCAGGAGTGCATGCAGGAGCCAGGCCCTGTGACTGGTAGGGCCTCGCAGGACTGGGGCCTTCCTGAGTTTGGCCTGGAAGGACAAGGCACTGCCACACAGGTGAGGCTTAATAGAAGACTCGTAGCACCTGGTGGCAAGGGTCAGGAGACCAGCATATAAGACCAGCATTTCCCTCAGGTTCTTTGCCACAGCAACACACTACCAACCTAGCTGTGCTTTGGCTTCCTGACTCCTGGTATCCTCACTCTTGGACCCTTGGCTTCCTGACTCCTGGTTGTTGGGATACTGCCGGGGAGATGGGGGTATCAGGCAGGCCTCCAGATGGCTCCAGACAATCAGTGGTCTCCCATGGAAGAGCAGCAGTCAGTCAGTGACACGAGCCTCAGGTACATTTAGAGACCCGTGCACGCTCTGTCAGCAGAGTGTGTAAATCACCTCGCAGCAGAAGAGGTGAACAGAGAGAGATGTGCAAGCATATTTACAGCATTTATTCAGCATAGCTCAGGAACAACGGAAAACATGTCTGCTTGCCTTCGTGTCCAGCAGAACAGCAGTATAGCAAAAGCAACATACAACGGAAGTTCCCAGCAGACAGTGCTGCTGGAAGTAAACAGGCCATGTGATACACAACAGTCATGCCTGACCCTTTTAAGGTGGAATGGAACTATATCCTAACACTGGTTTCCTGATTCATGGACTCTTGGCTTCCTGACCCCTGGACTGATGATTCCTGCTTCCCAACCACTACCCCGGTCCTGACGTACCAAGCCAGGACTCCGACTGCCTGTAACCCGGACCGTGACAGTAGTTCTGTTAGCACAAGGATTTCACCTCCCTCTCCTCTCCCTGCCCCTGCACAAAATTTGCTCCAGAGCGTTGTGGGTGGATAGATCCAGTGGCTGTGGGCACACAGGAAGAGTTGAGAGAGAAGATCCATTATGCAGCCCATAGTCCTCTCTCTAATGCAACTCCTTCATTGCAGACCACATTGGGTTCAGACCAATCCCCACCCTTGGAATGCCACATTTTGGGGATTCCCACTGGGCTCCACTGATGGAGAACCCACCAGCGTACCTCGCATCTGCCCGGAAGCTGCATGGCTGGTGGGAATCCATGAGGACTTGGCTGGGAGAACTTGGCTAGCAGATGAGAACTCGGCAGAGAATGAGGCTGGTTCTCTATTTGCCCTGATGAGACCAGTGGAAACTGGCCTCGTGTCCCAGCACTAACAATGTTTGCCTTTCTTCCACACAGAATACCTCCTCTTCTCATTTCTTCTGTTGTGGTGTCATCACAGCCAGCTAAGATAGGACAATTAGAGTGTGGCTGAAGAGGGACAGTGCCCTGTAGTGGCCCAACATTTGCCACATAATGTCACGTCCTGCTATGGCTTCTCCTCATGGCAGCAGACAAACTTCCGTAGGTCAAGATAATAGAGCCATTCTGGAGTGTCAAGTCTCGGAACACTTCAGTCAGGCAAACGTCATCAAGTCTTCCTTCTGTTACCATTGATGCTCTTATTGATAACTGCCTGCCCCCAAACTGTGCGAAACGCCCACTGTCCAATGAAAATGACAACATGGCTGTAGCCAAGAGAAAGCCAGGATCAGTGTGGAGCTGCTGTACGTTTCCATTTGGCTAAAGACCAGTTACGATTCCTGGACAACTTTCCTTTCTTTCTTTTAGGGACAATTAATTAATTTGGAAGGAACGCGGGTGGCACTGTGGGTTAAACCACTGAGCCTAGGGCTTGCCGATCAGAAGGTTGGCGGTTCGAATCCCTGCGATGGGGTGAGCTCCCGTTGCTTGGTCCCTGCTCCTGCCAACCTAGCAGTTCGAAAGCACGTCAAAGTGTAAGTAGATAAATAGGTACCACTCCGGCAGGAAGGTAAACGGTGTTTCCGTGCGCTGCTCTGGTTCGCCAGAAGCGGCTTATTCATGCTGGCCACATGACCCAGAAGCTGTACGCCGGCTCCCTTGGCCAATAAAGCAAGATGAGAGCTGCAACCCCAGAGTCGGTCACGACTGGACCCAATGGTCAGGGGTTCCTTTACCTTTAATTAATTTGGAATCGCAGTTTACGAACTTGTTATGCGCCCTCTTATAATTGCACTAAAACAGAGTTCAGTGCTCTCTGGCACACTTAGCACAATGGCTTATCCAGACCTGTTTATCTTGCCGGGGGGTGGGGGTGGGAATTGTTTTGCCTTAGCACTGTAAAAGGAGATGTCCCTCCTAGTGTTTTTATACGGTTGCCATGTTCTGAATTTTTTAAAAAAGATGCTCCCCCCGTTTTCTTGTAAAGGGGTGTCCCTGAATAAGGGACAACTGGGGAGGCAGCAACAGAAGAGAGGAGAGAGAGGAGCTAGTGAAAAAAAGGGGGGACAATAGAGATAGTTGTCCCAGCTAAGAGATAAAAGCTACATTACATGAAATTAATGGAAGCTGTCTGAGACATACATGAATCACTGTTTCAACACTGAGAAACCAGCACAAAAGAATAGAGAAATCTGAGCACTAACTATATCTTCAAAGGTCTCCTATTTACCCCGCTATCCTGGGTACAGAGACAAGGAAAGGGGGGAATATATAAAAAAAGAGTGGGGGGGTGGAGAGAGGGAGACTGCTGTGATTGAATGAATGAGACCATATGAGCGATATTGGTGCCGTATGCATTCTATTTAGCTGATATCAAACACAGTTTAATGAAAGTTAAATAGTTTCTGAGGAGTGCATGAGCTGGAACGGATTAGATTCCACAGAGGGGTCTGTCAGCACATTGTTGCTCAAACATATTCCCTGCTCAGAGCCTGCCACAATTCCAGCACTCCATTAGCAATACACAAAAGGCTTATGCAGATAGCAGGCAGAAGCATGCACCGCCATGTTGGGGAGAAAATAATGAAATAAAAAAAAGAAAGGAGAGGGTGACGCAGGATGGAGGCGCCTTTCCCCCCCCCTTCCTTTTTTTGTTCGACGTGCTCATCTGAAACGAGATCTCTGTCGTTCAAAAGGTGATAAGGGAAGAGGGCGAGGGAGACAGGAAGGGGGACAAACGGGGCTAATGTATCATATTTAATATTAGTTATTCATTGCAAGCAAGTAGGCAGAGCTATCGTCACTTATATTAATTGCCTAGCACCTAGTTTTTATTTTAGTGCATAATAGCCATCGCTCTCATTGGTCTCCAACCTCTGCGTACCCAGAAGCTCCCTTTAATCCCAGCCTGTGATATGGGCCCAAGTTTGAATCTCTTTCTGTGTGTGCACGCACACACGCACACACACACACACACACACACACACACACACACACACACAGAGAGAGAGAGAGAGAGAGAGAGAGACAATGTGCCAGATTTACGTATAAGCTAAACAAGCTATAGCTTAGGGCCCCACTCTCTTGCCCCCCCCCAATATACTTCTTCTTAATTGTATTTCACTATTAATATACTTCTTCTTAATTGTTTTTCTGTTCAAAAATTACTTTGATAAAATACATATTTTGTTATGTGCAAATGGCTTTAGATACCTGTTAGGGCCATAATTTACCATATAGCATATATTCAACACAAAAATAGCGACACGACTAAATGACTAAACAGCAACAACAACTTTTAACTATATGGGATGTGGGTAGCGCTGTGGTCTAAACCACTGAGCCTAGGGCTTGCCGATCGGAAGGTCGGCGGTTCGAATCCCCGCGATGGGGTGAGCTCCCGTTGCTCGGTCCCTGCTCCTGCCAACCTAGCAGTTTGAAAGCACTTCAGAGTGCAAGTAGATAAATACTGCTCCGGCGAGAAGGTAAATGGCGTTTCCGTGCACTGCTCTGGTTCGCCAGAAGCGGCTTAGTCATGCTGGCCACATGACCCAGAAGCTGTACGCCGGCTCCCTCGGCCAGTAAAGCGAGATGAGCACCGCAACCCCAGAGTCGGTCATGACTGGACCTAATGGTCAGGGGTCCCTTTACCTTTACCTTTTACATACAGCAACAGTGTTTTGTGTTGCGTAGGCTCCTATGATGTAAGCAATGGGCCCCGCCTGCTAGCCTGCTCCCCAAAATATCACTGGTTTGCTCATTTCGATATATAGGGCGCCTACATTCTGCACAGACTGGTTGCAGGTCAACATGTGCAAATGGCTTTAGATCCCTATTAGGTCCATAAATGACCATATAGCATATATTCAACACCAAAAGCAGTGGCAATTTGTTGTTGACAAAGGACAGCTGGACATATAAAGGGCCCCATTACCTTCAGTAGCTTAGGGCCTCATCAAACCTAAATCCAGCCCTGATCCTGTGATATCTGAAGGTCCCCAGGTTCCCCAACCCTTATGTAAACTGATGTTATGAGGACTCAGATTGGGCTGACAGCCCGGTGAAGATTTCATGGAATTGTAGAATTGCAGCGCTGGAATGCAGGAATTTGTTCTTGCCATGGAGAAAGGCATGGGTTGTCCTCGTGACCTCTAGATATGGAAAGCTGTATCCTATCTCGATTCTCATTTCATTCCCCCCTCCCCCCGGGGTGCTGTGGAGGAATTTGAGGTCAAGTATCGGTTTTCATACACAGAAGAACAACAACACTTCTCAATTTTTTTAGGTGAATAATTTTGAATGACTTTTGCTTATTAGCATTTAGTATGACCACAAATGACACACTTTGGGGATCCAGTCCCCTTCCTCAAACAAGATCTCGCCACCCCCTCTTTACACCTCAGCATTATATTGCTATTAATTACAATTATTAATATTTTGTTTTCCTGTTTGTATGTGTATGTGTCTGTTTTAGAAAGTGGCCGGCTACGGTTACAGCTATTCCGAGGTTTTTGATTTAATCTGACAGAACTAAGCTCCCACCATGAAATCTGTACTTCCACTGGATAATAGAAGTTGCCATACTGGAACAAAAGAGTTGCTCCATTTAGGTCAGGGTTTTGTTTCTGGTGGAGAGCTCTGTCTAGATGTATACAAAGAAGCCCTGCAACAAAAATGTTGCAGCGTGGAGTGCTCCCATCCAGATTTCCAGCTATTTCATACCTCAGATAAAATTTTAGTCATTTTTGCAGTTGATACAATGGGGTAAACAACCTCAAATCTTGGGGGAAATGTGACCATTTTTGGTGAGCTCAGTTTTAGATTGGTGTTCTATGCAGTCCACCTGTTTTTGAAGTGTTTGAAAAAAAAGTATTGCATTTTGGGAGAGGGGAGAAGTATTATGGGCTGTATCCAACAGTCAACCCAGAACTGACCAGCTCTTCCCTCTGCTTATCAGCTGACATGGGAGGCACAGAGAGTGTAAAAGTCTGATATATTATTATCTAAATGTATTAGTCACTTTTTTGCCACAGCAACTCAAAATGACTTGTGATATTATAAGCAAAAACCACATTAAAAATTCTTTAAAAACCCCACAATTCTGTCAATGCCCCCCTCTACATTAAAATATCCCCTCCATGCAAAAATGCCATAGATAGTTAAAAGCCAAAGGCTTGACAAAAGAGAAGTGTTTTTGCCTCACAACTAAATATATATAGCAATGGTGTCAGAAGAGCCTCCCTTCCACAAGTGGGGTGCCACCACTGAAAAGGTCCTTTTTGGGTTGTCACGCTCCAGACCTCTTGTGGAGGAGGTACATGAAGAAGGGCCTCAGATGATGTTCCCAGGGTATGGGTCGGTTCACATGAGGAGGGGTGATCCCTGAGTTTGAGTTTTGAGAAGTTTGTCCTTAGCAGCACCCATTAGTTGGACGGGGAGAGGGGGAGAAGATAGAAGAAAAGAAGGAGCAAGAAGATGAATAAAGCCCTCCTTGAGAATTACTAGAATCTCCTGTGTCTGGATGAAAGGGTGCACACAAAACAAATGAGGCTCCCATTTGAGACACCCCACCTCACCTTGGAACCTTTCCTAAATTCCATCCACCTTTTCCATCCTTTAAAAAACTCCACTTTATATCCTATGTTTAAAAGCCTGTTGGTTTCTTGTTAGGGATAAGAAATATGGACTCCAGCAATTCAGTCAAAGACGTAAGGGACAAATGAGAAAATTCCCCCAGTTTCTAGTCTGCTTTGAATCCTCCGCTATTAATTTTTAACCAGGCCGAGGATTAGAATTTCCTTAGACATCGTGTGTGTGTGTGTGTGTGTGTGTGAGAGAGAGAGAGAGAGAGAGAGAGAGAGAGAAAGTGGTCCAAAACGGAGCAAGCTGAAGATCCATTTAAGGTTGCCTGTCAGATCCCCTAAGGTAATTGGCTCCATATCTGCATCCCTTTCCCCCCGAAATGAAGATAATTTTATTAAGTGCTGCAGGAGGTGTTTCGCTCATGTCACCAGCTGCCTATTAGAGGCAGGGAACGGGGCTTCACCATATTATTTCCAAGTGTTCTCGTGACATTATGTCATCATCGTCAATGGTTACATCATGTCAAAGGTTGTACCGTTTCGTGCATTGAAGCCTATTTGACTTTTTTCTTCTTCTTTTGCTCCTTTTTTTCTTCAAAGGCAGGGCCAAGATGTCCTTTTCAGGGCAAGAAACGAGGGGGAGAGGAAGACGAAGAAATGACAAATACGTCTTGCCTGAAATAGCTTTGTCTTTCAACAATTTAGATGGAAAGCTGAATGAGCCTCTGCCCTGCGGGGGGCAGGAGGGAGGGTGTTGGAGAGAGGGAGGAGAAGACCATTTCCATGATCTCTGGTGCTCTCTCATTTCAGAATGTGAAAAGAGAGGTGTGTGTGTTTGTGTGCGTGTGTGTACTTTGCAGGCGTCAATGTCTGCGGTGTGTTCCGCTGTTGCAGGCTAACCTCAACAAACCACCTTGAATATACAAATTGCTTGAGTGTTTCTGCACATTGGTACCAAAGATGTGCAGCTCTTGATGCGAGGATGGAATCCTAACCTGGGAATAAGTCATAGGAACTGTTGGAGGCAAGAGGTTCTCCTTTAGAATATGGGTAAAAGTAAAGGTAAAGGGACCCCTGACCATTAGGTCCAGTCGTGGCCGACTCTGGGGTTGCGGCGCTCATCTTGCTTTATTGGCTGAGGGAGCCGGCATACAGCTTCTGGGTCATGTGGCCAGCATGACTAAGCCGCTTCTGGCGAACCAGAGCAGCACACGGAAACACTGTTTACCTTCCCGCCAGAGTGGTACCTATTTATCTACTTGCACTTTGACGTGCTTTCGAACTGCTAGGTTGGCAGGAGGAGGGACTGAGCAACGGGAGCTCACCCCGTCGCAGAGATTTGAACCGCCGACCTTCTGATCGGCAAGCCCTAGGCTCTGTGGTTTAACTCACAGTGCCACCCGCGTCCCTGAATATGGGTATTCTTGTCCAAATAAGAGCAAAAAGAAAAAGAAAAGGAGCACAAACTTTGGCAAAAGAAATGCGAGTAATGTGGGATGTAAGAATCAGGTGCAGTCAAAGACAACATTGCTAGAGTAGACATGAAGGTTGTCTCAGTCCTCCAGCCGGAACTTCCTGATTTCCAGGACTGAGACGAAACTTCCTATGTGTAACTTGAGATGGGCGTGGCCTCTTCTGAAGTAGAATGATCCAGAACCACAGGCTGGTGACCGTCTTGTCTCTATCGATGCCATCTTAACAACAGCACTGCTAAAATACACCCTTGGTTCCAGACCAATTGAAGAAAAGGGGGCCCAATTCAAAGTGCTGATTTTAATCCATAATGCCTTAAGCACCTCAGGACCATAATATCTCAAGTTCTCCCTCTCCCCATTGAACTGACCCAGACCTTGAGATAAAATGTCTCCTCAAAACAGTCAGAGGAACAGGAACTCCCTGTGGAGAGCAGGGATAGCTCAGTTGGTAGAGCATAATAATAATAATAATAATAATAATAATAATAATAATAATAATAATAAATTTTATTTATATCCCGCCCTCCCCAGCCGAAGCCGGGCTCAGGGCGGCTAACAACAATAAAACAATACAAAAGTACAACACAAACAACACTCTAAAATCATTCATAATAAAATTAATTAAATTCAAGCCACTGGCCACCATTGGGCCAGAGCTCCATGAAGATTGCCGAGGGAGGGAGTCAGGCTGTGCCCTGGCCAAAGGCCTGGCGGAACAGCTCTGTCTTGCAGGCCCTGCGGAAAGATGTCAAGTCCCGCAGGGCCCTAGTCTCTTGTGACAGAGTGTTCCACCAGGTCGGAGCCACAGCCGAAAAAGCCCTGGCTCTAATTGAGGCCAGCCTAACTTCTCTGTGGCCTGGGACCTTCAAGATGTTTTTATTTGAAGACCGTAAGTTTCTCTGTGGGGCATACCAGGAGAGGCGGTCCCGTAGGTACGAGACTCTTAAGTTCAGGGTTGTGGTTTCAAGCCCCACATTGCTCAAAAGATTCCTGCATGGATAGAGATGACCCACGTGGCCCTTCCAATTCTATGATTCTATGATCTGGTTGTCCCCTTCGCAGTTGTTTGGTAACACCTTAGAAAGCTTTTATTTCAGCTTGGCAGCTGGAATGACTTTACCGTGTTTTCTTGCTGCCTACTAAAATTATATCTTGTGCTGTATTTTACTTTTCTTTTTAGCTAGGTGTTTTTATGATAGCTCTTACCTACCCTGGGCTTGAGTACAGGAAGGTTTGTTGTTGTTTAGTTGCTTAGTCGTGTCGGACTCTTCATGACTCCATGGACCAGAGCACACCAGGCACTCCTGTCTTCCTCTGCCTCCCGCAGTTTGGTCAAACTCATGTTCGTAGCTTCAAGAACACTGTCCAACCATCTCGTCCTCTGTCGTCCCCTTCTCCTTGTGCCCTCCATCTTGCCCAACATCAGGGCGTCTTTTCTTCTCATGAGGTGGCCCAAGTATTGGAGCCTCAGCTTCAGGATCTGTCCTTCCAGTGAGCACTCAGAATGGATAGGTTTGTTCTTCTTGCAGTCCATGGGACTCTCAAGAGTCTCCTCCAGCACCATCATTCAAAAGCATCAATTCTTCGGTGATCAGCCTTCTTTATGGTCCAGCTCTCACTTCCATACATCACTACTGGGAAAAAGATAATGATAATGAAAATAATAATATGCAATAATATAGAAAATATCGTAAATGAAAGCTGCTGCAAACTGTTCCCTGCTTTAAATTTCCAGACTGCTGAATTGAGCAATTTGTTGCTCCCAGGGTATATGATTCAGCCATGCTGCTGAAGCTAAGCAGCTCTGGGTTTGGCCAGTACCTGGACAGGAGACAATTGGTCAATGCCCTGTATTGAGTTCCGCCAGTGCTGCCCTGCCAATTAAGGATGAAAAAAGATATTCATTTCCTTTGCATTTGCAAGCAACACGATTCACATTTTCTGAAACAGTATGAAAACCAAAACACAGACATCCTCCAAAATTTGCATTTTTCCAAATTTGGCAATGCACTTGCTTCTCTGGTCGAGTGATGTGTACAAAAAATGGGGCAAAGCATGCATAAAGATGCATATATTTAGTAAGTGTAACATGCAAAATTCCTGCTAGGAAAGATGCTTGCAGGAACATGCATGCTGGAGAAAACGGAATGCAAAAACATTCCTAACATAAGGCAGTGTGGGACGCATTTTTGGTGCTGCATCTTCCTTGAATAGAAACTTTTTCTGTAGGCATGTTTTGGCTGGAGAGGGGCATCACAAAATTTGGAGAGGTGTAAATTTTGAAGGATGGCTGTGTTTCAGTTTGTGTATTGACTCAGGAAGTGCAAATTAACTTGTGAACTGAACACCTTTCTTCCCTGACCCTACAGTTGTGCATTTCCCCCTAAGCACAACCCAGCCCAAAGCCTTGCAGCTGGATTTCCCCCCACAAAGGCATATATTTCAGCAGTTTTCAGGGACCGGGATGGCAACTGTTTTTCTTTTACCTGCAGGTGGCATTAGCAGTAAAAATGGATTTCCTTTCATTCTTGAATAATGTTTAGCAGCGGAATGAAGGGAGCCTGGAGTGGGTCTATTACATGGCTGTGTGCTTGAAGTTAGCTACACTAACTGCAGATGGCATTTTGCATGTTTTGTAAGGTATGGAAATGAAAACGTTCTGGTGTGCTGGCTCCTACATGAACTTTTCAGCTGTAACAAAGGAAATGCGGAGCTGCTGTCCTTTCTATCTTCTTCACCTGACAGAAGAGGAACCCAGAGGTGTTTGAGAGTGATTGCCCCTGCTTCCAGGAATTGTAACATGACTGCACACAGGAGAGCTGAAATGAGGAGTTGCAATTATTTGAAATCCACAAAATTTCCCAAAGGGTCAGACTTTGGGCTCTCCGTTCTAAGCTGTGGTGGTTGGCGCCCATTGAGATGGATAGGGCGGAAGGAGGAACGGTCAACAGTAGGGGGTATCAGAGTCAAGTAATTCTAGTTTTGCCACCATTCTCCTCCCTGTGACTAAGGAGGAGGAACCTAATCCCCAGTTCTGACTCCCTGGACTTGATGTCAGGTGATAGTCAGCTGAGTGCAGTCTGAGAGCAGGGAGCCAGTGACCCTTTTAGCCTAATAGCCCAGTCTGCACTGGTTCTTGTCAGGAGTTCAGCCTACACTCGAGTAGGACCCTGGCAGAGACACGGGCCCGACTGGCATGTTCTCTCCCTCCTGGTCAATCGTTCAGGAGCTTCATAAGCTTTCTTCAGCCCGAACATCACAGCGACCAATGCCAACCGACACTGGGACACTTAGGGATCCGCAGAGTTTGCGCAACTTGCGCGTGACAGACCGCAGCAACTCAGCGTTTTGGCTAATCTACTTTTTATATACATATAAACACACAGGGAGCACTGCAACATGGTTCCCTCTCTCTCTAGCATCAGACAACAAAGAGAAAAAGAACAAAGGACAATAGTCCCACTTCACGGAACACAGTAACACAAACATCCTGTCTCCATCACTTCCCACTCTGTGGAGTCAAAACATAAACCGTCATGTGATAGACAAAAATCCCATGACTGCAATCATGGAGCAGGAATTCTAACAGTTCTAAGGCTGCTCTTTCGGTACAAGGTCATTGGGAGATTCCAAACTATTACTGGGCAAGTGGGGCTAGTCAACCTGGGTAGGTAGGCCATCTAAGAAAAGGAAAACTGATCTTAAACCTCCGCTGCCTTATGGGACATCTTTGGGAGAAGAAAATGCTAAGAAGAAAGCCCCATACAAATCTAGAGTGGAGTCCCTAAGACGTTTGGATGGCACCTTGTACAACTACTTTTTGGCAACTTCCGCAGCCAAGCTGGTGCCAAACGTACCAGGGTTTCTAACAATGATGACAGGTTTGGGCTGGGTGTTCATCAGTATGCAGATGATACCCTACCTCTCTTTTAAATCAGAACCAGTGAAGGCAGTGAATGTCCTATGTGAGTGTCCAGAGGTGGTTGGAGGATGGATGACAGCTAACAGATTGAGGTTGAATCCTGACAAGACAGAAGTACTGTTCTTGGGGGACAGGGGGCGGGCAGGTGTGGAGGACTCCCTGGTCCTGAATGGGGAAGCTGTGCCCCTGAAGGACCAGATGTGCATCCTGGAGTCTTTTTGGACTCACAGCTGTCCATGGAGGCGCAGGTCAATTCTGTGTCCAGGGCAGCTGTCTACCAGCTCCATCCGGTACGCAGGCTGGGACCCTACCTACCTGCAGACTGTCTTGCCAGCATAGTGCATAGTTATCCCCCACTTGGACTACTGCAATACACTCTACATGGGGTTACATTTGAAGGTGACCCAGAAACTAAAACTAATCCAGAATGCGGCAGCTAGACTGGTGACTGGGAGCGGCCGCCAGGACCACATAACACCAGTCTTGAAAGACCTACATTGGCTCCCAGTACGTTTCTGAGGACAATTCAAAGTGTTGGTGCTGACCTTTAAAGCCCTAAATGGCCTTGGCCCAGTATGTCTCCACCCCCATCGTTCAGCCCAGACACTGAGGTCCAGCTCCAAGGGCCTTCTGGTGGTTCCCTCACTGCGAGAAGCCAGGTTACAGGGAACCAGAGGGCCTTCTCGGTAGTGGCACCCGCCCTGTGGAACGCCCTCCCATTAGATGTCAGGGAAATAAACAGCTATTGGACTTTTAGAAGACATCTGAAGGCAGCCCTGTATCCAGAAATTTTTCATGTCTAATGTTTTGCAGTTTTGTATGTGTTGTAAGCTGCCAAGAGTGGCTGGGGAAACTCAGCCAGATGGGTGAGGTACAAATATCAATAATAATAATAATAATAATAATAATAATAATAATAATAATAATAATAATAATTCCATTCTGGTACACAAAGCACCGGGAATGTGTTTGCCTTTTATTTTAAAGTTGTCTAGGCAATTCAGTTTCTGTGTCAAGTGTAACTGAAGTCTGCAGCCTATATATTTTATGCAGATCAATGATATGCGCATAATGACACTTATTCTGCTCGCAGCTTTGAATATTTGGGCAAATCTTGCATAGTTTATTCTTGCCAACATCGGGAACAGGACGGAGCTGTGCTGGACACTCCAAACATTGCACATCACAGTCCCCCGCCTCTCTGGCTTCTCATATTTCCACCTGCATTGCTCACACGTGCTTTCAATCATATCTTTGCTGGCACAGGGTCTAGAAAGTTGCTTTGTTTAAACAACAAAACGAAAATTCCCAGGCATCTAATTCCACATGCAAGCCTCATTCTGCACTCCTGTGGAGCCACAGTGTGCCCACAGCTCTGAAGTAGAGTTGTTTTCTCAAGACCGGAGAGTTTATTCATCTGACTCACCTGCACACAACTCCTTATACACGGCACCGAAACCTAAAAGGTGACAGATTCGTTGTTTTACCTTTTCATTCATTTCCTCCCTGAGGTCCATTCCAGATGTGGAGAGACCGGTTTTCTGATAATTGATCCTCGCTGCGCTTACCAAGGTATTCCTTTGGAAATGATTTCCTTTCTACATTAATTATGGTTGGACTTGGCAGTGCACACACACACACAATGCGCCTTCATTAAGAGCCACATATGCTGCACTACTATTAAAGGCAATGCCGTTACCACCACCTTGAAGATATCACAGCATGGGCTCCAGAAACCAAAGCTAATAAGTCTAAAGTGGGTGGTTATTGTTTGCTTATGTGCCTTAATGGTTCCCGTATGAGCAGTCCTGATGGATTCCTGCGTTGCGTCACCGGGGGCATGGCTGCAGCAGGGAAAAGCACAGAAACTTTTGCAAAACAGTTTGCCTGCAAGTAGCAGTTTAGATGCAGCACTTCATCTGGGGCGACGTTCACATGAGCCGTGCTTTCTCATTCAAAGAAACCTCTATTTTCTTGTCGTTGAGGGCAAGTTGTTGCAACACAGGCACCTCTGTCCTGCCAATCCATTTCATTTATTTCTCGTTTATATTTATATTTCATTCATATTTATCATATTTATCAGATTTATATACCGCCCTCCAATGTAAGATCTCAGGGAGGTTCGGAGAATAAAATACAGGATAAAGGTAAAGGGACCCCTGACCATTAGGTCCAGTTGTGACCGACTCTGGGGTTGCGGCGCTCATCTCACTTTATTGGCCGAGGGAGCCGGCGTACAGCTTCTGGGTCATGTGGCCAGCAGGACTAAGCTGCTTCTGGTGAACCAGAGCAGTGCACGGAAATGCCATTTACCTTCCCCGCCGGAAGGTATTTATCTACTTGCACTTTGACGTGCTTTTGAACTGCTAGGTTGGCAGGAGCAGGGACCGAGCAACGGGAGCTCACCCCGTCACAGGGATTTGAACCACCGACCTTCTGATCGGCAAATCCTAGGCTCTGTGGGTTAACCCACAGTGCCACCTGCATCCCGAAAATACAGGATAAAAACAAGTAAATGAGTAGAGCAAAACAGCAAAACAGTAGTCCCCCTTCACACAGACACATTTAAAAGGCTGTAGAAAATTAATCTGCCAAAGGCCTGGTTGAAGAGGAACGCTTTTGCCTGGCACCTAAAATATATACAGCGGTACCTCAGCTGTTGAACGTAATCCATTCTGGAAGACCATTCGACTTCCAAAACATTCGACAACTGTGGAGCAATGGGTGGTCGGGAAATTCCATTGAGAAAATGGAGAAACATGCCTCGGAAGCCGTTGGAGTTCTGAAGCGCGTTCGAAAGCGGAAGCATTCACTTCCGGGTTTTTGGTGTTTGGGTTCTGAATCATTCAGCTTCCGAGATGCTTGAAAACCAAGGTTCCACTGTATAAAGAAGGTGCCAGGTGAACTACAGAGAGGGCCCATTCTCGTGTTGCCACCCTAGGGACCTCACATGGAGGAGGCACATAAAGAAGGGCCTCAAATGATGAATTCATCCCTTTATGGCTTTGGTGAGGGGTCAAGATCAGCCTGGATTTGAAGCAAAGTCCCACTAGCCATGATGGCTATGATCTGCTCCCCAAGTCGGAGACGTCAATGCTTCTAAATACCAGTTATTGGAAACCGCAGGAAGGGAGCGGGCTCTTGTGAAGTGAAGGACACGAGTCAGGTGTTGGTCATCTGGTGAGCTGTGCATAAGCAAGCTGCTGGCTAGCTCTGCCGCGGCTCTTTTTATTAGCACAATATGCGAAACCAGTCAGATACATTTTGGACTGTGACCTTTACACATCTTCCAATCCCAAGATCCAGGGATGGTACAAAGTTATTTTGGAACCTGTTTCCACCGTGTCACTTTCCCCTTGCACAATGTTTAATTGAAAGAGACAAAGGTCACAGACAGGGCATGGCAGACTACTAAGAGAGCAAAAGATTAGATAGAGGGCATGATGTTCAGACAGCTGTGGTTTGTCTGTGGGCAGAAGTGCGCGCCACACCCGACGATCATTCCTTCACTCTTGTGCTCAGGTCCTTTTCCCATTAAGGCCCCTGGTTGGCCACTGACTGAACAGCTGTTGCCTCCCCCCCTTCCACTTCTTTCTTCTAAAGATGTGCTTTGCAATTCTGCAGATACCAGGGCTCCTCTGAGGCTGTGACAGGGATAGCTCAGCTGGTAGTGCATGAGATTCTTAGCCTCAGGGTCGCGGGTCTGAGCCCCACATTGGGCAAAAGATTCCTGCATTGCAGGGGGTTGGACTAGATGACCCTCGTGATCCCTTCGCACTCTACATTTCTAGGGTTTTAGGATGCTTTGGGAGGCAGAGATATCCCTAAGGCTGAGAGACAGAAGACCACAAAGCAAAAGGATTCCTAATGCCAGAGCCAAAACTTCCATGGATGTCTTCTCCAGAAGAACCAAATGCCTCCCATAGTACCTATTTGCTCCATCGGCACAGGGAATACAGCAGGCCTAAGGGTGAAGGGTGCTCTTTCTCAGGCCAGAGGGCTGGTCCTTTAATAATCAACGTTATTCACAAGGGTGTAGGGCCTGGGAAAGGTGGTCTGAGGCTTTAAAAGGTGCAACGTCCTCTCTACTTTTGCCAGAGCACGTTGCTCACCTGGAGCTCTCCGTGGTCCTGAAATTCCTGATTCGCTTTGCCCCATCTGATCCAGCCAGGACAGAGCAGGATAGCATAACAACCTTACATGGAGATGGTGGGGATTGAACCCAGGACCATCAGCACACAAAGCACATGCTGTACCACTGAACAATGTCCCTTAATAGCAAGAAAGCAAATTCTGCGACAGTTTATTGATCTTTATTGAATGGTACCCCTAAATTGGCACCTTAGTTGTCTCCTTCCCCAATCAGAAATATTTGTTCCTGTAGCTCTCTGAAAAGGGATTTTGTGAGACTGGAGCTGCATGAGGGAAGGTTTTGATTGAATTCCCACTTGGGTCATGTTACATTTCCATTTCTTCAAGAGGAGGCAAGGCTGTATTTGGTGGCTGAACATTCCTATACAGTGGTACCTCGGGTTACATACGCTTCAGTTTATATACGCTTCAGGTTACAGACTCCGCTAATAGCACCTCGGGTTAAGAACTTCGCTGCAGGATGAGAACAGAAATTGTGCTCTGGCGGCGAGGCGGCCTATTAGCTAAAGCGGTACCTCAGGTTAAGAACAGTTTCAGGTTAAGAACGGACCTCCAGAACGAATTAAGTTCTTAATCCGAGGTACCACTGTACTCATGTTTATCAGCATATGTTATCTCTGAAGAATTGTTGCATAGGAAGCTGCCATATTCCGAATCACAGAATCATAGCAGGGGTCAGCAAACTTTTTCAGCAGGGGGACGGTCTACTGTCCCTCAGACCTTGTGGGGGGCTGGACTATACTTTGGGGGGAAATTAATGAATCCCTGTGCCCCACAAATAACCCAGAGTTGCATTTTAAATAAAAGCACACATTCTACTCATTTAAAAACATGCTGATTCCCAGACCGTCCGTGGGCCAGATAATAATAATAATACGTGGGCCAGATAATAATAATAATAATAATAATAATAATAATAATAATAATAATAATAATAATTTTTTAAATTATTTATACCCCGTCCATCTGGCTGAGTTTCCTCAGCCACTCTGGGCAGCTCCCAATCGAGTGTTAAAAACAATACAGCATTAAATATTTAAAACTTCCCTAAACAGTGCTGCCTTAGTTTGCCTGCCCATGAATCATAGAGTTGGGTCCAGACTATTGGTCAATCTAGCTCAGCAGTGTCTTCGCTGACTGGTGGCAGCTGTCCAGGATTTCAGACGGGGTCTTCTCCCAGTCCTACCTGGAGATGCCAGGGATTGAACCTGTGACCTTCTGTGTTCATGACTATATAAAAACATAATAATAGCCCTGCTGGATCAGTCCCAAGGTCCATCTGTAAAGCATAACCACAAACAGCCTTGCCCTCAATGAATTTATCTATTCCTCTTTTAAAGCCATCCAAGTTGGCAGCTATCACAACATCTTGTGGGAGTGAGTTCCACAGCTTAACAATATGCCATGTTTCCTTTGTCTGTCCTGGATTGTCCAACATTTCACTTATAAACCTCTGAATGTGAGATACCTTGGAATTCCTGTCATGGAACAGAAAAGTAATTTTTGGCAGTAATCAGACAGAAGATATTATGAACTATTTGCTGTCCTGCCCTCTGTATTTGGAGCCCAGAGGGAAATTTCTGTCACCTGTTTTTCAGTTTAACTCAAGAAGTGGGGGGTTCAACTTCTAGCTGACAAACAATTGTACATTATGCATTTGGTAGCTAAAATTGTGCCGGCAGTGAAGAATCTGTGTTCTAGCCATAGCAAGAACTGCAGTGTATTATATGTCTTAATCCAATGCTTTGTTACCCTTGGAAGACGATATATGCTATTAATGGTTGCCTTGTGACATTACAAAACAAATTTCCCCTTTAATTCGTGTATTGCTTTGGAAACTTGGGCTTTGGCTATGTACAGCAAAATTCACTGACTGACTAAACCTCTGTCATGGTCCCCCTTACCTTTTTTTAGTAAAAGGTAAGTAAGAGCATGTGTCTAAACCACAGAGCCTAGGACTTGCTGATCAGAAGCTTGGCGGTTCGAATCCCCATGACAGGGTGAGCTCCTGTAGCTCGGTCCCTGCTCCTGCCAACCTAGCAGTTCGAAAGCACGTCAAAGTGCAAGTAGATAAATAGGTACCGCTCTGGCAGGAAGGTAAACGGCGTTTCCGTGTGCTGCTCTGGTTCGCCAGAAGCAGCTTAGTCATGCTGGCCACATGACCCGGAAGCTGTACGCCAGTTCCCTTGGCCAATAAAGAAAGATGAGCGCCGCAACCCCAGAGTCGGTCATGACTGGACCTAATGGTCAGGGGTCCCTTTACCTGACCAGGAGTCCCTTTACCCTTTACCTAAGTAAGAGCATAAAGAAGGCAGAGGGCCTTCTCGGTAGTGGCACCCGCCCTGTGGAACGCCCTCCCACCAGATGTCAAAGAGAACGACACTACCAGACTTTTAGAAGACATCTGAAGGCTGCCCTTTTTAGGGAAGCTTTTAATGTTTAATAGGTTATTGTATTTTACTGTTCTGTTGGAAGCCACCCAGAGTGGCTGGGGAAGCCCAGACAGATGGGGCGGGGTATAAATAAATAATAATAATAATAATAATAATAATAATTATTATTATTATTATTATTATTATTATTATTATTACTATTATTATAGCCTAGGAAAGGCCTGCTGGATCAGGCCAATGGCCCATCTAGTCCAACATCCTGTTCTCATAGCACCCGATGAGATGCCTGTGAGAAACCAGGGAGCAGGAGCTGAGCATTAGATCCCGCTTACTTCCTGTAGTTCCCAACCACTGGTATTCAGCAGCACTGCTGCCCCCAGCTGTGGAGGCAGAAAATAGCCAGTCATGGCGAGTAGCCATCGATAGCCCTCTCCTCCAGGAATTTGTCTAATCCTCAAATATTTGTTTCCTTTCCTTGGTATACAGTCTTTCACTTCTCGGTGGAGAATACTGGACAAACAGAAGGAGGAGGGAAGGGCTACACAAATTGGCAAAGAAAGGGTTACCCTTTTCTGCTGCAGCTCCTTCTCTCTCTTTTTTTTGCCCAGTGAAATGTTTATCGACTTACAGGGAAGGTCTCTTTTCTTTCCATGAGTTAAGTCAGCCTGTGCTTTGTTTGACGCTGCCCATTTGACGAAAGCTTATCCCTGACCTTCTGCCAGAGAGACTGATGACACGGACAGTTTGCACTAACCTTGACATTCAGGAGGGTAAATGACTTTTTCTTCCCCTCCCCCTCCCGCCCTCCGCACAAGTAGTTGGCAAACAAGTCAAGAGCTAATGAATCTGTACCTGAGAGAAACTGAAGAACCATTGTGCTTTTAAAGACGGAGGCTGGCGGGTCCTGGAGGGTCTGGAGAAATCCAATCCAAGCTTTGCTCTGCTTGCGTTGTGTTTTGTTTTTAATTTTTATGGGTTTGGGCACCTTAGGCTGGTGGGACCTAACCGGGACCTTGGCCAAGTTCACACCATGCATTTAAAGCACCTTAACCTGTTATGGCTTCCCCCAGAGGAATTCTGGGAGCTGTAGTTTGTCAAAGGTGCTGAGACTTGTTAGGAAGAGGGCTCTCTTCCCTCCAAAGAGCTCCAGTTCCCACTGTGGATTAACAATCAACCCCTCTTCACAAAAAAACCCCTCTGAGAATTGTAGCTATAACACAGTGGGTGGCACTGTGATCTAAACATGAACTCTGGTTTCTGTCACAGTGTTCCATGATGGAAGCCAGAGTGCCCAGAAATTCCATTTACCTTCCCGCTGCCGGTACTTATTTATCTACTTGTACTGGTATGCTTTTGAACTGCTAGGTTGGCAGAAGCTGGGACAGAGCAATGGGAGCTCACCCCATCATGGGGATTCGAACCGCCGACCTTCTGATTGGCAAGCCCAAGAGGCTCAGTGGATATAATCATTCTCAACTACCTCCCTTTAGCAGCAGGAAGGCCATGGGAAGGCATCAGGTCAAGCCCAACCCTGTCACTAACACCAGGCCACTCTTGCGCCTTCTCTCATCATAAATGCAGCCCCCATGCTAGGTGAGAGCCAGTGTGGTGTAGTGGTTAAGAGTGGTGGACTCGTAATCTGGTGAACTGGGTTCGCGTCTCCACTCCTCCACATGCAGCTGCTGGGTGACCTTGGGCCAGTCACACTTCTCTGAAGTCTCTCAGCCTCACTCACCTCACAGAGTGTTTGTTGTGGGGGAGGAAGGGAAAGGAGAATGTTAGCCGCTTTGAGACTTCTTAGGGTAGTGATAAAGCGGGACATCAAATCCAAACTCTTCATCTTCTTCATGCCCACATCACAAATCAAGCCCTCTTCACAGGGAGCTCTGAGAAACATAGCTTTAAGGGAGGAATGGGGTCTCCTAACAACACCTAAGAATGCTAGGATTATTTAGGGGAAGCCATGACTCTTTAAAGTAGTATCACAGTCCTTTACACCTGTGGTGTGAATGTGGCCTGTCTGAAAAATAAAGGAAGTGCTACAGCCAATAGTGTGTGCATGTGTGACTTCGTGCATCTTGAAGACAGACAAAGATGATATTACCCCTTTGAACCTTAGGTACGCTTAAAAAACAAAACAAAAAATAATCATTGATCATATGACTGATTCATACGATTCCCCACAACTCCCTCGAACGTTATTTTACAAAAATAAATGGGGAGCTGGGCACATGGAGATGCTTATAGTAAGATCCAAGATTACCCAAAGAACCAAGCTGATATTTCTGATAAGAAAGAGGTTTACATCCATGCAATGCCATTTAAATGTCTCTAAGTGCATACTGTACAAGACTCCGTGACCTTCTGATAGCTGGCTCCAGATTCTGCGGAGATCTTCCACGCCACGCCCGTCGTATCACGCACAAATGAGAAGCAGCCCCGGTGACTGTTAAGGATAAACAGGGACGTCGCTTTGTATGTATGTGGTTGGGGCATGGGCTGCGTGGAGGTTTTTTTTGCATTTAGTGATCAAATGCCTCCACATCCCTTGAACTGTCAGAACATGAAATGCGGAAGCAGCTCAAAGGGAAGGGACAGACCTCTTTGCGCCAAGAACGGCGGGCGCCCCTGGGTGACGCCTGTCAGGAGCGAGTTGAAGGCAGATCCGTCTGTAACCTTGTGAAAGTCTAGCGAGGGGGAGTGACGGTGTTGCTAGTGTAGGCTCCTGGAGAAAAGGGAAAGTGCTGTTCCAGAGACAGACGGAGATGATGTTTTTGCTCCCTCTGGGTCAGGTGGCTCTTCAGAAGAATCCTGCCCTTTGAAAGATTTGAGCCTTTGCAGGCAGACAACACCTCGCACAATGTAGCAATCTCTCTCCCCGTGTGCATATAAATCCCTGCCTCTGACCTTCTGCCTTCCAGCTCCAATGCTCGCCACTGCCTGAAGGTCGACTGCTCCTTCAAATGACTCCACCCCTGGTCCCTTTCTGGCGCAGATGCCTAGAAGTGTTTTCCAGAAAGTCTCCACAAGGCCACCTTTCTTTCTCCACATCCCCTCTCAAAACACATTGTTTCTGAGAATCCTTCGGCACAACCCAAAGTGGAGCAGTCTCCCTTGGGAGGTTGTGGACTCCTTCCTTGGAGGTTTTTTAGCAGAGGTTGGGTGGCTATCTGTCATGGACGTTTTAGCTGAGATTCCTGCATTGCAGGGACTTGGACTGGACTCTACGATTCTATGATTTTAACCCTCGTCTTCCCATCACCTGCTGCAACTGGTAGCATCAGATTTAGGGCACTGTGAGCAGTCCCATGCACAGGATTCCAAGTTGAAGGGGTTCCCCAAGACCTGGTGTTATGTACTGAGTTGAATAAGATCCAAAATGCAGCAGTCTGATTGGTCCTAGAACAATAGCAGTCTGATTGGTCCACAGGAGCCACCCAATCCAGCTCCAGGTGGAAGTGAATCCGCAACCTGATTGGCCTACAGGTGAATCCCGGAATTAGTCAATCACGTGGGGCCCATTGTGTAAATAATGTATATAAAGCAGACATTGTAGGGGAACTTTCATTTCCTCCTCACCACTATGAGCTAAATAAAGAGCATGAAATCCACTCTCGACTCCGAGTATATTTCACCTA
The DNA here is from genome assembly GCF_027172205.1 of Podarcis raffonei. Lineage (NCBI taxonomy): Eukaryota > Metazoa > Chordata > Lepidosauria > Squamata > Lacertidae > Podarcis > Podarcis raffonei. The sequence continues at coordinate 115,387,373 of NC_070604.1, read as the reverse complement.
CCTATGAAGGATGGGTGGCGCTGTGGGTTAAACCACAGAGCCTAGGACTTGCCAATCAGAAGGTCGACGGTTCGAATCCCCGTGACGGGTGAGCTCCCGTTGCTCTGTCCCTGCTTCTGCCAACCTAGCAGTTCGAAAGCATGTCAAAGTGCAAGTAGATAAATAGGTACCGCTCTGGCGGGAAGGTAAACGGCGTTTCCGTGCGCTGCTCTGGTTCGCCGGAAGTGGCTTAGTCATGATGGCCACATGACCCGGAAGTTGTATGCCAGCTCCCTTGGCCAATAAAGCGAGATGAGCACTGCAACCCTAGAGTCAGCCATGACTGGACCTAATGGTCAAGGGTCCCTTTACCTTTACCTATGAAGGCTACATCTTCATGGTCCAAGCTGGTGAAGCTCCAGTCGCCCCGAGGCCAGTTCACATGCTCTGGTTGCCTCAGGGCTGCAGGGGCCCCAAAGTGAGCTTGATCTGCACACTGTTTCTCTGACCTTGCCTGCCACTAGTCTGTGGACCCCAGAAGCTTCTTCACAAGTGAAGGTGGCCCTCAGGCTGACAGCCTTTCCCCTGCCTTAGGAGGTCTTTCAAGAGACTGTGAGATGTCCTTTGTGCGCAAAGACTGGACCTATCAGGGATCTTTGCATGGCACAGTCTTTTCCTCCGCACATTCCTAGCTCAGCGTAACGATAGACCAATGTCTTCCAAGCTGGGCTTAAGAAACAACCCCTTCAGGTTGGATCATATGCCTGGGAGTAAGCGCCACTGAACCCTGCAAGGCTTCCTCCAGAGCAGACACATTATAGGATTGCCCAGTTCACGAGCCAAAGCCCAATTCATGGAGCTCAATTTATTCATTCCTTTTGCATGTCAAAGGAAAATGCAATGCCTCTCTGCTGTATCGACAACAAAGCATTAAAAGGAGCAGAACTTCCTGAGGTCTTCCTTAAAAGAAATATGACTTCCTGTAACCACATACCGCTTTTTCTTTAAGGTTCTTTCTTCCTGCCTGTTTTGGCTTCTGAGAATTTCTAATTTCATCCTTCCCTGTCAAATGAGACACTTACCCTTTGAGTGAGAGAGGCAGGAAAAGAGAGAGGACATGATGGGGAAAGGGGCCAGATTGATGCATTTCTGCTGAAGATAGGGGCACGCCTGTGTTTTGGAGGTGTGGTGGAGAGGCAAGTCAGCTGTATGCAAGTTTTCTGCTCATACTTTCTGACCAACCAGTTCAGGCCTGTTATAGGCACCATCCTGTGCCTTCCTACACATGCCAATTATCAAACATATGAAAAAGGTCACTGAGAATGCAGTTGCAGAGTCAAATGAGCAACCAGATACCTGTAGGAACCCAGGAGCAGAACTTGAGCACAACAGCACTCTGCCAACCTGTGATGCCCATCAACTGATATTCAGAGGTATCTGATGGTGGAGATATAGGACACAGTCATCATGGCTGGCAGCCCCTGTTCCTCAAGAGGAAGGAGTCCTTCTGTTTATGGAAGGGCAACTCTAGAGCCAACCCGTTAGGCAGAGGTGGGTTTAGGAGAACGTGCCCAGTTCAGTTGCACTGGGCGTGAAGCCTGGGCATCGCTGCAGGGGGCACTGCAACTATGATGTAGAATGGAGGGTGAGAGGTGAGGGCGTGCTGGAATTTGGCATTGCACAGAGTGCCATTGAAATTTGAGACCACAAGGTCTGCCACTGCATTAGGAACAATGGAAGCTGTCTTATCCCAAGCCAGGCCATTGGTCTGCCTAGCTCAGTACTGTCAACTCTAACTGGCAACAGCTCTCCAAAGTTTCCAGCAGGAGCTTGCTCCAGCCCCTCCTGAAAGCACCAGACTTTGAACCTAGATCCTTCTGCAGGCCAAGCAATGCTCCATCACTGAGCTACAGGACCGACAAGCGAGCTCTGTTGTCCTTTACAGGCCGCGCCATTTTCGAGGCACTAGAAATGCAATCAGAAGCGGTGTCGCAGCGACATTGGTAGGCTGAAAACACCACCTACCGTCGAGCGTTTTGTTTCTGGAGATGGCAGTGGCTTCCCTGAATATAACAGCCAAGTCGGTGAGAGCTGCATGCCTAAAATGGAAATGGAGGAGACCTTTGGAGAGGATGGACGGCGCTGAACTCTGCGAGCGAGTGGCCTCTTCCTTTGAGCCCGATGAAATATGCTCGTATAAAAAGCCGGGAGTAAACAAATTTCCGCGTTTAACAATCTCCAGGCCCTTTTAAGCTTTCCCACGGAACTGACCCCTATAACTGTAAGCGGGCGATATGGGTGAATAACACAAACGGCTGGGGGGAAAGGACAGGCTGACCCAGGCATGACCTTCCTGCAGCCAGGTGTGGCGAGGGACGGCGGGTTTAACTTCAGTCTAGTGCATTCCACCTCAGCCTTGATATTCACTTCGAGGGCTGATAAAGAGTCTCGGGGAGGAGGAGGAGGAGGAAGAGGGAGGGGGAAGGGTTAGAAACGAGGTCCTCTGGTGAGGCAGGATCGGATTCCAAAAGATAAAGGAGCTGCTGTGTCTTGGTTATTGAGGAATAACCGATATGCGGGCAGGGTAGGGAGGAATGTGCTTTCCGACCTGAGAAGGTCAGGGAAGAGAGGAAGGGAAGTGGGGGGGGGTTTTTTGCCTACTAGAGGTCCCAAATTCAATGCCCCCCCAGCATCTCTGAGGAAGGCTGGGAGAGAGACCCCTATCTGAAATTGGTACAATGGTACCTCCGGGTAAGAACTTAATTCGTTCTGGAGGTCCGTTCTTAACCTGAAACTGTTCTTAACCTGAGGTACTCTGATGGCCTGGGCTTCGGATGCTGAACCTGAGGGACCCGAGCCTGCACAGGATTCCCCACCTCCAGAACCAGCTGAGCCGGGGCTGGGGCATGAGCCTGAAGGGTCCTCACCTGTGCTGGATCCTCAGGTGCAGGCATCAGCTGAGTCTGCTCTGGCTCCTGAGGTGATGGAGGACCCATTGCCTGCAGGTGCTCCACTATCAGCCCCGTCAGGGGAAGCTGAGGTTGCCTCTGGGTCCGGTAACCCTCCAGCCTCTCCTGAGCTGCAGAGGCTCAGGGCAGAGAGGCGGAGGGAACTAAGTTCTCGCAGGAGGAGTGCTCGCCTCCAGGCCAGGAGAGGCGAGTCACCAGAGGATCGGGGCCGCCCTATGCCTTGGGGCAGATGGAAGCTGGCCAGCCCCAGTCCCAAGTTGCAGGAGCAACATTGTTGGTTGCTAGTTCCTGCCTGAACCCCGTCCTGCCTGAGCTCCTGACCAGCCCTGGCTCCCTGCTTGCAAGCCTGTTCCTGACTTCACCCAACTCCCTGCCCTGCACCCAGCTTCAGCTTCTACGGACTACCTCCACGTTGCACCTTTGACCATGGACTGGACTTGGACCTCGCCTCTTGGGTAACCCACGGGACCAGCACAGGTACCACTTTAGCTAATGGAGCCTCCTGCTGCCACCATGCCACCACCGCACGATTTCTGTTCTCATCCTGAAGCAAAGTTCTTAACCCGAGGTACTATTTCTGGGTTAGCGGAGTCTGTAACCTGAAGCGTCTTTAACCTGAGGTACCACTGTACTCAGTGTAGACAATACTGAGCTTGGTGGACCAAATGGTGTGGCTCAGTATCTCTCCATCTTGGTCACAGCTCAGTGGCAGAACATCTACTCTGAATGCAGAAGGTCCTAAGTTTAAATCCTGGCATCACCAAGCAGGTCTGGAAGAGACCCCTGCCTGAATCTACGGCACAGCAACTGGGAGTCAGTGTGGACAATGCTGAGAGACATGGACCATCTGACTCTGTATAAGGTGGCTTCTTGTGTTCCTACAGTGAAGGACCTATCTTGGAAGCTGGGAAGGAAAGGAGGCTCAGTGTTGGAAAATGAAGGGGCCGGTTCAGATGTTCAGCCTGAGCAATTTGTATCATAACACTAGAAATGAAAGAATCAAAGAGTCACAGAATTGGAAAGTTGGAAGGGACCACGAGGTCACAGCTAAAGAACCCCTGACAGATGGCCATCTAACCACTGCTTAGATACCTCCAAGGGAGGAGAGTCCACCATCTTAGGAGGGAGTCCACTCCACTGTCAAGCAGCTCCTACTGTCAGAAAGTTCTTCCTGATGTTTAGACAGAATCTCCAATCTGAATCCATTGGTCCAGGTTCTACCCTCTGGAGCAGGAGAAACTGAGCTTGCTCCATCTTCTATGTGAAAACCCTTCAGATATTTGAATTGAGTCACTTTTATTAACAAATTGGGTAAAGGGACACCAAATTGCCATAGATTTATCAGTTTTGGTTCTCTCTCTCCCTCCCCCTCCCCCATGCCTCTCCTGACTTCTGGGTCAACTTTTCACCCAAGACTAGTTGCCAAATTGTATTGCACCTAGCTGTGATTCCTGCATTGCAGGGCTTTGGAATCCAAGTCAACAGATCTATCATTCCAAGTCAACAGATCTGTCATTCTAAATTTTCAGGGAGACATGTTCTGCTCCTCTCCAGCTCCTGGCAATTCCTAGCGATGCCACTACAAGCAACTTCATGACCTGCAGTTCATAGTAGTAAGGTGTGTCCACTCCATCTCTTAATCTTGAAAGGAATGCTAAGGTCAGGAATAAGCATTCAGCCAACTATCTGCCCAATGGCATCAAAATAGTCAACCCCAAATCATAGAATCACAGAATTGTAGTGTTGGAATCGGGACCACAGGGGTCATCTAGTCCAACCCCCTGCAATGCAGGAATCGTTTTCCCAATGTGGGGCTCAGACCCACACCCCGAGATTAAGAGTTTCATTCTCTACCAAAATCTCTTTATCCATTCACACAAGTTCATTTAAAAAATAAATTTCCAAGTTCCACCCTCTCCTGATGGATGGGAGCAGGGAGAAAGCACAAAGCAATGGTTTTAATCTGATACCAATGTGGTATTATTTTTGATGCAAGGTAAAAAACAAACAAAACTACTTTGATTGCCCAGGGATGTTAGATTATGGTTGAATTGTTTCATCACTTCTAATATTATAGTGCGGCTGATTATGTCTTATCGTGTATTTGTAATTTTAAACGTCTTTGTATACTGCTGTGAGATCCTTTTTCTTTTTGGGATGTTGGGTGGTCTATAGCTGTATTTCATTTATTAACTTTAAAAGCAGTGGCAGATGTAGGCAAACATCCCCATGTCAGACTCAGAAAACTCAGCAATCCCTCCGAACCCCTTCAAAATATGGTTGCTTTATTATGAACAGTTCCACGCTCAAATGAAATCCTACCATGCATCTGATGATACTATCAGTAGCATGGAAAGCACCAATCCAACCTCACGAGAGAGCTTACAAGAAAGCAAGAGAAAGATTGAGGATCAGTGTGGTGTAGTGGTTGGAGTGTTGGACCTAGGAGACCCAGGTTCAGATCCCCTTGGGCCAGTCATAGAATCATAGAATTGGAAGGGACTCCAAAGCTCACTTAGTCCAACCCCTGGCAATGCAGGCTTCTCAACTAAACCCTCCAAGACAGTTGGCCATCCAAATTCTGCTTAAAAAAACCCCAAGGAAGGAGAGCCCACCATCTCTTGTGGGAGTCCGTTCCACTGTCAAACAGCTCTTACTGTCAGAAAGTTCTTCCTGATGTTTAGTCGGAATCTCCTTCCTTGTAACTTGAACCCATTTGTTTGGGTCCTAACCCCTGGAGCAGGAGAAAGCCAGCTTGTTCTATTTTCCATGTGGCAGCCCTTTAGATATTTGAACTTGGCTATTGAATATCCTCTCAGCTTCTCTTTACCACGCCAAACATACCCAGCTCCTTCAACCGTTCCTCATAAGGCTTGGTTTCCAGACTGTTTATTATCTGGGTCAACCCTCCTCTGCACCCATGCCATCTTGTCAATATCCTTCTTAAATTGTGGTGCCCAGAATTGGACACAGTATTCCAGGTGTGATCTGACCAAAGCAGTGGGGCTATGACTTCCCTTGATCTCAACTCTATACTTTTGTTGATGCAGTCTAGACCAGACATAGAAGAAGAAGAAGAGTTTGGATTTGATATCCCGCTTTATCACTACCTGAAGGAGTCTCAAAGCAGCTAACATTCTCCTTTCCCTTCCTCCCCCACAACAAACACTCTGTGAGGTGAGTGGGGCTGAGAGACTTCAGAGAAGTGTGACTGGCCCAAGGTCACCCAGCAGCTGCATGTGGAGGAGCGGAGACCACTCTTAACCACTACACCACACTGGCTCTCTGGCCTTCCAGATGTTTGGGACTATGATTCCCATCATCCTAAACATCTGGAGGGCCGCCGTTTGCCTATGCCTGCTCTAGAATAGCATTAGCTTTCTTGCTGATGCTGCATCACACTGTTGACTCATGTTTACCTTGTGGTCTACCAAGACCCCTAGATCCTTTTCTCATGTACTCCTGGCAAGTCAGGTGTCCCCCATCTTATATACGTACAGCTGGTTCCTCCTGCCTAAGTGCAGAACCTTATATTTGCCCGTATTGAAATTCATTTTGTTAGCTTGGGCCCAGTTCTCCAATCTGTTAAGGTGTTATTGAATTCCGGCCGTGAGAGTTCTGTTAGCACAAGGATGGAAGACTGAAGAAATCCCAGCTAAAGAATCATGGCAAGAAAAATTGGTGGACTATGCAGAACTGGCAAAATTGACATATAAACCATGGGACAAGGAAAACTCTGACTTTAAGGATGAAAGGGAACCTTTCACAAAGTATCTGAAGACGCAACAAAACGAACTGGACTCCTTGGCAGGTTTTGAATAAACATTCACAATTTTTTTACTGATATAATCAGCTAAACAGTTTGAGGATCTATACAATTTTGTAACATGCAGAAAATAGCCTTATTGGAGAAACCAAAGACTGGAACTGAGGGAAGTCGGGGGGTGGGGTGGGAGGTGAGTTCTGTGGGGGGGGAGGGGGGAAATGGGGGGGAATAAGGCTATGTTTTTGGATAATATGTTTTGTTATAACTTTGGATAATAAATAAATAAATAAATAAATAATAAGGTGTTATTGAATTCCAATTCTGCCTTCTGCAATATTAGCTACCCCTCCCAGTTTGGTGTCATCTGCAAACTGCATGAGCATCAACTCAATCTCTTCCTCCAAGTTGTTTATAAAGATATTGAAAACCGACAGGCCCAGGATAGAACCCTGCCGCACTGTGCCTTGCTCTAAGGGACCGATCCTGTGAGGATCAGATGGAGGACAGGGAGAATGTGTGTGTACCACCTTGAAATCATCGGAAGAAAGGAAGGATATAGAAGGAAGGAAGGGAGGGAGGGAGGGAGGGAGGGGATTTGGCGCTGGCGGTACAGAGGGAGAATTTGAGTTCTTCTCCATCTCACATTAAAAACCAAGGCAAGCATGTAGACTAACTGGAAATTTCTGTTTCTGAGCCAGGAAACTTAACTTTCAGTGGCATTGCTAAATATATCCTCTTTGTAAATAGATTAAGACGAGCTTGTCTCTAGCTGAATGCTAAATGCATGCAAACCCCTTCCCCAACTAACTTCTAATTTATCTCTATGATTAATAACCACAGAGTGGATATGGATGGATTGAGGAGGGGGGACTCTGAAGCTGAGAGGCAGCCACTGGCATCAAGTTTCTGACTGGGTTCAGGGCTGAGGAAAAACGCAAATCAGTGGAGTTCTTCTGACTCACACTTTTTAGCCACTGCACTAGACCTTCTCCAAGCCCCCAGTAATGGCTTGGGGGGGGCTTTTTTGGAACAATAGAGGCTGGGTCATTAGAGTGAATGGGGCAGTGCCCTTCCAGCCTCTGGCAGCCCTCAGTAAACCCCCACCTGCCTGCCCTCCTTCTCAAAAGTCAGGGAGCGTCTCTGCCTCTCGTTGGCTCTCTGGTGCCACCTACTGTTGGAGTCCCTGCCTTCTGCCCTGTCAGGTCCAGTAGGCACCAGTCACCACTGCTTTGAAACTGTGTGGATAACTGAGTCTGTGAGGTAAAAGTGGCCATGTGTGTCGAAATCGAGCCAGGCATCAGCAGTTGGCAACACTGGCCTAGGGCCCCTGCCGCTGATACCACTATCCCCGGGCCATCTTTCGTGCTGCAAAAATGGAGGAATTCTTCTCACAGGATGCAGATAAACCATGGAATCTGCTCCCACCAGAAGTAGCGATGACCACCAACTTGGATGGCTTTGAAAGAGGATTAGGCCAAGTCATGGAGGATAAAGCTATCCATGGATACTAGTCTTAGTGGCTATATTCTATCGCCGTCTGACCCAGGTGAGACCGTGGACCTACCTGGTAAAAAGGCTTTTTGGAACTCAGGACCCAAATATGTGTGTTTTGGGGCGCTTTGCAAGATTGCTGCCCCCCAAAAACACTTGGTGTGGTGTAGTGGTTAAGAGCGGTGGACTCGTAATCTGGGGAACCGGGTTCGCGTCTCCACTCCTCCACATGCAGCTGCTGGGTGACCTTGGGCCAGTCACACTTCTCTGAAGTCTCTCAGCCCCACTCACCTCACAGAGTGTTTGTTGTGGGGGGGGGGAAGGGAAAGGAGAATGTTAGCCGCTTTGAGACTCCTTCGGGTAGTGATAAAGCAGGCTATCAAATCCAAACTCTTCTTCTTCTTCTTTATTTGAGGCAAGCTCTTGGCCCAAAATCTCATAAGCAAGGCTCCCAAAATGGCCACCATGTGAGGGGAAAAAAAAGGGATGCCCCATTTTTTTCTGGGGCAGTTGATGGATATGCTAGCACCACTATAGGAGGCAGTGTGTACCGGAATACAAGTTGCTGTCAAGCACTGGGCAGTCACCACAACATTACCCACAATGCCCTGCAGCAATAGCATGCGACTGTGAAGCACTACAGTGGCCTCTCTGTTTGGAACATTTGAGCAGTTCTGCCTCATCCTGCTCACCCACCAGCACTTCATATTGGCCTACTCACAAGAAGTCCACACAACCTTCCCCTATGCGTTGAAATAACACGTGAGGGGGATGCTGCAGGGCCATGTCGGCTAGCCCTGATGGTACACAACCTGCACACAGCAGAAGTCTTCCTGCCCCCACAACTACCCACAGGTTGGTAAAGAGTTCTCCCCCTTCCTCAGAACATGGACAAAGTTCTTCCGTGTGATGGAGAGCATTGAATGGACCACCAGCAACATACATTTCAAGTGTGATGATGCCACTTCAAAGAATTTTGAGAGCTGTAGTTTGTTAGTTTGCTGGGAGAGCTCTGTTCCCCTCACAGAGCTCCAGTTCTCAATGTGCAACTAAACATGTCTCTCCCTCATCAGTCTCAAGACCAGGCATAGGCAAACTCAGCCCTCCAGATGTTTTTGGACTACAACTCCCATGGTCCCTAGCTAGCAGGGCCAGTGGATGATGGGAACTGTAGTCCCAAAACATCTGGAAGGCCGAGTTTGCCTATGCCTGCTCTACAGCCACTAACAAAGCAACAACAAAAAACCCTATGGTCATGTAAAACATACTCAATAAACACACGAGACGTAACCGGCTGTGTTCTTAAATGAATAAGGTATACTATTCATTGTAACAAATTGTAAATTTCAGCAGAAGTAACTCATAAAGTTCAACAAGCCAACAAAGCAGAAGACCCAGTGGATCAGATCATTCTATAGTCAGTTCATACAGAAGGTCCATCTTCTATTCCACCTGTCTGTTCATAAAGTCCAAACCATCCACATGAAAGGTTGTTACAGTTCCACAAAATCCTTTCACAGAGACAAGGATTTCTGGAATATTGGCTTTGTTTCGCGGTCCTGGGCTTCATCAGTAGTTAAAACTCATACGTGATAGTACAGGGCACTGGATCTTATGGCATAGTAGGAGCTGTGTCTCGTGTGTTTATTGAGTATGCTCTACAGCCACAGCAGACACTGCAACCTGGCATAACCCTCCATTGTCTCCCAAGACAGGTGGATGCCATCCAGATTAATGGCCAATCCCTCTTCCCAGGGAACTCTTGCAATTGTAGCTCTAGCGACGGAACAGCAGCCACCTAGCAACCCCCAGCCACCTCAACAAACTACAGCTCCCAGAAGCCGTGAAGTGCTTAAAGTGGTATCTCTTTAAATGCATGGTGTGAATGTGGCCTTAGTCTTTTCTTATATGCCCTATGCGCCGTTTGTATACACATAGACCGCTTTCCCACACGGATTGAAGACACAGGTGGCAGGGGAGTATTTCTGCTGTGCAGATCTAGCTGCCATGGCCCCATAGCTGCCCCCCCCACATTCTTTCAACATGGGGGGGGCGCTTTGTGAACCTGCGACACACTTCAAATGCGTTGATTCTCAGCCACTATTCTTGTCCTTCGGTTCCTGCCGCAGAGAGCAGCATTTGAACCTAACCATTTGCATGAGGCGATGGAGGGACACAGCTGAAAGTGTCGAAAGCCCCTCCTTTGCAAAACTTTGCGGTTTCCATCCTGCAAACGAAGCTGCTTCCGTTAATTAGTTGGCCCTCTTAGGCATCCTGAGCAGATGATATGTTTGTAATTGGGGGCGGGGGCGGGGGTGGGCAGAGAGAGGGGCTGTGGACTGAAAAGAAACAGGAGGAGGGGATGTGAGTTTGGGCAGACGGGAGATGCTCTGAGCCATTTCAACCAGGGCACGGTTCTGTCTCTTATTCATACTCATTGTCCATCATTGTTGCACCAGACACGCTCAATTCATAGTCGCCCCCCCTTCTCCTTTCTACCATGTCAGGCCGTGGTCTTGCTCTGTTTGTTGTTAAGAAAGAACTGCTCAGGGGAAGAAATGTTTCCCAGACGAGAGGTCAGAGGGTCAGTCTGGACCTCTGGACATTTGTGCTTCTTAGCGGCGCAGACATGTCATGTGAAAAACAGTGTGATCCTTTTGAGCAGTCGGCGGGGGTTTGTTTGTGGGTTATGCCACAAAGCACAACTTAGATCACAAGATTAGCTGTCAGGTTATCTGCTTTGAAAACCATTATGAAAAACACCCGGAAAACTGATGGTCGGCTCGAAGTCTTTTCGGCGGCGAAAATTGCCAAGAAATTGTCCGGGGAGCGTGTTTGTCAGTTTTATATAGATGTGGAAGTGTGAGCCCATGGCGTGGATCCCGGAAAGCACGTTTTTACCCTAGTACGTTTCTGTTACTCAGACTAAATCTGTCGGCAAAAATTCCAGTCCAGATTAGAACGCTCTAAACTCAGCTGTTCGGTGCGGGGAAAAAATGCATCTTGCAAAAGTTTGCCATGGACTAGAAAAGAGAAGTTAAAAAGTGAAAAGGGGGGGAGAGGCATGGATTGGGGGAAGGGATATGGAAGTGAACCCCCCCCCCACAAACTGCAGATTACAAAACCAGAGTTTTGTATGTAAACACTCCTGCTGACTATATCAATTGTCCGGAAGAACAGTTCACATTTGCTACATGAGTTCGTTTTTTTCTCCCTGAGATTAAGAATAACGATAGAAATTACCGCTAGGGAATGGAAGGGGGAAGCAGCATTTATTTTTTTTTTAAAAAGAAATGTATGAAAGAATCTTTTAGCATCAGATTGCCGAACTAATCCTTAGCATCATGCAGGAAACTGTCTCTTTTTCAAAGTCGCTGGTTTTCGTTTGGGGGGGGGGAGAGAAGGCTGTGTTTTGTTGTTATTACATTACATTAACCCCCCCCCCCGACTGTCAAATTTTGCATAGATTTATGCACGATAATCATGTTTGCATACCCTATAATTTGAGTGGAAGTATAAAATGCAAACTGCTTAAAGAGAAAAGTGAAGTGTGTGCAAGAGGAGAGGAGAGAGAAGAAAAAAACGCAGATAAATGAACAAAGGTTGTTTGGCTGTTCATATTCATAAGCAAAAACTTAGATCATTCCCCTACCACCACCGCTGCCCTACTGCCTTTTTTCAAAGCAAAACCCTCACCGTATTTGAAGCTATGTTATTTGCAAATAATAATCATAAAAGGACACGGACAGTCAAATATGGGAAAAACATCAGAAATGTACTAAGGGGAAAATTTCATTGGGAATATTTCATTTTCTTTCAGGATACATTACGCTCATGGAGTTTATATTTTATCCCCACCCCACATCAATTTTTTCCCCATTCAACATATTTTACATTGTAACCAGCCTTAAGCCTGATGAACATAAAAGGAGAAAACCCCCATCGATCCATCAATAAAAATCCAGCCTTTCCATCCAACCTTGTCACCGTTAAGGTAAGACACACATATGTAGGCAGAGAAAGGCGAAAACACCCAAATATTTTGTTGCCTGTCAAAAGGTATTACTGATTCCGAGCTGGTGAATTTCCTTTCTCTCCGGCCCCCCCTTTTTTTTACCTTGAAATGTATTTTCGTAACGACAGGCAAATGAATTCATAAAAAGGCAAGAGTATTTGGCACTATTTCATTCAGCGGAAGGTACCCCTGTAGCGTGTGAGCTGAATTTTATTGATTTGATCAGAAGGATGATTAAGGATCTGCTCTTTCCGAAATATAGCCACTTCATTTAGCAGCAAACACCTCTACACGGGGGCGGCCGATTTGGCATTCTCTGCATACGCTCCCCAACATGGCTCGGATTGCGCAAACCATGGATGAACATGTCACCATTGTACTTTAAGGGAAATTTGCATAAAACAATTACCTCATGGACAGTGGCTTCAGAGTTGTCTAGACAACATCCCTTAGATGGTATCACTGACCTCAGACACACTAGGCTAGCTTTAAATTAGCAATGAGCAAGACTGGAGGGCTGTATTATGGTAGTTATAAACCATAAGAAGGTATTTAAATAGATAGATAAGACACATGCAAATCTGCCCATTGCCATGACAACCATCTTGATATAGGTTTTCCATATGTAGCAAGAAGGGCAGAGCAAAAGGCACCGAGGGGGGAAAAAATAGCACAGAACCTGTAAAGATAATGAACCCTGACAGTGTATTAGACTAGCTCTTGGTCACTTATTAACTCTTAATAGAATACAAACTTCTATAGTAGTACATTGCTCATTGGGTCAGAGAGCAATTACTTCTAAACCTCTGCCGGTACGGATCTCAGCTATATGGTTGCACCTAATGTACCAATTCTTCACAAATTGATCTGGCTGATTAAAAAACACTTTGCGATTAGATGCAAATTGCTTAGCTGCTCAAAAGCGCTTGGCGGGAGAGGATGGCAAAATGTGTCATTTTCCAGAACGCGTCTATATTTCCTCGAATTTATTTTTAAAAATTATTTCCCAGTGCGGAGACGGTTAGGATTGCTCCCAGGAGCCAAACACTGCACATCTCTGAAATTTCTCAAAATGGTTTGCCTCGGCGCACGGGGCAACCATGATCAAACTGAGGGGGAATGGTGTACATTTTGAAAAATTCAGATTTTAAAAAAATGCTCTGTGATAAATCACTTGTTTTGCAGGGGGTCGCTGGGTGGGGTGGAGGGGTTTGGGTGCAACATTTTTTTTGGGGGGGAAACCAACATGAAACACAATACACGTCTTTCCTTGATCAGCTTTGTTTGAGTCCTGCATTGGTTCCATTAACAGTTTCAGGTGTTCCCAAAGTCTCCATTTGGGAGCTGGGGTTGTTCCCCTTGCCAGATATTTCTCAGGTTGAAACTAGACAGTGGGAATAAAGGCTGGGATGTAAGGAACAAAGTTTCTGGAAAGGCCCCAGGCACTGAGTAGGGGTGACTAGAGCCCTTGCCTCTGCTGAGATGCCTCTGAGTCAAAGGAGGCGATGTAGGACTCCAATTCCCATCAGCCCCAACCAGCATGGCCAGTGCTCAGGGATGATGGGAGTTTAACGCAGTGGAGGATCGTCCATGTCATGGACTGGTTGGATGCAAAGGAATGGTGGGAGGAACCAGTTGGGGAACAACTAGAGGAAGGAGGCTCAGAACCTGGGGTGTGGTGGTGGGACAATGATTAGTGGTCGGAGGAAAAAGAGAGAGAAGAATGGGAAGAGGAGGGATTGGAAGCTGAAGAGGTAATAGGGTTTGGTGAGCTGGGTGTTGGTCCTGTTGCAGAAAGAAGTCCAGAATCAGAGACAGAAGGTGAAGCCAGGAAGGAGGGAGGCCAAGAAGCAGAGAGGAGTCTGGCTGGTGAAGACTCATGAGTGTCTCCTCTTGCTGCTGGGACAACAAGCTCCTCTCATTCTTGGTCTCCCAGAACCAGAAGAGGCATAAAAAGGGCAGAGGAAAGGTTGACTGCAGGCAGGCACAGTCTCTGGTTGCTTGGGAAATGCCCTGGAGAGGAGGGGAATTAGACGGCTTTGAGGAGTCATGAATCATGCTTCCCAGAGGCGTCTGGTTGGCCACTGCAAGATCAGGATTCTGGATCAGATGGGCCAGTGGCCTGATCCAGCAGGCTATTCTTGTGTCCTTAACCTCTGTGTTTCCCATGTCCTTATATCTTTAGTTAATAAAGCAGCTCTATCTTTCCCTTTCCAACTCAGGGTAGGGAGACCGCAGGCTTGTGAAATATACTTTGGGTTTTTGGGAAAACTCTATTTTTTAAAATAGAACTCTGAGTAGTAGTAGTTTGGATTTGATATCCCGCTTTATCACTACCCTAAGAAGTCTCAAAGCGGCTAACATTCTCCTTTCCCTTCCTCCCCCACAACAAACACTCTGTGAGGTGAGTGAAGCTCAGAGACTTCAGAGAAGTGTGACTAGCCCAAGGTCACCCAGCAGTTGCATGTGGAGGAGTGGGGAAGCGAACCTGGTTCACCAGATTACGAGACTACCGCTTTTAACCACTATACCACGCTGGCTCTCTGAGGTCCACCAACTGGACCCTGGTCCAAAATAGTCGCTTAAGAGGTTTTTATTATAAGTGGATGGGACACACCTGATCTTATGCTCAGCCTGTCAGATTTGTTTTCAGTACCAGTACTGAGCTCATGGCCCTTTCACACAAATATCTACTTCCGATTACCCCCCCCCAAAAAAAAATTTGACTCTGTTCTTTATGTGTTTAAATTCAGCTCTGTTGCCCTATTGGCCTCTCCTGAGGACTTGCCTTATTTACAGGCCCTGGCAACTGCTATGCTAATGTGTGCAAAGTTTGGGGATTTAGCCTAAAAAAGGGTCCCATTACACAGTGGAATTGAAGGAGTTAGAGAGAGTCTGCGGGGTGACTTCAAAATATCTCTCTTTATATACTTGAGGGCTTCTTTTTTTTTTTTTTTGAAGTCACCTCTGCACTGCTTTTGCTACACAATCATTTTCTGCTTCAGAAATGTGGTCGCTTGGATCAATAGCTGCACTAAGCTATGTAGCGACGTGGTCCTCACAAGACAGTTAAATCGTACGAGATGCGTGTGGCTACCTTCTGATTTAAGCATTCCAAAACCATTTTGCCAGTCCAAAAACTGGGCAAAAGTTAACCTGATGAAACAGCCCTTGACAAAACGTTCGAATTCTTACTGAGATAATAGCAGCTCTCGATATAATCGACATTAAGGCAGTGCCTTTTTGAGGCCAAAATAATGCTACAAAAGAGTATGCAGTGTGCAGGGTTCTCTAAAGCTTTTCATCAGGGTAAACTGTAAACAAAATGAATAGATGGGTGCTTTTCCTGGACTGTGAGAGTAGGCACCTGCCATTCAAATGAGGTTGTATTAGAAATTTTGCAGGATTCAGGCTGCAACTATTTAAAAGTGCAACTTACTTCCAAGCAAGCATGTTCAGGATTGGATGGGAGGCACAGTAATAAATGCTCGTGGTTTCCTCCCTTAATGCTTAATTTAATCTTACATTGTTGGTTTTTTTTAATGTTCTTTTTAAAGTAACTGCTTTTGTTATTGAAAGTTGCTTTAAGAACCACAGAAGGAATCTGACTAATGAATAAATATGCAACTAAGTACATATACTGTCAATCCTTTACCCACTTTCCTCAGAGTAAGCATGACTGAACTCGAAGGGACTTGCCTCTGAGTAAAGATATGATCCATAATCACTGCAGATGGTGAGAGCAGTCACGAAATTAAAAGATACCTGCTTCTTGGGAGAAAAGCAATGACAAACCTAGACAGCATCTTAAAAAGCAGAGACATCACCTTGTCAACAAAGGTCCGTATAGTAAAAGCTATGGTTTTCCCAGTAGTGATGTATGGAAGTGAGAGCTGGACGATAAAGAAGGCTGATCGCTGAAGAATTGATGCTTTTGAATTCTGGTGTTGGAGGAGAGTATTGAGAGTCCCATGGACTGCAAGAAGATCAAACCTATCCATTCTGAAGGAAATCAGCCCTGAGTGCTCACTGGAAGGACAGATCCTGAAGCTGAGACTCCAATACTTTGGCCACCTCATGAGAAGAGAAGTCTCCCTGGAAAAGACCCTGATGTTGGGGAAGATGGAGGGCACAAGGAGAAGGGGACGACAGAGGAAGAGATGGTTGAACAGTGTTCTCGAAGCTACCAGCATGAGTTTGACCAAACTGTGGGAGGCAGTGGAAGACAGGAGTGCCTGGCGTACTCTGGTCCATGGGGTCACGAAGAGTCGGACACGACTAAATGACTAAACAACAACAAAGATATGTATAGGACTGTGTAATCAATAGGTATAATTGAATCTGTCAGTTGACTCATTTCTCCAATCTTAAATTCAGTTCTGCATATTTCCAGATCAGTGTAGATTTTTAAAGCAATCCTTACGAAAATTCACCAGACTTTTAATGTGAATTACAATTTTTAAAATGCAAGTTCCCTTGATATAATGAAATTTGCACATTATTTTCACTAATACATGCACACATATCGTAGCACATGCATTTCTGTACACAGCACTCAATGGATAACTGAGCTGCAAAAATTCAGCGTAGTGCAAATTTTGACAGACTGTGTTTTGGCGCTTATCGTGCGTCAGGACATGTGAATTGTGTAGATTCATGTCGATATGCAGACTGAACTAAAAGTCTCCTGTCTGTGAATAAATAAAATTAGCACTTTGAGCCTCTTTTGTTTGACTTTCTCACACTGAGTTTCTGAAAGGGTCAAAACTGCCAGGCAAAAAAATGTGCCCTGCCAAAAGCTGCATACATAACTTTTTTGGGGGGGGGGGGGATATGAAGAAGGAAAATGATGCCCATAAATTCTTCAGCTGCAATCCTACACCCAGTTAGATGTGCAAAAGGAAAGGCAAACGAGATTTCGAAGTGTACAGGATGGCAGCCCTTTTATCTACAAGCAACGCCGGCTTATCGCAGATCTTTATTGTATGGCTCCCCTTGATCGCAACTTTTATGTCTTTATTGCTTACATACCAGCCCCTTGTTTATATGCCTGATACCAGCCGGTGCCCTTGAACTTGGCCCCTCCGAGCCCTGAGCCCCTTCCTTGGCTCACTCAGTCACTCCGGTCACGTCTTCAATCAGCAAATCCGAGACAGGGGCTGGCTGATAGCCGAGCCTTGAGCAGAGCAATTAACACAGGACTAACATGTCGCTCCTGGCATGGCTAAGAGAATAGCCGTCTGGAGATGACAGTCCTAAGTTTGGCTGTGACATCCAGGCCAGCCCGAGATCAGAGCAAGCAGCCGAAGGGAGGAGGGAGATGTAAAGAGAAAGGCCAGCTCTTTGAAGACTTGTTTATTTCTACGGGGAGGGTTGCAGCTGGAAGGACGGATGAATAAGAGACCACCCCCTGGCCCCCCGGGGGCTCCTTCGAACAGTCTCTGCTGGGAGCTAGGGTGAAGCAGCTGGGAAGGAAGCTCCCAGGATCTTGGCAGCAGACTGCTGCTCTAAACTGGCCACACAAAATCCATGAATCCAAATACAGTGGTACCTCAGGTTACAGGTGCTTCAGGTTACAGACGCTTCAGGTTACAGACTCCGCTAACTCAGAAATAGTACCTTGGGTTAAGAACTTTGCTTCAGGATGAGAACAGAAATCGTGCGGCAGCAGCGGGAGGCCCCATTAGCTAAAGTGGTACTTCAGGTTAAGAACAGTTTCAGGTTAAGAACGGACCTCCACAACAAATTAAGTTCTTAACCCGAGGTACCACTGTAACAATCAAAACCAGAACTTTATTTTGTTTTACTTGTTTGTGGGTTGTCAACTTGGGAAGGCGGCCCATCTAGGAGGAGGGCAACTCTGATCCTCTGCTGCCTTGTGGGACATCTTCATGAGAAGAAAAGGTTAAGGAGTAAACCCTATACAAGTCAAGAGTGGAGTCCCTAAGGAGGTCGGATGGTGCCTTGTACGCCTCCTTCCCGCAACTCCTGCAGCCAAGCTGGTGCCAAATGTCTTGCTCTGCTTTCCTTTGGACCACATCAGCAAGGCCCCAAGAGGGGGTGGTCTTGTCGTCTGGGCAGCCCAGGGCCTCCATATGCACTGCCCAGACTTGCAGCCCCAGGAGGTCACTTGGGTGTTGCTAAGACAGCGATTTGACTTCACCCCTGGAGGTGCACTCCGTTGTTTCCTGAGGCAGACAGATGCCAACAACAACTTCCTAAAATTTATGTACTGCTTGACTGTAGAATAAATAAATAAATCAAGAAGCAGTTTACAAAAAGAATAAAATGAAATTATTAGTAAAAAAAACAACACCATTAACATGTTCAAGCAAATTAAAACAGCAATAAACTAAAGACGCACCAGCACTGCTGGTATCTGTGTCAGCGTGCCTAAACAAAAATGTTTTTTCACCGGTGCCAGAAAGAGTACAGTGAAGGCGGCTGCCTCATATCAATAGGCAAGGAGTTCCGAAGTGCAAGTGCTGCCAGATTAAAAGTGTGATTTCACGTGAAGACCCCCAAGACCTCCCAAAGAAAGACACCAATATTCGTTTAAGGTTTTTGGCATAATTTTGGCCACAACTTTATTGATTGCAGAATGTGAGTGGTTTGCTCAGGCATAGGTTCGACTAGCTGCACCTACATCTCCGGCAGGGCAGCACTGACAACTGAAGTCAGGAAGGGTAAACATACTGGGGAAGCATTGGTCCTACCACAGACGCAACCTCACCCCAAAATGTTCCCAGGTGCTCTGGCGTGGCCCTAACCCCTGGAAGGGGATTGGACAAAAGCATGGCAAGCACCTGGATTCCTTTAAGCAGCGGTTCTCAACCTGTGGGTCCCCAGATGTTGTTGGACTACAACTCCCATCATCCCTGAGCTCTGGCCTTGCTAGCTAGGGATGATGGGAGTTGTAGTCCAACAACATCTGGGGACCCACAGGTTGAGAAAGGCTGCTTTAATGGAATACCCTATCGCACATTGGGGGGGGGCAGGTGTGACAACCTCCCCTCCACCACACATGAACCAATGCCTAACTGCCAAACCTTACAAAGTTGTGACAATTTGCTACGCAGCAGGTGAAACCCAAGTGGCACCAGCCAATCTGCCAAATGGGAAAATTCCTACTGAGCCCCTGCCCCAAAAGCAGACAACGCACGACAGCAGGGCAAGGTCATAGCAAGACCCTAAATATATGGAGGGTTGGCAGGTGATCTGATGCACAAGATGCTAAGAGGAAGCTCGATGCAATGTGCGGAGGTATAAATAGGTCCCCCGGCTGCAAATTCTATCAACCCCATTGGCCAGAATTACCCCGGCTACCAAGGGACACAATCGGGTTGTTGTGGCTATCCAATCACTCCCACCCACACAAACGATGAGGTGAGTCTTGGTGATGTCACCGCAACACGTGCTCTCTGTGAGGAGGATGCAATTTATTTACAAATGTGGAATGGGTATTATTTGGCACCTGTAACTGTTCCAGTTTGACTGGTTAAAGTGGTTGAGAGGGCATATATGGGGTAACAGCAGCAGCAACAACAACAACATACCCCATGCTTTTTTTCTTAAAAAAATGTTTAGGGGTACTCTCATTTTGACTCAAGAAAATCACCATTTTATAGTTCAAATCAGGAAACATACCACACATCCACATTCCACACTGCTTCACATATTAAACGCTCGCTTCCATCTGAGACTCAGGGAACACTGTGAGTGGAAATGAGGCCGCCATCGGGGCCAGCAACGGAACTGAGGATTCACCACGATAGAGAAGAAACTTAAAATTTTCAATTTTGTAGTTTCTTCTCCCGTTAGATTCACAAAATGTTTAGGGGTATGCGTCCCCCTGCGTCCCCCCAGGGTGAAAAAGCACTGATCATAATGATGAAGATGATGATGAAGAAGAAAGTGGTCAGGGTGGGATTCAGTTCAAAAAAGGAGTAGAGGAAGCTAACTTATACAGAGTCAGACTATCAGTCGATCTAAAGCAGTGTTGTCTATAGCAACTGGCAGCAGGTCTTTAGGATTTTTGGAGTGTACATTGCTAGCCCTACCTAAGATGTTATTGAGGATTGAAACTTGGGGCCTTCTGAATGCAAAAGACATGCTCTAACACTGACCTGTGCCTCTTCCCCAAAAACATATCCCTCCCTCAGTTATCTGGACAAAGATTTCTTCTAACCAAGCCTAAAAGGACCTCCAGTCCTCAGAAGGTGGTATCCTCTCTGTTATGTACTGAAGTTCTCACCCTGGGCCAGTAGGGGGATACTGTAGATAGTTATGCAAATAAGGGATCGAAAGTGACTTTCAGTGATTGGATAGTTTTAGAAAATTGTTACAGTTACATTGTATTGGAGCTCTATATAAGCAGGCTGACTGAACCCTTCAGTTCAGTTCTGTCCTGGCCTGTGAATAAACAAGAGCTGTTTGAAGAATCGCTGTGTCATCTGATATGTTCCCCCACAACTTAACACTCTCCTTCATTGGAGGTTTTTAAATAGAGGCTGGATGGACACCTGTCTGGGATTCTGGGATCACTGCATCGGAAGCAGGGCTGGATTTAGGTGTGATGAGGCCCTAAGCTACTGAAGGTAATGGGGCCCTTTATATGTCCAGCTGTCCTTTGTCAGTAAAATATACTGAGTCCTGCAGTGATTTCATGCTCTTTATTGTAGCATGTAAAACAGTGATTGAATTCCCCCCCAAAAAACCTCAGACTTTTATATACATTATTTACACAATGAGTCCCGTCTGATTGGCTGATTCTGCTTCCCTCCTGGAACCTGATTGGTCTTTTCCTGCAGGCCAATCAGTTGTTGCATTCTACCATCCTACCAGCCTAATAGGCTGATTAACTTCCTCCTGGAGCCTGATTGGTCTTTTCCTGCAAGCCAATCAGTTGTTACATTCTAGGATCCTACCTGCCTATTGTTCTAGGATCCAAGCGTAGTGCATAACAGTCAACAACAAATTGTCACTGTTTTTGGTGTTGAACATATGCTATATGGTAATTTATCGACCTAATAGGAGCCCAAACAACACAAAACACTGTTGCTGTATGTAGGTTTTATTTTATTTGTTTTTTATCTTATATTTTGGAAATGTACATCCAGTTTCTTTTTCCTTTAATTTTTTGGGGGCCGCTAAGAGAGTGGGGCCCTAAGCTATAGCTTGTTTAGCTTATACATAAATCCGGCACTGATTGGAAGAGGGTTGGAATAGATGACCCCTGGGGTCCCTTCCAACTCTACAGTTCCAGGATTCTAAGACAACACCTTGCTGCAGTTTTCCAGGGGTTCGTGGCCCTGGTGAATCTTTTAGAAGCTGCAGGTTCAAGGAAAAAGAATGAGGAAGATGAGAATTAATAACGATGGTGAAAGACCATCAAATCAACATATAGGATTTTTCTTTACCTTCTTCAAGCTGCTAAGAATTAGAAGGTAAGGACGCATAGTGAACACACACACAGAGGGGAGTAAAAGACCTTTGTGGCTCAGCACATGGTAATCAGTTCCAACTAAATTTCTAAGCGATAAAAAAAATCACGAAACTGGAAATTTAAATTTAATGAGAGAGGATGAAGCAAGGCTGGCTAATGAAAGGGTCTGTATCTAGCAGAGATAGAAGTCGAACCCGTTCCTAAGTTATGGCTGCTAGGTGTGTACAATTCTTCGGCCTTCTAACTTTCCCTTAATTGTGGTAAGATGCTTCTGGGTTTTCTCGACCTGCCGTCCGTGTGACGGAATTAGCCCTCGGGAAGGACTGAAAGGGGTGGGAGACAAAAGAAAAGGAGGAGGAAATCAGGAGCAGGGATTGGGAGAGAGATGGAGGGGAAGGGAGCTGGGGACATCGAGAGAATGTGCGTACATACATGTGGCATGTATGTATGCGCACATGCATGTAGGAGAAGAATGTAAAGGCCCATGTGGCTCCGATACCTGTTACTGAGGACAGTGCAAACAAAGGGTTAGATACAGGGGTCAGCAAACTTTTTCAGCAGGGGGCCAGTCCACTGTCCCTCAGACCTTGTGGGGGGCCGGACTATATATTTTTTTTTTGGGGGGGGATGAACGAATTCATATGCCCCACAAATAGCCCAGAGATGCATTTTAAATAAAAGGACATTCTACTCATGTAAAAACACACTGATTCCCAGACATTCTACTCATGTAAAAACACCAGGCAGGCCCCACAAATAACTCAGAGATGCATTTTAAATAAAAGCACACATTGGATTTGGATTTGAGTTTGGATTTGATATCCCGCTTTATCACTACCCGAAGGAGTCTCAAAGCGGCTAACATTCTCCTTTCCCTTCCTCCCCCACAACAAACACTCTGTGAGGTGAGTGAGGCTGAGAGACTTCAAAGAAGTGTGACTGGCCCAAGGTCACTCAGCAGCTACATGTAGAGGAGCGGGGAATCAAACCCGGTTCCCCAGATTACGAGTCTATCGCTCTTAACCACTACACCACACTGGCTCTCTACATTCTACTCATGTAAAAACACACTGATTCCTGGACCACCCATGGGCCGGAATTAGAAGGCAATTGGGCCGGATCCAGCCCCCAGGCCCTAGTTTGCCTACCCATGGGTTAGAATAACCCCTTAGTTGCGATGAGTTAGAAAATTCAATTCCACTAGGGGAGCTTAAATGTGTGTTCGGGTGCGGGATGGTGATGTTGCCAAGATCTCAGGGTCTGAGCTAAGTTCCATGATCTCTTGCCTCTCTTGACTCACAGGAGGTGACTTTCCGCAGAGGGGAGCCTATTGTAGCAGTGGAGGCACCCTATGTTATTTTCCCTGGGATTTTCGGTATGCACTGAGTTAGCTTCGCTACTGCCCAAAGTCACTTTCCACAAGTCAGAGAAAGGGGTGGATGGGAGGAGCAAGGGCAACCATCTCAATTTGCATATGCTGCCCCACCCCTTTTGATTCTGGCCCCACCCACTGCTGACATGTAGGTCCCTGGAAGGAAATTTCTGACAAACCTTCCTCATGTCTGTTCCAAACACAGTAAGAGCAGTAGCAACCATTCTATTTTATAAATAATTTTATTATTTATACTCTGCCCGTCTGGTTTTCCCGGCCATTCTGGGCGGCTTCCAACACGTAATAAAACATCAAACTTCCTGAAATGTCAAACTTCAGATATCTTCTAAAAGTTATATGGAAACGTGGAGAACTGAACTTAAGACTGGAAGAAAACGAGAAACGCAAAGCAAACTTGATAGATCCATCCACTTTTAGACCTTGCCGGCATGGCAAATGGTCCAGAAAGATGGCAGTTGCGGCCCAACACAGATGGAAGTTACATCTCTGTGGATGGAATCGCTGGCAAGGAGTGCGTTGCAGAAAGGTACTCCTTGCTCCACCTACTTTTGCTTCTAGCTATGCACTCTGCTGGCATGTGGCCCCTGGAAGGCTCCCTACGACGAAATGTGGCCCCTCGGTTTAAAAATAAAGCTTCCCCACTCTGATGTAGATGATTCTGATCTGGATGGACCATAGAAAGTGTTGGTGCTGACCTTTAAAGCCCTAAATGGCTTCGGTCCAGTATACCTGAAGGAGCGTCTCCACCCCCGTCGTTCTGCCCGGACACTGAGGTCCAGCTCCGAGGGCCTTCTGGCGGTTCCCTCACTGCGAGAAGCCAAGTTACAGGGAAGCAGGCAGAGGGCCTTCTTGGTAGTGGTGCTTGCCCTGTGGAACACCCTCCCACCAGATGTCAAAGAGAACAACGACTACCAGGCTTTTAGAAGACATCTGAAGGCTGTCCTGTTTAGGGAAGCTTTTAATGTTTAATAGGTTATTGTATTTTGGTGTTTTGTTGGAAGCCGTCCAGAGTGGCTGGGGAAACCCAGCCAGATGGGTGGGGTATAAATAATAAATTATTATTATTATTATTATTATTATTATTATTATTATTATAGAATTGTAGAGTTGGAAGGGAACCCGAGGGTCATCTAGTCCAACCCCCTGAGATGCAGGAATCTCAACCAAAGCATCCAACCTCTACTTACAAACCTCCAGGCAAGGATCACCCTGACTCTTTATTGCTCCACTCTTTGGGCTGAGACATAAGGATCTTTTTTGCTCCCACCATGAAAAATAGGCGGAGGAGGTATAACAAGAGGCCAGACTGTCAGTTTGCCGGCTGCACCAGTTCCCCCGGCAAAGCACCGGGGTCTCGCCTTCCGCCTGTGCGATAGCCAGGCAGCTCCGAGCGGATGCTTTATTGCCGTCTGGAAGTGTTTATTTTCTGGACATAAATTCAATGGACAGAGTCAAGGCATGTGTAGATATAAAGCATACCATCATTTGAGCTAAGCTGACAAGGACAATTTACTGTACTGCGCATTCGTTTTGGGCCGGTCAGGAGATGCCGGGGCTATTAACATGCTGAAAATTCCCGCTGTTCCCTCCGTATTGTCCCTTCCCTGAACTTTGGGAATGGCATGTATTAACCCCTCGAGAGCCTTTGAGGCACAGCACACAGCTGGGGAAGAGACACTTGCTCAGAGCCTGGTAGGCATATGCACTATGTCCAGAGATTATTGACGGTTCCCGGGTTGCCAGCCTGGGAAAAGAAAGAAAGAAAGAAAGAAAGAAAGAAAGAAAGAAAGGAAGGAAGGAAGGAAGGAAGGAAGGAAGGAAGGAAGGAAGGAAGGAAGGAAGGCATGGCATCTGAGCATGCTGCTGTCGAGAGGCCCAGCGGAGGGGGGTTGTGGCATTTCCCCGGAGGAGATTTCAAGTCCAGCATGTACATCGACTCAACTTGTTTCTGTAACTAAGTTCGCCTGTCATCCTGACCTTGTTTTCCCTCAGAAAGAAAGAAAGAAGAGGCAAAGGTTGGCCTTTTTCTTAAAAAAAACAAAACAAAAACCAGACAGCACAGGGTGTCTCTGTATTCTTCCATTTTAGATGGCAAGTGGAGTTTGACAAAACTGAAAACATTTTTATTAAAATCCTGCAAGGAGAAATGGAGCATGCCAGGGAGAAATCTACTAACTTTCTGTGTGCAAGGTTTTTTCCCTCTCTCCCTCTCTCTCTCTCTCTCTAAAACAAACAAACAAACCCCCCATGTTGTTGTTTTTTACAGGGGAAAATTGAATTGCATTCCCCACACCAGTAGCCTGGAGTGATTGTTCTTGTTTAGTCGTTTAGTCGTGTCGGACTCTTTGTGACCCCATGGATCAGAGCACGCCAGGCACTCCTGTCTTCCACTGCCTCCCGCAGTTTGGTCAAACTCAGGTTAATAGCTTCGCGAACACTGTCCAACCATCTCGTCCTCTATCGTCCCCTTCTCCTTGTGCCCTCCATCTTTCCCAACATCAGGGTCTTTTCCAGGGAGTCTTCTCTTCTCATGAGGTGGCCAAAGTATTGGAGCCTCAGCTACAGGATCTGTCATTCCAGTGAGCACTCAGGGCTGATTTTCTTCAGAATGGATGCGTTTGATCTTCTTGCAGTCCATGGGACTCTCAAGAGTCTCCTCCAGCACCAGAATTCAAAAGCATCAATTCTTCGGCGATAAGCCTTCTTTATGGTCCAGCTCTCACTTCCATACATCACTACTGGGAAAACCATAGCTTTTACTATACGGACCTTTGTTGGCAAGGTGATGATACTGTCCAGAAAAAGGGCAGTGAGGGCAGAAGTGATAGGAACCACATCGCCAAGGTGTGTAGTGGCAACTAACCCCTTTCCTGTGCTATAAATTTCCTGCTGGAAATGCATGAATATTCTGTTTGTCCCCACAGAGATTCCTGCTCAAGGAATCTCCAGTCAGCCCATTAGCCCCTCTATCTCCTGACTGCCTGCTCTGACTGGCAGAGGCTCTGCAGGCTTCCAGGCCAGAGATTTCCCCAGTCCTGCTTGTATTGGCTGCACGGACTGGCAGTGACTCTTCTTGCACCTCCGGGGGTTGGGCTAGATGACTCTTGAGGTCCCTCCCAATGCTACAATTCTACAAATCCCTCTAAGCAAACACAGGGAGTCCTGACTTGATCAGAAGCGCTGGCTGTTTCAGAGGCCTCAGTTGCCATCCACTGTTTTCTCTCGGAAATGGCAGGCAGCCAACTCTTTTGAGTCACTATTTACCAATTGCTAAATATAGAGTCTAGATTTCGACGGACAAAACAGATTGGTCTTGCTGCAGAACCATGAATAAGCACCAGCCCAGGGGCTGGCCTAATGGTTTATTCTCCCAGAGTATTGCTTAGTGTAAACTGCCCTCTATCTCGGGGAGGGAAATTCGAGATAGCGGAGATATAAACACACAGACACACATTTCCTTTAAGCTGAAAACATGCTGGGGGAAAGCTTTTCATTTTGTTGATAAGACAAAGGAAGCGATAAGAAGGAGAGAGTGCTATTGCTTCTTTTTTTCTCTTTTTTTGGGCGGGGTGCGGGACAGAGATCAGAGAGAGCACCACTGCCTAACTCAGACCAATAACCCCAAATTTCTCAACTTAGATCTGAAATGGTGCACACCAAAATTAAGGAAAGTTGAATGGTGTTGGATTGAAATTGAGTGGTTTCTAGCTGTAATGATATAAAGGAACATAGATGGGAAAAAAAGGGTTTGGAGAATAAGGTGATATGATAAGCTGTAATGCTTTAAGTGAAGGATTTGCTGAACAAATAATTTTAAATGGAATACAAGAAGGGGAGGTATGAGGAGGTCTGAGAAATTTGTTATTGAAAAGTATGTTTTATGAACTATATGGTTTTTTTTTAGTTTTTTTGTTTGTTCTTTTTTGTTTGTTTAAAAAATTGGAAAATTTAATAAATATCTTTTAAAAAAAATAAAAAAAATGAAATGGTGCACACCGCTTGCGGTGTGCTCTGGTGGAGGCTCCTTAATTCTCCTGGGAAGCTCTGCTTCACGCAGGAGGGGAAATCTTACAAAGCATAAAAAATACAGCTTGAGAGGCTGGTACCCATCGGCACTCCTGGGCTGGAAGGCAGGAAGAGTAACAGGAGGTGGTGTCACAGCGAGTGAATGACAGGTTGAGACGACGACATAAGAACACCAGAAGGAGACGTGTGGTGAATGCGGTGGAAGTCTTTTATAATATTTTAACTAAGATTTATATATCGCAGTATTTGAAGCAAGAATTTGGTCATATTCCAGGTTATGAAAAGTATTTTTTTTTTCTTTCCTTTTGTCTTTTTCCTTTATATTTTTTATTTTTCCTTTTCTTTCTTTTTAATTTTATTAGTTTTCATTTTGGAAAATATGTATATAAGTGTGTTTACAGTGTTATGTATTGTTCTTTGTTTTTCTTTGTTTAATTTTAATTTTTTGAAAAAAATAATTTTATACACACACAGGGAGAGAGAGAGAGAGAGAGAGAGAGAGAGAGAGAGAGAGAGAGAGTGGTACCTCGGGTTAAGAACTTAATTCATTCCTGAGGTCCGTTCTTAACCTGAAACTGTTCTTTTCCTGAGGTACCACTTTAGCTAATGGGGCCTCCCGCTGCTGCCACGCCGCTGCTGCACAATTTCTGTTCTCATCCTGAAGCAAAGTTCTTAACCCAAGTTACTATTTCTGGGTTAGCGGAGTCTGTAACATGAAGCGTATGTCACCTGAAGCATCTGTAACCCGAGGTACCACTGTATGTGGTTGGGAGTGAGGAAGGGGAGAATTAAGTGATGAATTTTGTTGGTGACTCCTTTTAAAAAAACAAAAACAAAAAACAAAACTGTACACCACCCCAATCTCTGAGCAGTGCAATATTCCAGGAGTTGCAAACGCTTACGGTTTGCTTTCTTCTGAATGAGGAACAGCAGGGACTCTGGTGTCTTTATAATATATGGCTTATTCATCAAAATATACAACCAGAGCAAACAATGGAGGGGTTTGCAACATTAACACCCCGAAAATGTCTTGTTTCTCCCCTAGCCACAGCCTTGGATTCAAGCAGAAATCAGGCATGGCTCTGTCTCTCTGTCTCCCCAGCCTACTGCTATGCTTCCAGCTTCTAGCTCACATAACACATCTCTCAATTCTGGCCTCTGTCTTTTCTCTACCCATTTGTTATCTGGCACAGAGCCACTTCCTTTGTTACCTTAACAGTCCATACTTAGAGGGCCATTACCCCACCAGGAAGCTAGCTTGGCTATTCCAGGAATTGGATCTGTGCTGGACCAAGGAATTAGAAGGGGGTTCAGGCATACGGCCTACCCACCAACTCATAACAATACAAACTGTTGTTGTGATTTTGGAGAACTGAAATGAAGATTGGTTAGAAAGAGAAACTGGAAGAAACTGAAATGGTCAGATTTTACCCATTCCTACTGGGAAGTGACCACATCCCTGTTATCAGTGAAATTCTACCATACTTCCAATGAAAGGATCCTTCTGGCCCACAACATTTGTACATTCAGAGTAGGCTTCTGCAGTAGGGTTATTTTGCCCCACTTTTTGGTGTCAAGATCTACTGCGTAAAATCCATCCCAGCCTTCTGCTATTGTGGCTGTGTCAGCTGTTCCCTGTTAACCTGGGAAGAAGTGACAAATGAGGTACCACAGGGTTCTGTCTTGAGCCTGGCGTTATTTAATATTTTTATACATGGACACAGTAGCAGAGGGGATATTCATCACAGCTGCATGTGTCACCCAGCAGAAAGAGGATCCAAGACAGGGCGGAAAACTGTGTCAAAATGAACAAAAAGAAACGTCAACTTTACGATAAATGTAAAGTCCTTCCTAAAGGCAGGAAGAATCAAATGCAAAAATACAGGGTGAGACATGGCACCTGGCTTGACAGCAGGACATGAGGAAAAGATCTGGGGGTTTTAGTAGATACAATCTAAACATGAGCCAGCAGGGTGATGCAGCAGCTAAAAGGGCTAATGCGATCCTAGGTTGCATCAGCAGAAGCACAGTGTCTATTCTGCTATGGTCAGACCTCATATAGAGTACGGGATGCGGGTGGCGCTGTGGGTTAAACCACAGAGCCTAGGACTTGCCGATCAGAAGGTCGGCGGTTCGAATCTCCGCGACGGGGTGAGCTCCTGTTGCTCAGTCCCTGCTCCTGCCAACCTAGCAGTTCGAAAGCACATCAAAGTGCAAGTAGATAAATAGGTACCGCTCCGGCGGGAAGGTAAACGGCGTTTCCGTGCGCTGCTCTGGTTCGCCAGAAGCGGCTTAGTCATGCTGGCCACATGACCCGGAAGCTATACGCCGGCCAATAAAGCGAGATGAGTGCCGCAACCCCAGAGTCGGCCATGACTGGACCTAATGGTCAGGGGTCCCTTTACCTTTACACATAGAGTACTGGGCACACTTTTAGCAATCAATCAATGAATCAATCAATCAATGGGACATTTTATTATTATTTATTTATTTATTTATTTATTTATTTATTTATTTACAGTATGCATATACCACTTAATATTCAGAATTTCTAAGAGGTGTGCATATAAGGTTAAAGAGAGAGAGAGAGCAATCTCTCAATGAAAATTCAATAGAGTGAAAAACTACCAGTACCTTAAAATACCTGCTGAAATAAGAAAGTCTTTGCAAAGCGTCTTCAGTTTAGTAATGAGGAGCCCTGTCTAAATGCAATCAGGAGGGAGTTTCGCAGAATCGGGCTCACACTACTGAAGGGATGCCTTCTGGTAGTGATGAACCACGCATTTGAACCAAGGGGGACTCATCCAGCGATCTCAGTCATCGGGCATTGTGTTAGGGGTAATTGCTGGCAGAAAT
Source organism: Podarcis raffonei (assembly GCF_027172205.1). NCBI lineage: Eukaryota > Metazoa > Chordata > Lepidosauria > Squamata > Lacertidae > Podarcis > Podarcis raffonei. Next base: position 115,357,433 of record NC_070604.1, on the reverse strand, counting down.
GCAAATATGAGGCCAAACTGCATGCAAAAATGCATTTGTTAGCAGAAATCTGCACGAAAATAATGCACGCAATGTTTTGTGCACATTTCCCAAAGAGATATTCACAAATTGATGCAGAAGCATAGTATACAGAAATTAAGGTTGGTAAAAATGAGAAATCGAGAGAAACCGAAATGGACTGATTCATCATTTCCCAAGCTATGGTCCTTTGACATTCTGCAGGTATTCCTTCAACAAAAGCCATAGGCCTATGTCTTCTGTCTAATCTGGTTCTGGGATGCCCGGCGCACTCACAAGACAACAGCGTGCTAGAAAGAAAAAAGTTTTCTGATCACAACTTGGATGGGCTGAATTGCTTGTGTTCCTAGTGACAAAGCTGAATGATAATGGGCGAGGGGGCCTTCCCAGGACTACAATACCCAGAATCCATTGGAAGGAAATGAGAATGTCATTGGGACAGGTGCAAACGCATGGCGTCCGCTGTGGGGCCACGCCCACCTTCCCCTCGACAGCCTTTACCTGCTCTGCAGGAGAAGAAAGCGCCGGCGGGTTTCAGAAAAGGGTTAAAAGAGTGGGGAGCGAGGAGAAGGACTGACAAAATCCTTACAACATGTACCATATGGTTTGACATTTACCAGATTAGTTAAACATTTCTACTGGGGATAAATATGCTGAGATATCTATGTAAAGAAATTGCATGAGACAAGGACACATGCAGCATATTTATGCTAGGGAGCCATTGCTTCCTCCTTCCACTCCCCTCCTTGCTAGAAGCATCCAGGGGCCTGAATGCATCAGGTCCAAAGAGCAAATAAAAAACCCAAATTAGCCCTCCTAGAGAGGACCAGGGGGAAAGGCAGAAGGGATCCCCCTTCAAAGTTCTGAATGAGATTTTTTGAAAAACAAAAACACAAAATCTGCCCCATCCAGAAGCCGTCCTTTCGGAGAGGCGAAAAGCATGCAAAGTTTGTCAGAATCTATTTTCAGGGTTCCCCGCTGCCTTCGGAGAGGAGACGGCGATGGCTGCCAAATTGATTCTAGGCCGGCTGATGTCGAGGAGGGGCGGGTGACTGCCGGTGCCCAGCTTCTGGTACAAGCACGGCTGCTCCTCAGTGAACAGCCCTAAAGCCATAGATTTCATTTGATCTTTGCAAAGGCTAACATCTGTCTGCTGTCATTTTAGTAAGATTGATGACAGGCTGGGAAAGGGGGTAGGGGGGAGGATTGGCGAGAGGTGGGGGGGGCAGAGGAGGAGGAGGAGGACGAGAGGACGAAGGGAAACCGAGCAGGAGGATGGCATTTCTCATGGACAGCCCCGTTGGCACTGGCCGGAGCTGGCAAAGGTCACCGAAATAGGTCCTCTGTAGCAAGCAGTACCAAGCTGCCGGCTCAATACCCTAACCAGCAATTGTGCCTGGTTGTTAACAGTTGATCGCCACAAATTGGAGGCACAAAGGCAACTGGGTCTCTCCCCCCTTTCTCTCCCCCCCTCTCTCCCTCCTTCCATTCTTTTGCACCTTGCATATCTCCATCGATTACTCACACAGCAAACCCTACAGAGCTAAATGTTATGACAGCCATAAGAATGTGGTTTACTGTTATCTTAATGTAGCTGGGCAGGGCAAGGTAAAACTATCAAACACTATTATTCTTTCCGAACACTCCAAGAGAAGCTAACTGATATGGACATCAAACCTTCCTTTTTTTCCTTCTTTTTGGTAAAAACCCTCTTGAATATTGGGTGCGAAGAAGGGAGTATTCTCCAGTTGCATCTGAAGTTATTCACACTTTCTTTTTTCTTTTTCTTTTGGGGAGCAGCAGATTCCTAAGTTCTGTTCACACGGCAATATATTTCCATTTCCCTAATGTCCCCCTAACTGTTAATTTCTGCACCATTTCATACAACGCAAAAGCCGCTTCCAGAAATTTTGTGGAATTTAGCGCACATTTCGGGCTCGTTTCCGTGTTATCGGCAAATGGACTTTTTTCAGGAAGCAAATGACATAAATGAGTGCTAAACTTATATTCTGCGATATATCCAGATGTGGCTTTTATGTCACGTGAAAGCTCAAATATAATGTGGAAACTAACAGTTAGGGAAACATCAGGAAAACAGAATAAATGGCCTCTTTCCATATGGCCTGCCCTCGATCCTGCAATCGTCACTCTTCCCAGTAAACTCTTGAAATTTTAGCTCTGTGGTGGGTAAAGGGGTCTTCTAACAAATTTTGTAAACTACAAGTTCCCAGGATTCTTTGGGGGGAAGCCAGGAGTCCTCAAGTGTTATAAGAGTACATTAAAAGTATGGGACAGGTGTGGTCTGAGTCTGAAATGAACTTCAGCTTTGTCTAATATCCAGGAACTGGAATGTTAAAGATTGAGATGGACAGATACATCCATATACCAAGTGGATTGCAAGAAGAGATAACAGATTGCCCTGCACTGTGTAGTATGTCTCATGGATGATGGAAGACTAAAGATGGACTTCCAATTCTTGTGAAATATGGCCAGATATTACTTGTAATTATGGGTGCTGGTCTGGACTTCTTGAATGGCTTTTTTATGGATCATGGCATGCTTCTGGTATGAGGCTTGATATAAAATAAACACATGCAATAAACAGCATCAACTTCATTAAAGGTAAAGGGACCCCTGACTATTTGGTCCAGTCGCGGACGACTCTGGGGTTGTGGCGTTCATCTCGCTTTATTGGCTGAGGGAGCTGGCGTACAGCTTCCGGGTCATGTGGCCAGCATGACTAAGCCACTTCTGGCGAACCAGAGCAGCGCACGGAAATGCCGTTTACCTTCCCACCAGAGCGGTACCTATTTATCTACTTGCACTTTGACGTGCTTTCAAACTGCTAGGTTGGCAGGAGCAGGGACTGAGCAACGGGAGCTCACCCCGTTGTGGGGATTTGAACCGCCGACCTTCTGATCAGCAAGCCATAGACTTTGTGGTTTAACCCACAATGCCACCCGTGTCCCAACAACTTCATTACGGGGCAGTCATTATACAGTGGAGGAGGTTGGGTGGTCTGATGGTTAATGCTTTGATGTCAAAGGTCAACCAAAGTACTGTGAAGGAGAAAGAGGAGGAGGAGAAGAAAAAGAAGAAGTTGCTTGAGGTGAACTATGGTTTGTAGTTTTTGCTATTATCTGCACAAGAATTTGCCCTCAGCTGAAGCTGCAAGATAATTTTGAACCTCTGGCCCTAATTCAGGGGTGGAGAAGCACTCTCAGTTTAAGGACTGGATTTTATCCTGACCAACTTTCAGTGTGGGTGGGAAGCTGCCTTCTGATGTTGGGCAGAGGCCAAAGTGGTTGGGGGCAAAGGTCACCAAAGCAAAAAAAAAGTACTCAAAATAGCTTTGTCTTGCCTTGGTAATGGACTGGATGAGAGCCAACAAACTGAAGCTCAATCCAGACAAGACTGAGGCACTGTTACTGGGTAGTTCCCCAAGACTCGATACTTAGGAGGTTGCCTGCTCTTGATGGGGCTACACTTCTTCTGAAGGAGCGGATATGTAGCTTGGGAGCAATTCTGGATCCTTTGCTGTCACCTGAGGCTCAGGTGGCCTCAATGATGCTGAGTGCCTTCCATCAGCTTTGGCTGGTGGCCCAACCACACCCCTGTCTGGACAGGGATAGTCTATCTTCTGTTGTCTATGCTCTGGTAACTTCTACATTAGATTACTGCAATGCGTTATACATAGGGTTGCCTCTGAAGATGGTTCGGAAACGTCAGCTAATGCAGAATTCAGCGTCCAGGTTGCTCGCTGGAACAAGACGGTTTGAGCATATTACACCAATCCTGGTCTGACTGCACTGGCTACTGATTAGTTTCTGGGCCCAATTCAAAGTGCTGGTTTTTACTTATAAAGCCTTAAATGACTCAGGACTGCAATACAGTGGTACCTTGGTTCTCAAACTTAATCTGTTCCAGAAGTCTGTTCCAAAACCAAAGCGTTCCAAAACCAAGGTACTCTGGTTTCCATCACAATGTCCCGTTGTGCCAGAAGCAGTTTAGTCCTGCTGGCCACATGACCTGGAAAACTGTTTGTGGACAAACACCAGCTCCCTCGGCCTGAAAGCAAGATGAGCGCCATACCCCATAGCCGCCTTTGACTGGACTTAACCACCCAGAGGTCCTTTTAGTGGTGGCGGCACTCGCCCTTCTTCTGATAGGAAATGCTCTATGGGGGGACAGACAAAAACTGGGGGGAGACCAAGGAGGATAAGTTGGGGGGACTGAGAAATGTTCCTATTTTCAGCTGGGGAATGTTGAAGTGTATGCGGTTGCGATTCCCTTTGGAGCCAACCTTCTATCTATATCTATCTGTCTGATAAACACTAAATAGTTGAACTAGCACATGCTACCTTCTTGATCCTTGTCAAGATCAATTCTGAGGTAAATTCCCTCCCGTCATAACCCTAAAAATATAGCATCATGCACAGAGCATTTATATTAATCTGGATACATTTTTGCTGCTTAGGTTTCTGTCAGGGATGCTCTCCTGATTGAAGGCGTTTTGCTGGGCCCCCTAAAACATACCATTAAGGATTTCATCCTTGAGGATGAGGAATTTATTTTTATTGTGAGGAGTGGAAGAAGAAAGAGGGCATATTTATTCCGGTGACACGGATAAATATGATGTGGCTATTTCTACATTAGCAGAATTTAAATTCCACTTTGTTCAAGGCCCCTCAGCGCACGGGCAGCCTGTGTTGTAAGTGTTACCAAGAGATGTTTACTGCTTTGGGATATAATTAACTTTAAAAGAAGAGGCCTCGATGAAGAAAACAAACTTAACCTGACAACTCTGATATCATCACATTCTGCCTTTCTGTCTCTGAGAGGTGTGTGGCTGCCTTCATATCTACCAAGCTGTGCGTCCCCATTTAAGGCCTTTCATCTGGTTTTTATAGCATTTTGCTATTTATATGTCTGAAAGTTACAGTAAACGTGGGCTCATGTTTCTGGTATATGATAGAAGCGTATAATATTATGCCTTCCCTACTGCAATTCGCTCACCGTATTCAAATACTTAAGACATTTCCTGAAAACTTCTCCGATGCTGAGGAGAAATCTCCAAGTTGACTTCGCATTTTGTTTCTAGGTAAAATCTAGAGGTAACTTAAGCATTTGGTTACATAGCTGTCAACTTTTCCCTTTTCTTGCGAGGAATCCTATTTGGAATAAGGGGATTTCCCTTTAAAAAAGGGAAACGTTGACAGCTATGTTTGGTTATCCATAAGTCTTTGCTTAGCCTTTTTGTTTTTTGGCCCTTATGAAAATGCCATGGATGTTTCCGGTAAGGAGGTGACCACCCCTCCAACTTTAATTTTTCTTGAGGCAAAAATATCAGGGGTGTCTCTACATTTTCACATAGGTAACATCAGGACAAGGTTTAAGGGTGGTTTTAATGCCCAGCATGTTTAGAAAAAATATATATGTGGAAATTCCTACAGAAGGCATAATTCAAGATTTGTAAATGTTGACCTAGTAGCTCTTCTGTGAGGACAGGTTACAGCGTTTGCGATTTTTTAGTTGATAGAAGAGGTGAGTAAGAAGTCGCATGAGAGAAATGCATAAAATTATGCCAGCCATGGAGAAAGTAGGAGGAGAGACGTTTTTCACTTATAACGTGAAAATTCGGGGACATCCAAGGAAGCGGAATGTTGGAAGATTCCGGAAGGACAAAAGAAAGTTAAGGTATAAGCAGTGGTGACCATCCCTCAGATAGCTTTTTTTAAAGGATTAGACAAATTCACGGAGCTGAAGCTGACAATGGCTACTAGCCACAAGGGCTAGGCTCACATCCACACCGTACGTTGTACAAATTTGTGGTGTGGTCGCATTTGGAGTACTGTGAGCAGTTCCAGTTGCCTCACCTCAAAAGGCTATTGTAGAACCGGGAAAGGTTCAAAATGAGAAGCTCCTCTCAGAATGAGGAGTTGTTGGCTGACGCGACCTCCTGTGGAAGCAAATTCCTCACCATAACTGCAGTGTGAAGAAAATACCATATTTTTTGCTCTATAAGACTCACTATTTCCCTCCTAAAAAGTAAGGGGAAATGTGTGTGCGTCTTATGGAGTGAATGCAGGCTGCGCAGCTATCCCAGAAGCCAGAACAGGAAGAGGGATCGCTGCTTTCACTGCGTAGCAATCCCTATTGCTGTCCTTGCTTCTGAGATTCAGAATATTTTTTTTTCTTGTTTTCCTCCTCCAAAAACTAGCTGCGTCTTATGGTCTGGTGCGTCTTATAGAGCGAAAAATACGGTACTTCCTTTTCCCCATCCTGAATCTTCTATTATAATTGGATGAACCCAACTTCTAGTATTCCAAGAGAAAGTGAATATTTATCCACTTTCTGGACTTCCGGGTTAGCACCATCGGCGAATGGCGGATTCCCTCCGAGCTCCGGAGGAAATCGGCTCCACAGGATTTGGGTCTTCCCGCTGCAGCGACGCGGGGACCCTTAAAAATCACAGGCGGTGAAGCCTGTGAACCTGGTGACTCGGCGGGCACCATTTGCGCCCCCCGACCTGCGAAGGAGCCTTTTTAAAGGCTTTGGAACAGGGGACGGGTGAGCGGCGCGGTGCTGAGAGTCGACTGCTTCTCCTGCGGAGTGAAGCCACATTGCCATGGCTGGAGAGCGCTAACTTCTTCTTGTGAGTAATTGGACTTTAAAGCAACAACCCGTGAGTAGTACGGAAATTGTATTTGCTAAGAAATTTTTTTTTCAATTAGGCACGATTGGGGAAGGTGCAAACAGGAAGTCCATCTCCCCGTCTTGTAAATAATCTAAAGCAAGGACCTGCTAACTAAGGTCGAGAGAATCTTTTCTTTTTTATTGGGTAAAAGACATTAATTTCACGATTTGGCAGTATAAGAAATCTTACTGGAGGATAAGAGCTAATTTTGGGAGCTGAAGTGCCACCCCCCCGGACCCGGGAGTGATCCGCGAGAGAGCCTGTTGAAGAGGTATTGAAGAGTTTGACAGCTGTCAAATTAGCTGTCAAGACTGAAAAAGAGAGCTTTGTTTCTGTTGTCTCTGCTGGTTATATTTGTTACAATTTGGTTATAATTTGTTGAAAACAAGGAAGAACTGATACAAACTAACTTGACTTTTGGATTTGAACTGGAAGGAATATTAAGTAACCAAAATCCCTCTAGAGGGGGTTTTGGGACATTACAAGAATGGCTGAAGGAGGGAAAATACAAGCTAAATTGGACAGAGTTTTTGTTCTCTTGGGAAAGTTACAAGGCCAAATTGATGTTTTGGCTACAAATGTTGCAACTCTGGATTTAACAGTAAATAAACTCATTGAATTTGATAAGGACTTGACTCAGGAAGTTCATGCAGCTGGACAAGAAGAGAAACTTGAGAGCTTTGAGAGTGTGGAGAAAGTTTGATTGAACAGGACTGGAAAAAGTTCAAGGACTATTTACAGAAATATTGTAAAATCTTGGAGTGTTAATATGTTGTGGGAAGTGAAGGTGACAGGGTTTGTGTGACTTGGTTAAAGGTAAATTAAAAGAAGAATGTTAAAAAGGATAAGGGGTTATGAACAGAACATTATTATGTCATAGTATATAAGATGATATATGGATTAAAATAAATGGAAAATTGGGACATAATAATTAGAAGAATGTAAAATTAAGTTTGGCTAAATAAGGATATGAATTTGCTGAATTGGATTAGAATAAAGAGGAACACAAAAAAGGGGGATGTGAGGAGGTCAAGACAGAGGGGTATGGAATTTCATAATTTCAAGAATAAGGGTTTTTTCTCTTTTTTTCTTTTTTCTTCTCTTTTTTTGCTATATAATTTTGTTTTTCTGTTGTATTTGTTTTTTTGTGAACTTTATGTATGGAAAGGACACATTTTGAAATGATGAATTCTTTGTTTTGTAAAATCTCAATAAAAATTTATTTAAAAAAAAAAAAGAGAGTGTGGAGAAAGAGATATATGTTGTTCCTGAGGAAAAGGAAGGAGGAGCTGTAATGCTGCAGATGACAAAGGAGAGCCAGAGGCCTGACATGATGGCTACAAAGGAAAATAAGAACTTGATGTCGAAAATCTGATTTGAATTGGAGACTGAAGAATGGAGAGATCTCCTCATGTGGAGATCTGAAGACCCAAGGATTACAAATTTGCTTAAGGTGGAAGTTGGAGCTTTGGGGACATTTGGACTTGAAAGGAGTAAGAAACATGATTCGGACTCTACTTTTAATCTGGCTGGAAGAAACATGGATCCGGTTGGGCCAGAGCTTCTCCGAGAGCTTCCCTCGAGATCCGAGGACTATAAAAAAAACCGGCAGAGAGGAATTGAGAGAGAATTAAGAGCCTCGGACGTGAGATCTCCAGGCTGATAGTAGACTAAGACTGATGGACATTTGTTGGGGATTGAAACCGGGAAAGGGGGGGGTGGAGTTTGGGGATCCAAAGGGTGTATAATTATAATCTGTTTTATTTTTATTTTATTTTGTTATTTGTATGAAAATTGGGGAATTCGTGGAAGGGAAATTGGGTCGACGTTAGAAAAATGTTTTAAGAACGAGTATTGATGCATAAGTATTGTGTTTAAGTTTGGATAAGGCAAAATTGGTTTTTTAAAATGAACTAAATAGAAAAAGGTTAAAATTAGGGATAAGAACTTGCTGAACTAACATTTTGAATTGGAATATAAGAAGGGGAGGTGTGGGGAAGTCAGGGAAATATGTTATAGAAAAATAAGGATTGTGAACTTTATGTGTTTTTAAACCTTTTTGTTTTTCCTTTTTTGATTCTTTTTTAAATGTATTAAAGTTGAAAATTTCAATAAATATCTTTTTAAAAAAAGAAAGAAAACCAACAAAATGAACTGAACTCCTTGGCAGGTTTTGAATAAACATACACAAATTTATTGTTGTTAAAATAATAGATAGATATTTGGAGGATCTTTACATCTTTATAACATGCAGAGGAAAATATGTGTTAATAAATCAGAGAGAGGAACTGAAGGAAGTCGTAGGGGGGAGGGAAAAAATGGGGGAAAATATAATGAAGATGATTTGTTGGAATAATTGTTATGTGTAAACATTCAATAAAAAATTATAAAGAAAAAAAGAACGGACCTCCAGAACGAATTAAGTTCATAACTAGAGGTACCATTGTATGTCCATGTCTGGTTGCGCCCTCGGAAACTTTCAGCCATCAGAAGCTGTCAAATCAGATTCCATTGCATGCCAGCCACCAGAATGCAACCGTGTACTCAATTCTGAGGGGAGAAGCACTTTAAAAACACGGCAAGGTAACTCAAGTCTATGGGATCGGCCGAGGTAAATTCTACCGGCAGCCGGACAGAGAGACGCGAAGCTTTCTCTCGATTCTGAGGGAATTCAGAATCCTGTCAGTCCCCTTTCCCCCTCCTGGTTTCCATTTTACAGGGAATGGCGCTCTCTCCTTTGTCTCTCCAACAAAGTGCCCTTTCGTGCATCTGCTATTGATTCTGCTCCTTCCTCTGTGGTCTGCAGTGTCATGTCGGTGAGGCTCCCAACATCCACTGACCTGGAAATCAGGAGAGGCTCCGCCGCTGCAGCAAGACATCGCCGGGCTCCCACGTGGTCGCCTTGAGTCACTTGCTCTGTCCAATTTGCTTAACTCCGTGATGTCACTCACGTCAAGTTACGCCGTGCTTTCGCTACACACTCCGCGACGCCCTGTGGGTTTTGTCTTCGTGGAAGAAGCCACAAAGGCTAAAAAGGAGAAAGCGCATTCAGGATGATTCAAGTCCTAACCTGTGCTTCCAGTTGCCTTTGCAAGGCAGCTGAACCAAACAGACCCGATCTTGTTTAGTTCGGTTCGTCAGATAAGGCGCGGCAGAGCATTGCTTGGCATGTAGAAGGTCTCAGGTTCAATCTGCCTGTCATCTCCAGGTTGGACTGGGAAATGTCCCTGCCTGGACCCCTGGAGAGATACTGCCAATCAGTGCAGGCCGTGCTGAGCTAGATAGGTGAAATATACTCGGAGTCGAGAGTGGATTTCATGCTCTTTATTCAGCTCATAGTGGTGAGGAGGAATGGAAGTTCCCCCAGAATGTCTGCTTTATATACATTATTTACACAATGGGCCCCATGTGATTGGCTAATTCCGGGATTCACCTGTAGGCCAATCAGGTTGCGGATTCACTTCCATCTAGGACCAATCAGACTTTTGCATTCTGGATCCTATGGTTCTAGGACCAATCAGACTGCTGCATTCTGGACCCTATTGTTCTAGGACCAATCAAACTGCTGCATTCTGAATCCTATGGTTCTAGGACCATTCAGACTGCTGCCTTTTGGATCCTATTCAACTCAGCACATAACAGACTGGGAGACGTCCCTGCATGGACCCCTGGAGAGATGCTGCCGGCCAGTGCAGGCCGTGCTGAGCTAGATAGGCCAAATGCCTGGCATGATATCAAGTAGTTCCCTCTATGCCTCTGCTATTTCCATCCTCCAGATCTCAGGTGAGCCTTTGCAGGTGATGCTTTCCCTTGGTTTGTACACTGTCATTGGAGAAACTGAGCCCTGAAGAGTTTTTAAGTGGTTGGTTCTTGAAGTTGATAGGGTTATGTTATGTACTGAGTTGAACAGGATCCAAAATGCAGCAGTCTGATTGGTCCTAGAACAATAGGATCCAAAATGCAGCAGTCTGATTGGTCCTAGAATAATGCAGCAGTATGATTGGTCTGCAGGAGCCACCCAACCCAGCTCCAGATGGAAGTGAATCCACAACCTGATTGGCCTACAGGAGAATTCCAGAATTAGCCAATTGGGTAAATAATGTATATAAAGCAGATACTTTGGGGGGACTTCCATTCCTCCTCACCACTATGAGCTGAATAAAGAGCATGAAATCCACTCTCGACTCTGAGTATATTTCAGATTAGGAGGTTGTTAGGGCTTGGGCTAAGTTAGGGGCATAGGCACCAACTTCTAGGCACCCAGGTCTTCCTTTGCCCCTCAAATGAAATATTTGAGGGGATGACCCCCCCCAGCTGATGGGCATTTCTGCCTTTCTTTCTTTTCCACATTTGGACTTTATTCCCAACGAGCCCTATAAACAAACTTATAAAAGGGCTGCTGGATGGCAAGAGAGCTGGGATTAGGTGAAAACCTCCAGCAATGTTTCTTACTGCCCTTGACATTAGAGAGAGAGAGAGAGAGAGAGAGAGAATGCAAACTGTTTGCCCCATGGGGCAGGTTCACAGAGCTCTGCTAAGACGAGAGAGGAAGTGATTCATGGTTACTTATCATTTTTAAAACAATAAACTAGGAGCGCCTACTTCAGATGACTTGGAGGCTAAAGCTCTCCACCTGTGTTGTTGGGGATGTTAATCCACCCTTTACCCCAAGATTCCACTGCAGGTTACAACAATGCCAAATGCAAATTCTGGTAATTCAGGTTACAACAAAGCCAATGCAATTCTGGGCTGCATCAATAGGAGTATAGCATCTAGATCAAGGGAAGTAATAGTGCCACTGTATTCTGCTCTGGTCAGACCTCATCTGGAGTACTGTGCAGTTCTGGGCACCACAGTTCAAGAAGGACACTGACAAACTGGAACGTGTCCAGAGGAGGGCAACCAAAATGGTCAAAGGCCTGGAAACGATGCCTTATGAGGAACGGCTAAGGGAGCTGGGCATGTTTAGCCTAGAGAAGAGGAGGTTAAGGGGTGATATGATAGCCATGTTCAAATATATAAAAGGATGTCACATAGAGGAGGGAGAAAGGTTGTTTTCTGCTGCTCCAGAGAAGCGGACATGGAGCAATGGATCCAAACTGCAGGAAAGAAGATTCCACCTAAACATTAGGAAGAACTTCCTGACAGTAAGAGCTGTTCGACAGTGGAATTTGCTGCCAAGGAGTGTGGTGGAGTCTCCTTCTTTGGAGGTCTTTAAGCAGAGGCTTGACAACCATATGTCAGGAGTGCTCTGATGGTGTTTCCTGCTTCGCAGGGGGTTGGACTCGATGGCCCTTGTGGTCTCTTCCAACTCTATGATTCTATGATTCTATGATTCTATGATTCTATGAACACTTAAAATACAATATGTAAAAGCAAATTAAAACAACTTACAGTCAATGGAAATCAGGTGGGTCCTAAAACCAGGCCCAAGAGGGCAAATGCATAATTTTGCAGCCAGCCCTCATTGATTTTGGGTCTGGGGTGGGCAGGTAAGCAAGCCAGATGCCCAGAAACTTGGGCTTGTGGAGAGTTTTGTTAAAAACCCATTTCACCTTGAAGAATTCACAGTAGCCCTGGACTAGTCGCTGTTTCTGAGACCAGGGTGGAATCTAGACATATAGAAAAAACGTTGTGAAAATGCTTTAAAAAAGAAAAGAAAAAAATGAAAACATTTTGAAAAATGTATTGAAATTGCCATAGCTCACCTTCGCCATCTAGTATCACATATGCATAATGCACTTTACAGCACACTTAAAACGTTTTATTTGCAGCTATATAGCTGGGTCCCAGTAAACCTCATGGAGTTGTTTTGGGGATAAAAAGTGGGGTGAATATACCTTCACCTGCATTAGGTATATCCGTTGCTAGGATCAGGGGTACAGCTTACCTGGGCTCCCCAATATTTTATTCAAGTTGGCGCCCATCAAACAAAAGGCAGCATCTTGGCTCATGAAGGCACACCAGGTTCTGCCCAACATCGCGGGTGCCCGGCGTACGTGTTTAATGTTGCATGCCCCACGTGTGGCATCATTCGCTGGGAGGAGCTCCGGTGTGCCCTCCTAGTGGCCAGTTGGGACCTGCCATGGCTGCGACAGGCTGCTCCGGGCCCTCCTGCTGCTGCGATGAACTGTGATGGAGCCCACCTGTCTGTGGAGTATTAAGAGGGTCTGGTCGCCTCATTGAAAATTTTGTTGCAGCCACGGCCCTGCAGAGCCCTATGCTTCAGGCTTATTGCCTGATCAGACCCTGTCTTGGGATATTGCATGCTTCCTTATACAGAGACAATTAATCCAGTTAGCTCTGTTCTGTCTGCGCTGAATGGTAGACAGCTTTCGAGGGTTGCAGGCAGCCCTACCTGGAGATACCAGGGATTGAACCTGGGACCTTCTACATTCAAAGCAGATGCTCTACCACTGAGCTATGTGCCTCCCCAACTGCAGCCCTTTCCCTGAATCTCATCCCTTTTGGGGAAATTGGGTGTACCTCTGCTGTGCTTCTTTCTCCCTGAAAAGCTGTGTCTTTACCACTCTCCCCTGACCTCCAGAGGACCTCGTAGGCCGAGGTGCTTGAAGGCTCCTCAAAGTACAGAAGCCAGAGCCGCTTCTGTTCGGGAGATCAATGTCAGAGACACCCTCCTTGACCCAGCAAGGAGGTCGCTTGCCCCTCGGACGAGAAGCTGGGACGGTATCTCGGTGTGACTGCTGCGAGATTGCCTTGTTATCATAGGGACTAAGGTGGAATCATCTCAAAGAACAAGGAAAGCAAACAAAACCCAGCTACTCCGTTCTGTTGGCAGAGCTCTAAGAAACTAGCTAATGTATACTTGCTAAGACAGCAGTTCTAACTAAACTCAGTGCAGAGCAAACATGCTGAGGCTCGTGTTCCATACTAGCTAAATATTGTTAAAATAGGATGTCCTACTCTATTATTATTATTATTATTATTATTATTATTATTATTATTAGGTAAAGGTAAAGGGACCCCTGACCATTAGGTCCAGTCGTGACCGACTCTGGGGTTGCGGCGCTCATCTCACTTTACTGGCCGAGGGAGCCGGCGTACAGCTTCTGGGTCATGTGGCCAGCATGACTAAGCCTCTTCTGGCGAACCAGAGCAGTGCACGGAAACGCCATTTACCTTCCCGCCAGAGCGGTACCTATTTATCTACTTGCACTTTGACGTGCTTTCGAACTGCAAGGTTGGCAGGAGATTATTATTACTACTACTACTATTTAGCATTAGTAATATTAGTAGTATTAGTAGTATTATACTCTGGGTGGCTTCCAACATATATAAAAACATAATAAAACATTAAAGATTTTAAAACTTCCCTATACAGGACTGCCTTCATATGTTTTCTAAAGGTTGCATAGCTACTTATTTCCTTGGCTCAGGGGTCGCTTAACTCCATACCTGCCAACATTTCTCTGATGAAAATAGGGACATCCCAAGGAAAAGCGGGACATTCCGGATCAAATCAGAAACCAAGACGGCTTCTGTAAATTCGGGACTTTCCCTGGAAAACAGGGACACTTGGAGGAGCTGTTATCAATATCTATGCCTTGAAGCTGAAGTTGGTGAGTTGGGTTTGGGTGGGTATTTTGTTTAATTGGTTGCAGGAGTGATAGAGGCATTGCATGTCTTCTTGGAAGCAAGGGAAGTTATTTACCAAAGGCCGGGGGGCGAGAAACTATTTTCAGCCCCAGGGCTCCATTTCGCTTGGCCACGGGCAGGGGCATAGGAAGGGGGGCGGAGGGGGCGGGATGCCCTGGGTGCCACTCTGGGAGGGGTGACAAGATGGCCCCTGCCTCCCCCCAGCTGTAGAGCGGCCAAGGGTGCCAGCAGTCAGTAAGGGCACCGCTCGTGCAGCGTCCGTATGGGCTACTGCTCTCTCGTGCCGTCCATACAGACTGCCTCTTGCATGGCATCCGTACAGCTGCAGCACACGAGTAGTAGCCCATATGGAGTGTGCATATGCAGCATCCCGTATGGTCGTCACACATGCACAGTCCGTAAGAGATGCCGCTTGCATGGCGTCTGTGCGGGCTGTTGCACATGCGCACTCCATACAGGATGCTGCTTGTGCAGCAGCCTGTACCATGCAAGCGGCAGCCCGTACAGCCGCTGCACATGAGTGGCAGCCCGTAGGGAGTGCTCATGTGCAGCATTCCGTACGGAGCGTGCATGCATGGGATGCCGCACATGCGCAGTCTGGGCTGCACCGCCCCGAGTGACAGAGAGGTTTCCTCGGCCACTGGCCACGGGTGGACCTGCTATGAAACTAATGAAGTTCAACTTCAGATCTCCTAAACCCAGATGGACCACAGAAGAGATCTTAGTCCATATTGCTTACAAATTATCCTTAGAAACATGCACCATGCATGTATACAGTGGTACCTCGGGTTACAGACGCTTCAGGTTACAGACGCTTCAGGTTACAGACTCCGCTAACCCAGAAATAGTACCTCGGGTTAAGAACTTTGCTTCAGGATGAGAACAGAAATCGTGCTCCGGCGGCGCAACGGCAGTGGGAGACCCCATTAGCTAAAGTGGTGCTTCAGGTTAAGAACAGTTAAGAACGGACCTCTGGAACAAATTAAGTTCTTAACCAGAGGTACCACTGTATAACAATTCCCTAATTTTTAAAACCTCTCACTCAAGAAATTTGCAAAAATTAAGCTCCACCCCCAAATGACACACCCTACTATTGAGTACAAGCTCTCATTACAACTCTAATGTATTGATTATTGATCAAAAAGTTGAATCATAAAGGCTATTCTAGAATGAGAACAAAAGGTGGTACAGGTCTTCTCAAACGAAAGGGAGAAAGATGCTCAAAGGAAGGGATATTTATACTCAAATTTTCCTTTGAAGGAGTCTGTTTCCCCCTGTACTTTCTCAATTATCAAATAAAACCAGCACTACATTCCACAAAACATTCAGCTACATGAAAGGATTTGAAACATACAGTGCTACTTCTGCAACAATTTTGATTAAAGACAGTCTACAATCAGGAAAGCAAAATAATTTTAGCAGCATCTAATGAAACTACAGCAGATGCAAAAAATTGCTATTAATAAAAAAAAAAGCGTATCTGTAGAGAAGTATCATAGACATGTTGTCAAAACTGAAATGATACACAGGAACGTGTCCAGTTCACAACTGAGCATACCAGAAGTATCAATGTTAAAAACAAGTGAACAAAACTTGTTTAACTAATGTATAAAAGTGGCTTGATTAAGTCAGGCCAGTTCAAGCTTTTCTTTTTCTAATAGGGGACATAAGTGTAGTGGTTCAAGACAGAGAATGGGGAGTGGTGATGAACAAGTCTGGTATGCAAGCCTGCAAAGATAGAAAGATGCCCCCTTTTCACATTTTAATATGTTTAATTGTGTTGCATTGTGGGCAAGGAATATCAGCCAGAGAACCTGATTTAGTGTTTCTGAAAGCAGTCCCAATGGTTACAAAAACGGGTTCAGAAGTGGGAATATTTGCTGCAGTATTATACACATACAGTGGTACCTCGGGTTAAGAACTTAATTCATTCTGGAGGTCTGTTTTCAACCTGAAACTGTTCTTAACCTGAAGTACCACTTTAGCTAATGGGGCCTCCCACTGCAGCTGTGCCACCAGAGCACAAGTTCTGTTCTCATCCTGAAGCAAAGTTCTTAAACTGAGGACAGTGGTACCTCGGGTTACAGATGTTTCAGGTTACAAACGCTTCAGGTTACAGACTTGGGTTAAGAATTTTGCTTCAGGATGAGAACAGAAATCATGCTCTGGCAGCGGGAGGCCCCATTAGCTAAAGTGGTACCTCAGGTTAAGAACAGTTTCAGGTTAAGAACGGACCTCCAGAACAAATTAAGTTCTTAACCTGAGGTACCACTGTATTTCTGGGTTAGCGGGGTCTGTAACCTGAAGCATCTGTAACCTGAAGCGTCTGTAACCCGAGGTACCACTGTAATATATAATTCTGCATAATTAGTTGGGTTTCTTTTATTATTAAAAAATGCAATGTGCAAGTAGCACAGGTGTACAATGCCAGAGGTGTTCTGATGTGGGCAAAGCTCAATCAGGTTGGAACAGCCAATTCCATACAGAAATCCAGAAGCCAACAAAAGCCTGATTTGCAGTTCCTGTCTGACAATTTTTTCACAGGTTTCTGAGCTCAATGAGGTGATTTCAGAGCACAACTCTGCAGTACTCTTGCACCGCCCCTATTGCAACTTCTGTCGCTCCTTAATAAAGGCATGAACAGTTTAAAGTGATACAATAAAAAATTTCCCCGAAAAGCTGCTGCTCTTCAAAAAATATCCTCTGCTTGAAAAATGCTCAAACTTTTTGAAGAATGTTTATTGCTCAGATAAGCCTTGGCGTCCAGCCTGCTTCGGCTGCGCAGTTCTGCTAGGCCTCCGGACTTCAAAGGCCACATTCCAAAGGCTCTGAGCAAACGCAGAGATAAGCAGCGGTCAGAGAAAGCTGTAAACTCAAGCGCGTTCTTCAGTGTGCTTAAATAAAGTCCACTCAGGATCTTAGCAGCTAAAAGCAGTTTTTATTTACAGCAGAACTATCCATTATCTTTCACAGCGAACAGCATCGTGAAAACACATCCTCTCTCCTCAAAAGCGAAAGTAGAGAAAAAGAACAAAGGTTGGAGACTCTCGGAAATGACGCATAATTACGTATAATCTCCCCCCTCCCAACTTGTAGGCAGGGCATACACTCTGAGCTATTTAACCCTGTAAGCTCAGGTTCTCCTCACACTTTTCTGATAATGGTGGCGCAAGTCAACACCGGAATGCTGAGGGGACAATGACTGGGGCTTTGTCCTGTACATTAGATTGTCTGCACAATTCCACAAAATGTTTTCAGAAATGGTTGAAATAGAAGGAGCCTGGAGGTTTGAAGTAAATGGCTGAAGCTCAGCAGGAATGTCTTTATTTATTGTGAGAAATAGCAGTGAGCATGGCTTTGGCATTTAAAGTTTTCAAAGCATGACACATGCATTATCTCAGCAGTCGTAGAATCACAGGAATCCGCCTTATCCTGAGTCAGATCACTGGTCCATCTAAGAACATGAGAAGAGCCTGCTGGAGAAGGCCAATGGTCCATCTTTGTCCAGCATCTTGTCCACACAGTGATCACTCCTGCGGTTTCCAGAAATACCAGCCATGGAGGCAGAGGGCAGCCATCATGTCTAGCCGGCATTCACAACCTTATCTTTGCAATATCCAGTGCAGGAAGTGGAGTTAATGCAAGTACAATGGATTCCAATGGGACCAAAATATGACAAATGTCTGCCGGATTCCACCCACAATTTGCAATTGTAGTGTTTAAGGCATGCCCGAGTCATAGGGGTGCCTGCAAGGAAAGTTCTACCAAGAGTAGAAATCAGTGAACCTAAGTTAGGAATGTCCATCAATGTCTGTTCTCTGCTCTGGGCTGCTATTGTGGTCCAAGTATCATGTACACATGAAGATGATGGGTGTTTGGTTAGTGACCCTGAGTGAGAGACAGGGAGGGAAGATCTCCCAGGATAAGAGACTGGGAGAAGAAAGGAAAGCTCTCAGTTGAGATCTGGTCGAGTCTACCACTGCCAGACCCTCCAAGTGTCCCTGTTTTCCAGGGAGAGTAAGATGGGTGGGTTATAAATAACAAAATTATTATCATGATGGAATAGGACATAAAGACGGCTGATCGTGGAAGAATTGATGCTTTTGAATTATGGTGCTAGAGGAGACTC
Organism: Podarcis raffonei; assembly: GCF_027172205.1. NCBI lineage: Eukaryota > Metazoa > Chordata > Lepidosauria > Squamata > Lacertidae > Podarcis > Podarcis raffonei. The sequence continues at coordinate 115,338,972 of NC_070604.1, read as the reverse complement.
TTGAGAGTCCCATGGACTGCAAGAAGATCAAACCTATCCATTCTGAAGGAAATCAGCCCTGAGTTCTCACTGGAAGGACAGATCCTGAAGCTGAGGCTCCAATACTTTGGCCACCTCATGAGAAGAGAAGACTCCCTGGAATAGACCCTGATGTTGGGAAATATGGAGGGCACAAGGAGAAGGGGACAACAGAGGACGAGATAGTTGGACAGTGTTCTCGAAGCTACCAGCATGAGTTTGACAAAACTGCGGGAGGCAGTGGAAGACAGGAGTGCCTGGTGTGCTCTGGTCCATGGGGTCACGAAGAGTCAGACACGACTAAACGACTAAACAGCAACAACATTTTCATCAGACAAATGTTGGAGGGTACGGTATAATTACGATTTAAATACATTGTGCGGAATTGACCCAAGGCTCAGACCCTTTGCCATTGCAGAGGATGATATCTCACAGCAGAGCTTTCATGTACAGTGGTACCTCGGTTTTCAAACACCTCCGCTGATGAACATTTCAGTTTTCAAACGCTGTAAACCCGGAAGAAAATGCTTCAGTTTTCGAACACGCCTTGGAAGTCGAACATGCCGCACAGCTTCTGCTGAGTGCCAGATCCCGATGTCTCGCTATCGGCTGTTGAGTTTCTGGTTTCCAGACATTTTGGAACTTGAACGGTCTTCTGGAATGGATTACATTCAAAAACTGAAGAACCACTGTACTTTACTACCAAACTCTGTTCAGAATGGGTGGGAGAACCTTTCAGCCTTTCAGATGCTGCTCAATGCCAGCTCCCATCAGCCCCAGCCAGACTGGCCAATGGTCAGGGGTGATGATTATTATTTATTATATTTCTATATCGCCCTTCATCTGTAGGTCTAAGGGCGGTTCACAACATCTAGAAGGAAACAGATTCATCCTCTCAGCTGTCCAGTTGGTCCTAAGGGATGGGAAAAACAGCGGATTATTTTGCTGCCTTTCAAGGCTACTTGCTTCATCCTTTCCCTTAACTTCTCCTTCTTAATTACTTTTATTTATTTCATTTTCGTAACTTTTTTTTCCCTTTCCCAAAGATGAAAACCTCGCCACCTAAATAGGCGGCAGTTTAGAGCACAAACATGCAGAGATAACAATTAGCGGAATAATTACACTTGTTCTGTCAGCGTGACCCCGTGACCCAGAAAGTATTACAAATCCATTTTAAAACATATTAAATGTTCATATTAATGAAGAGAATGCAGTACAAGTACCGGCAAACTAAATATTGTTAATGATTTTGAGCTATTAAATTCATTACCGTTTCTTTTCATAATAAAGCGGTTACTCGCTAATTAGACCTTTTTAAACTCCCCGTTATTGAATTCATTATACGGCATGCCATTAACTCTTACCGATCTGTCGGGGTACACACACCGCCACAATCAGGACAATAGTCATAATGGTTTCGAGACCATATTCGGAGGAATGCAGGGCTTGGAATTCCTCCTGTGGTTTTTGACAGTCACTCCATGTTCTTTTTCTCCGAGTACATTTTCTTGACACATAATGCCTAACAGCTTCTGAGCTGTCACAGTAACTTTGACAACACACATTCTAAAAAAACACACATGCTGTATTCATTTAATTTAATGTTTAAATCCCCCAAGTTTGGCCACTTTCTCTCTCTCTCTCCTTCCTTCCTTCCTTCCTTCCTTCCTTCCTTCCTTCCTTCCTTCCTTCCTTCCTTTCTTCTTTTTTCTCCTTTCTCTCAGGTCAGCATATAAATAAGGTGGACTCCTTTCCCCCCCAAAAACCAAATTGTGCACTGGGGGTTGAAAGACCCTCTGTTAACCCCTCCCCAACTGAGCAAAAGGAACACACTTCCATGTAAAAAAAAACCCCACACACATTTCGTTGCATTCAACCAACTCATGGGTAGGCAAACTAAGGCCCGGGGGCAGGATGCGGCCCAATCGCCTTCTAAATCCGGCCCGCAGATGGTCTGGGAATCAGCGTGTTTTTACATGAGTAGAATGTGTCCTATTATTTAAAATGCATCTCTGAGTTATTTGTGGGGCATAGGAATTTGTTCTCCCCCCAAATATATAGATCTATAGTCCAGCCCCCCACAAGGTCTGAGGGACAGTGGACCGGCCCCCTGCTGAAAAAGTTTGCTGACCCCTGAACCAACTAGTTCTGCAGGCAGGAGCCAGCACCACAGTAATGGGACTTCCCCTTGTTTTCTGCCTCTGTGGCCCCCTGAGATTGGCTCGGGGTGTGTGTGTTGGAAGAACCCAAAACATGGGGACATCATTCCACCTGCTAAGCAGAAATGCTTGCATGATATGATAGTGTGATGCTGAAATCTACTCTGGCTGGTGCCTCCAACCAGTCCTCAGCTTTCAGCCAGTCCATGGCAGTGCCGATCCTGGCACCTGGTGAAATATGGGCAAGTTTGAAGGGGGTGTGTGTGCCATGTCGGAGGCAGTGCAAACAGGAACTGAGCAGGAACAGCAGACATGGATTTCAGAGGGGCTATTTGCCAAGACCTTTCCTGGTCACCACACAAAGTCCTGGCTGGCCCACAGGTGCCTGCGGGCACCACGTTGGCCGCCCCCTTCGGTGCCACTGTGAGATCCGTTCCTCAAATGGTTTACCCTAAGCTGAAATCAGGAAATGCTCTATGTGGCGCCATTCAGTGGGACTGATGACGGATGTCCGGATCGTCCTCAATGCCCTGGGCCTGCCTGCTTGTTTTCTCCTAATGAGGCAGATCTGGCAGATAATAAGGGGTTTGATTTTCTGCGAAGGGGGATAAGCTGTTTTGCGGCAGCTGCTGAAGCCTTTGGCAGTTGGGCGGGGTGAGGCTGTCCTCCCCACCCTACAAACCTGCCTCCTGCAAGCTCCGGGAATATTGCCACGAAATCATCCCCGACAACGAGTAATTTTGCCGGTGAAGGCCAGGTTTATGTGACATCGACTTGACACCCTGAAACTTTGCTGATGGGCAGGCCCAAGAAATATGATTGGTAAATAATAGATGGAAGATGTATACGTCCCACGTGGTTATTTAGAGGCGACAGTGGGGTCTTTAGCAAAATAGGAGCCTCCCCTCCCCTCCTGCCAGTTTGGACGCTGGGATATGTGTTAGGGAGAGAAGAGGCCGTGCTTTATAACACAGGACAAATGATATCCTTACGCTCAGCATCGCTCAAACGATTCCTGCTCCGTGTCACATATAATAACAATAACTCGGCGCATTTGCAGCCTGTGTTTTTATTTAAAAGAGCATCCCTTTCACCTGTGAGAAGCCAGGACGCAAACGCACCTCAGTGATTGCTCTATTGAATAGTTATGGCGTGCAAGAGCTCTCTTTATCTCTGCTCCTCCTCTATCCTTCATTTATTATTATTTGGAGGGTAGAACTGTGTGATTATCCATTCTTGCTTTGGGCCTAGTACGCCATCTGGAATGCTTATTAAAGCCACAGGCAGATCAAAAGGATATAGCTCTGCCACGGTACCTGAATGGAAACAGTGCTTCATCAACAGAGCCCTGCCTGGTCCTCTAATGATGTACTAGGCATTTTCAGCAGGTACAGATTACCCACATGGAAGCACAATAGTAGGTTGGTTTGTTTGTTTTCCCTTGGAATAGACGAAGCAATTAATGCCATTTTGCTTCGTTGGTTCGTTAGATTTCATAGTCCAGCCCATAGTCTGAAATAGTGTGTATATGGGGCAATGACACAGATTAAAAAGCATAACTTTTCTTGAGGTGTGTGTGCATGAATAAAATTTGTTCCCAAAATTGCCATTGATTAACACCTATTGCCAGCTCAGATTTATTTGCAGTTGCAACAGATGCGGCAGTTTGGTGGTTCAACGACTCACCCAAGGAAGGTAATTCCAGACTCGTCAGACAGTTTCTGAGAATGCCTTTCTTTCTAGGTGTGATGTTGCAACTTGGCAAATGGGCCAGAGATTGTGTTTAGCATTACTCTGCATTGACACTGGGGTTTTCAGTGTCTTCAAAGCTCTTCACTTTAAGGATGCCAAAGGTATTTGTGATTGGCAGTGGGGTTGAGGACGTGAAAACCCCATAATTTGCAGGTATATGAAAGTGTTATGAATTAAGCCACAACCTTCAGAAAAAAGGAAAAGAAAGTAGAGATCTGTTGTACCGTTAAGCCAATTGCAGAAATGTGAGATTGTGGTGTGTCCCTGACTCTGGACGGGTTGGTTGCAGAAAAGACAGCAAAGAGTTTTGTGGAGCCTTAAAGATTCCCTGGGACGCGGGTGGTGCTGTGGGTTAAACCACAGAGCCTAGGACTTGCCGATCAGAAGGTCGACAGTTCGAATCCCCATGACAGGGTGAGCTCCCGTTGCTCGGTCCCTGCTTCTGCCAACCTAGCAGTTCGAAAGCATGTCAAGGTGCAAGTGGATAAATAGGTACCGCTCCGGCGGGAAGGTAAACAGCATTTCCGTGCACTGCTCTGGTTTGCCAGAAGTGGCTTAGTCATGCTGGCCACATGACCCGGAAACTGTACGCCAGCTCCCTCGGCCAGTAAAGCAAGATGAGTGCCACAACGCCAGAGTCGGTGTCGGTCACGACTGGACCTAATGGTCAGAGGTCCCTTTACCTTTACTAAAGATTGCCTAACTATTAATTTCCACCTTATATTTGAGCTTGCACGTGGCATGAAAGTCACTTCTGGAGATCTAGCAGAAATCTAGCATAATACCACTAATTTTAGCACTCATTTCTGTATAAATTGTCTCCAGGGGGGAAAATCCCTGGGCCACCCCGTTAAACTGGAAAACTACAGGAATAAAGTGTAAAAATTTGAAGCCGTATGCTGGCAGTGGTATTCCTGATGTTTTCATGGGGGAACAGAAGAGGAAGTGATGTCGTCCAATGACATACATCGTTGAGTCACTGGTGTGAATGAAATTTAGCATGACATACCAGTGTATCGGTCAAAAAGCCAGAGTTCCATTATGCAACAGGTACTGCAGTGAGGAAGGAATGTTAGAAAATGGGACATTATAAACGGGAAAATGGATGCAATATTTCCTGCATCTGAATGCAACATAGGGATTTTGATACGATATGAGCATTTATGGTCCAAGCTCTGTATCCTTTATGCAGCAGCAAATTTGCAAGGAGAACTTGCCCATTGTTGGGAAACTCTTAGGTGGGGAAAACTATACATGCCTGAAGGCTCAGATGTGTGTGTGTGTGGGGGGGGAGATCATCACCCGGAAATCAGTCAATGCACAGATGCAAGAGGATGATCAGTCCTGCTCTAGAAATTCCTGAGATCTTCCCACTGTTTAGGAAGTTTAGGCAAAGAATCTGATGCCTATGGAAAGCCTGAAAGCAGGACCTGAATGCAAGAATGGTACTCTTGTGATTCCCAGCAAGGGGTAAAATAGCAAGGCGAAAGATTGGGGTAGCGATGGCTGAGGGATCAGAGCTTGCAGGATATTGTGGGCATCACAGATTAGCTGTGGGAGAGAAACATTTTGCTCCTGAATTTACTGAGTTCTAAATAAAGCTGTCCTCAAAGGCGTTCACACCCCATATTGCACATGCAGTCGATGACAGTTTAGCTTCGGAGAAAATGTGTTTAATGTCTTGCAATTTCGGAGAAGCAGATTTCTTTTTTTAATGAAGAATCTTTATTTATGGATCTAATCATGAGCTGTTTTTATTTAATCAGATCACACCTGACACTAGCTTTCACGTCTACTCTGTAAGGCCTTTGGAGGTAATCTCAGGGATGAATGCTATCAAAGCAATGTTTTTTAGTGATGGTGTTCACGAACACCATCACCTCTCTCTCTCTCTCTCTCTCTCTCTCTCTCTCTCTTTGCTGCCCATGGCAGCCATTTTATCAAGATATGAGTAATCGCACCTCTGTCTTTTTTAACCAAAAAGAAGCACTGAATCAGGAATTCTGGGACACAAACTTCAAGCTCAAAGCCTCAAGCACATTCGCACATACATTTCAAGCACCACAACACCACTTTATTTTTTTAAAAAAATTTTTTTATTGGTTTTTCAACATATAATATAAGACAATACAAACCACGAACACTAACAAACAAACATATAAACATGTATAATTTCATGAAATTTTTCATATACCTATTTTCAGCGACTTCCCCATGCCTCCCTTTTCTGCATCCCTGTTTTAAATTTTTCTAGCAACCCCTGGTCTAAATTACTTATAAATTCCTTTCTTTAACCCTTTTCTCTCCTCGTGTCCAATTATTTATCGCTGCAAATCTGCTTGCTTTAGCCATGACATTTTAACACTCAATAATTTTACAAGAATTTTTAAGATAAAGTTTAAATTTCTTCCAATCTTCCTCCACCGTCTCTTTCCCTTGGTCACGGATTCTGCTCGTCATCTCTGCTAGTCCCATATAGTCGATCACCTTCGTCTGCCACTCTTCCAGTGTGGGTAATTCTTGTGTCTTCCAATACTTTGCTAGTAGCACTCTTGCTGCTGTTGTAGCATACATAAAAAACGTCCTATCTTTCTTTGACACCAATTGGCCTACTATGCCCAGGAGAAAAGCCTCTGGTTTTTTGTAAAAGGTACACAACACCACTTTAAACAGCCCTTCTGGGAGCTGTGGTTTGTTAAGGGTGTTGAGAGTTGTCAGGAGGCCCCACTTTCCCTCACAGAGCTACAAGAGTGATTTAACAACCAGCCCCTCTTCCTCAGAAATATTGGGAATTGTAACTCTGTGGGTGGCAAATGGGCCCCCAAGAACTCTCAGCACCCTTAACAAATTCCTGCTCCCATAATTCTTTGGTAGAAGCCATGTTGGTTTAAAATGGCAACACAGTGCTTTGAATGTAGGGTGTGAAAGTGGCCTCTGTTGGTTGCAACCCAAATCATTGAATGCACTTATTTATTTATTTATTATATGCCTGTTGTCTTTGCCGGTCCATATAGTTAAAGCTATGGTTTTCCCAGTAGTGATGTATGGAAGTGAGAGCTGGACCATAAAGAAGGCTGATCGCTGAAGAATTGATGCTTTTGAATTATGGTGCTGGAGGAGACTCTTGAGAGTCCCATGGACTGCAAGAAGATCAAACCGATCCATTCTGAAGGAAATCAGCCCTGAGTGCTCACTGGAAGGACAGATCCTGAAGCTGAGACTCCAGTACTTTGGCCACTTCAGGAGAAGAGAAGACTCCCTGGAAAAGACCCTGATGTTGGGAAAGATGGAAGGCACAAGGAGAAGGGGACGACAGAGGACGAAATGGTTGGACAGTGTTCTCAGAGCTACTAACATGAGTTTGGCCAAACTGCGGGAGGCAGTGGAAGACAGAAGTGCCTGGCATGCTCTGGTCCATGGGGTCACGTGACTAAATGACTAGACCACAAAATTTATTTTTTGGTGGGGCATATATTTTTTGGGGGGGGGGGGTTCAGGGATGTTCAGTAGTACTTCTGACCATGTTTTTATGGCTGAATGGTTTAATTAGAATCAAGTCTGCCATGGGAACGCGACTCCCTTGCCTTCTCACTCCTCCTCTTCCCATTGAGGCCAATTCCCTATGGATAGCATGCCCTCTGCAGGCCACCTCTGACCCCCTTAACTTTGGCACTGTGACTCTACTGAGAGACATAAAAGCTCAACAGCTCTTGCTCAGCAAGCTCTCTGTGGCCTAAAGCAGCTTGAGAAGTTTAGATCCCCAGTATTGCCTCTCATCAACTAATCTAATCTGCTGAGAGAAAGTTCTTCCTCCTCCTCTTCTTCTTTTTTACCGTCTCCAAGTCCTTATGAAAACATTCGGAGCTAATTGAGACATTCCCAAACAATTAAGATAACCAGATGTGTCTGTTATTTGTAATTACCTGAACATGTATTCTTTTCTTCAACAACAGTTCCAATTTTTTCCCTTCCCGAAGCTTTTTGAACTACTCCAGATAATGGCTATAGGAAGATTAACTTGTCGCAAAAGTAATCTCTTGTATGTGCCTACTGTGTCTCGTTTGGATGTGAAATCGCCTACTTTCTGAATTAAGCCACAAAGCGGCAAACATTAGGTAGAGAGGATTCTGTAATTTGAAGCGTGTGTGTGATTTTGGTTTTGTTTAGAGCTGAGCTGAAACGGGCTGTACTTTTGCAAAGAGTTTAGCCCCCTTTGAAATACACATCCCTGCAGTGACGCCCAAGGGCGGCAAAAGTGTATGAAGTCTAGCTCCCTCCCAGAACCACTCCAAATGAGAATCGCATTTCCTTCTCTTGCTCTGAATTTGCTTTCTGGCTGAATCACATACCCAAGTCTGATGGGCTATAACAATCAGCTCTGATTTCATCAGACTGAGTATAGGATCCCTGGTTGGCTAGGATGCTTTAACAAGTAAGAAGAAGGAATGATCCTGAGGATGTAGAGCCAATCAGGGCTGCAAGTGGATTGGAAGAAGCAGTGAAGTAAGAGTTTAGCAGAATGGGTTTGGGGGAACATCCTCCCTTTCCATTTTCACAGCAAAAACCAACCAACAAACAAACTTTGTTTACTCTTCTTGGTGTTGAATCACAGCAGTGGAGGGTTTCTCGAAAAATTAACAGCTCCATTTAAGTTGTCCTTTTGGCTTTATGTTGCTCTCCTTCAGCAACAAAACCCTAAACCCAGAGCTATTCTGAACTCTGCAGGCAGCAGTACAAACTGTTTTATGATGCAAGGCTTATCAGAGGATTACAATGTGTATTGGAGGAATCAAACCAGCCACCAGATCAAAGCGAAGATAGCACGGAACTCAAGAACATGTTGCAATTATTATTTTAATGCACAGAAACTGAAACAATGTGAATCATAGTGTTAACGGAGAAATCCGAGGGCTCCCTTGGACAAAAAACAAGGACACCAGCCAGGAATACCAGAGCAAAACAGCAGCCAGTAGGCTTGGTCTTTATTGAAGACTGTCGCGACAGGACTCCCACCTGCCACAAGGTGGAACAAAATGGAAGCCCAGTACAAAAGAAGACCCCAACTTTTATTAGTTACTAATCCCCCAAACTACACCCCTAGAACTACATCACAACTACATCATGACTACATCATTGACACATCACAAAAAGGAAGGGTTGAGGGAGGAGTTGTGGAGGTAACCTGAGTATCCTGTCACCTGGCTGGTTTCCTGCCCCCAGAGGAAAGATCTGATCATTGTCCTTTGTTCCAGTCCATGTTGAATCCACTCCCATATGCAAGTCCTTTGTGACCTTGATGGTCTTCTGTCTGAGTGGGGCTGAGAGACTTCAAGAAGTGTGCCTAGCCCAAGGTCACCCAGCAGCTGCGTGTGGAGGAGCGGGGAAGCGAACCCGGTTCACCAGATTATGAGACTACCGCTCTTAACCACTACACCACACTGGCCCTTCCTTTGACAAACTTTTAGAAATGCATACATGGAAGCAGTCTGGCCAGACCAAATCCAGGTTGCTTGCCCCACTGATTATCCCACCCACCCCACAGAGTCATCGACTTGAAGTCCACTTTGCCAGTGTGTAAGAGAGTAGGAATGTTTTCAGACTCTTGGCGATGGACATATTTAGTGTACACACACAGCCCTGTCCATCATCTCAGCAAACGAGGCCCATAGGTCACCTTTTCTGCACCGTGGTCTATTCATGGCTATATTTATTAGCATAGCTGACACCATAAATAAAAGTTCATGGGCCACCGGCCATTACGGAGAGCATAATTCAGCCAGGTGGGCTGGGACCCAAGCAGCTGATAACACATATAAATGGCTCTGGCTCCCCTCTCGTCATTTGTTATGTTTATCAGAACCTCTCAGTGGAATTGCAGGCAGGTAATGGCAATGTGGCCGTACATTAGTCTAGCAGGAAGGGTTGAAATAATGCTGATCTGATCACACCTCCATGAATAACCTTCCATGCCTGGAAGCTGTATTGGGCATGGAGATTTCTCAGGAGTGTTTCCCTTTCTTGAGGAAGGACCATAGCTCAGTGGTGGAGCACTGGCTTTGAATGCCAGTGGTTCAATTCCTGCCATCTCCCAGTAGGGCTGGGAGAGACCTCTGTCTGATATCTTAGAAGGCCACCTTCAGAGGTTAGTGTCTTCTTCCTCCTCCTCCTCCTCATCATCATCTTTGGTGATCACTCGTAGCTGAGGAAGATTGTCTTCCATAAACAGTTTCAACAATGAGTCCATAAGTGACTGTGGAGGCCAATTCTGGACAATAACCTATTAAACATTAAAAGCTTCCCTAAACAGGGCTGCCTTCAGATGTCTTCTAAAAGTTTGGTAGTTATTTTTCTCTTTGACATCTGGTGGGAGGGCATTCCACAGGGCGGGTGCCACTACCGAGAAGGCCCTCTGCCCGGTTCCCTGTAACTTGGCTTCTCTCAGTGAAGGAACTGCCAGAAGGCCCTCAGAGCTGGACCTCAGTGTCTGGGCAGAATGATGGAGGTGGAGACACTCCTTCAGGTATACTGGACCGAGGCCATTTTTGAGCATTAAACACTCGGCTCCTGCTTCAGAGCATCAGTAGTTCCCATGGGCTTGTCAGCTGACTTCTTTGAAGCAAAAATCATCCTGTTGGTGATCTTCAGGACTCATGTTACGCATGGTGACGCCTCTGGAAAGTGGAACAAGGCATCATCAGAGCTACAATTCCCAGAGTTCCCTGTGATTGTTCAGCCAGTCTGGGAACTGTAGCCTTGGGAGGGGAATGGGGGTCTTCTAACAGCTCTGAGCACCCTTAACCGACTACAGCTCCCATAATCCTTTGGGAGAAGCACTGGCTTTTTATTGTGGAATGACATGGCTTCAAATGTATGCTGTGATTGTGGAGTAAATTACATCACCGTTCGTTAAGAGTGTGTTTTGAGGATGGTTCATACTGAAATTAGGGTAAGAATGGAGAAGAAATGGCTTATTTTGAATTAGTTAAATATGGGCTGCTGAGTGACTTTGGAAAACTGAGAGGTGATGTGCATTTTTCTCCCACAAACATTGCGGTTGTGGGGTTTTTTTTGGAGGGGGAGAAGTTGTACTGTCTTTGGGGGCATTGTTGTTTTTTTTTAGATCAGGGGTCTTACCCCTGCAGGCCAGATCCTTATCTTCACACACATTGTGGGGCTAAGTTTGACAGGTGGACGGGGTCTATGTGTCAATCACCTGATGTCACGATGGTGTCACGTGCCCTGTTGAAATTGAACCAGGCAGAGTTAGAAAAGTGTGTGGCCAAGCGCCAGCTAGCAGCTGAACTGAAAAATTAAATATACATCCAAATTACTAGGGAAAAAACAAAGTAGCTTTAGGTAAAGGTAAAGGGACCCCTGACCATTAGGTCCAGTTGTGACAGACTCTGGGGTTGCGGCATTCATCTCGCTTTATTGACCGAGGGAGCCGGCGTACAGCTTCCAGGTCATCTAGCCAGCATGACTAAGCCACTTCTGGCGAATCAGAGCAGTGCACGGAAACGCCATTTACCTTCCCGCCAAAGCGGTACCTATTTATCTTCTTGCACTTTGACGTGCTTTCGAACTCCTAGGTTGGCAAGAGCAGGGACTTAGCAACGGGAGCTCACCCCGTTGCGGGGATTCGAACCGCCGACCTTCTGATCGGCAAGTCCTGGGCTCTGTGGTTTAACCCACAGCGTCACCCGCGTCCCAACAAAGTAGCTTTAAGCAAGGTAAAAATAAAATTGCCAGTTTCTTTTTTTAAAAAAAATGTACAAAACATTGTAAAATAAAACTACATATTAAAACACACATAGGGTTTACATGTCTTGGGGAGGCTTCTCTAAACAAGGAAGTTTTTTTAGCAGGGACCAGAAGCAGCACAGCGAAGGCGCCTGTCCAGTGTCAATGGGAAGGAAGTTCCAAAGTTGCCATGCTGAAGGATTGGCCGCTTCCTTGAAGTGTGGGATGAATATTATATTCTTGCCACTTTCATATCATGCTATGCCTTGTATGTGACAAGGCAGCACATATACTCCAGGGGGTTGGTGTTTTTTAGTCGTTTAGTTGTGTCCGACTCTTCGTGACCCCATGGACCAGAGCACGCCAGGCACTCCTGTCTTCCACTGCCTCCCGCAGGTTGGTCAGACTCATGCTGGTAGCTTCGAGAACACTGTCCAACTATCTCGTCCTCTGTCGTCCCCTTCTCCTTGTGCCCTCCATCTTTCCCAACATCAGGGTCTTTTCCAGGGAGTCTTCTCTTCTCATGAGGTGGCCAAAGTATTGGAGCCTCAGCTTCACTCAGGGCTGATTTCCTTCAGAATGGATAGGTTTGATCTTCTTGCAGTCCATGGGACTCTCAAGAGTCTCCTCCAGCACCATAATTCAAAAGCATGAATTCTTCAGCGATCAGCCTTCTTTATGGTCCGGCTCTCACTTCCATACATCACTACTGGGAAAACCATGGCTTTAACTATATGGCCTTTTTTGGCAAGGTGATGTCTCTGCTTTTTAAGATGCTGTCTAGGTTTGCCATCACCTTTCTCCCAAGGAGCAGGTGTCTTTTGATTTTGTGACTGCCGTCACCATCTGCAGTGATCATGGAGCCCAAGAAAGTAAAATCTCTCACTGCCTCCAGCGGGGAGGAGATGCTAAAAATCAGGAGTTTTTCATGTTACTCATTTGGAAATGGAATCTCGGATCCAGATGTATTACATCTTTCCGCAAAGAGACCGATCTGACAACTTCGGCTTTCTCCCCCCTGGTTTCTATTCTCTATCCGAAGGCCGAGACTAGTCAAGATTCCTTTGTGAGAGTTCCTTCCCTTTGTCTCTCGCAAAGGGAATGGCATTTTAATGACAAGCCAAATAGGGAATGGGGGCATTTGGAAATACATAATAAATGTGTATTAGTGAGACAGAAAATTGGAAAATGGCCACCTGCCAGCAGCCACATAAATTTGGGAGCCGATGCATTCCCCCCCCCCCCGCCTTATCACAGGAATTGTAAATATTTATTAAAAGTATTAAAATAGCGGGAATGTTAAATGTTTCTTTCAGGAGTGGAAATTTACACTGCCACATAAAAAGATGGGATATTCCGATACAGTGTTTATTGAAGGGACTTCATTTTATTAGGTTGTCATCCACAATAAATGGCCAGGTGCAATTGAAACTTGATCCGTTAGTAGAAAAGGGAAGATTTGTGGAAATTAAATCAGTTAGATAGCAAACACACACAGAGAGAAGACCCTTTCTTCAGGCTGAAGTATATTAATATACTATTAGACATCTTTTTTCTTCTTCTTTTTTTAATGGTATCTCTTGCAACCTATTGGATTCCTTAGCCAGGTTCCCATCCTTGCTTTCACAACACTAGGATATCCTATTAAAGAGTCTTGATTCCCCTAAAGAATTCTGGGTGTTTGTTAAAGCTGCAAAGTGGTGTTTGAAACCTCTATTCCCCACAGAGTTTCTCTCACAGAGCTACAATTCTCAGAGTTCTTTGTGAAGCGGGATGAATCGTTACACTGCTCTAGAAACTGTAGCCATACCCTACAACATTTCTCTATTGGAAATAGGAACATTACATTTTACTACAGTGGTGCCCCGCAAGATGAATGCCTCGCAAAACGAAAAATGCGCAAGACGAAAGGGTTTTTCGTTTTTTGCGTCGCTTCGCAAGACGATTTTCCCTATGGGCTTGCTTTGCAAGACGAAATGTCTTGCGAGTTCTTGCGAGTTTGTTTCCTTTTTCTTAAAGCCACTAAGCTGTTAATAGCTGCTAAGCCGCTAAGCCGTTAATAGCCGCTAAGCCGCTAAGCTGCTAATAGCCGCTAAGCCGCTAATAGCCGTGCTTCGCAAGACGAAAAAACCGCAAGACGAAGAGACTCACAGAACGGATTAATTTTGTCTTGCGAGGCACCACTGTATTATTATCATTATTATTATTCCCCACCTGTATGATTGGCTTGCCCCAACCACTCTGGGTGGCTTCCAACACATAGGAAAACTCTACAGGGCTGCTTTCAGATGTCTTCTAATGGCTGTATAGGCTGGATCTAGAGGCATCAAAGAAGCACTTCAGTTAAACACACTTGTAAACTTTGCATGAGACATCGGGTTGGCAAAAGCGGGACTCCACAGCACCATCTGGTGTCACAGTGTTTGAATGCATAAACCACACGTATAAAGCGATTTTTCTTTGCCAATGCAGCTGAGTCCTATACAGTGGTACCTCGGTTTAAGAACAGCCCTATTCGGTTTACAAACTCCGCAAAACCGGAAGTAGTGTCCCAGTTTGCAAACTTTACCTCGGTCTAAGAATGGAAGCCGAACTGTGGAAGGGCACCGGCAGCAGGAGGCCACATTTGGGAAAGCGCACCTCGATTTAAGAACGGTTTCGGTTTAAGAACAGACTTCCAGAACGGATTAAGTTCGTAAACCAAGATACCACTGTAGTTACTTAACTCCGTGGCTTGTATAACTCCATACCCTCCAACATTTCTCCAATGAAAATAGGGATGTTCTAAGGAAATGTGAGACATTCTGGGATCAAATAAAAAACTGGGATGGCTTCTGTAAATCTGGGGTGTCCCTGGAAAATAGGAACACTTGGAGGGTCCACTGTAGCTTTGGGATATGAATAGAAGCTTTCTAACAACTTTAAAAAACTTCAGCTCCCAGAATTTTTAGCAGGGGGAGCAGTGGTTGTTTAATGTGATACCATAGTGCTTTACATGTATGTTGTGAATGTCACCAATGGCTACATTCTGCCTCCATTCGCAGAGACTCTGAGAAAAGACTCCACTCTGCAGAAATGTTATGCTGAATGTACTTCAAACCCTGGAATTTCCATGTTGGGGTAGAAGAAACCCTAGGGAGCTAGGTGGACTAACGGTCTGACTCAACATAGGGCAGGTTTCTCTGTTCCCATCATAGCTGTGACAAAAAGGTAAAAAAGGGTAAAGGATCCCCAGATGGTTTTGTCCAGTCAAAGGCAACTATGGGGATGTGGCACTCATTTCGCTTTCAGGCCAAGGGAGCCAGCATTTGCCCACAGACAGCTTTCCGGGTCATGTGGCCAGCATGACTAAACCGCTTCTGGCACAATGGGACACCGTGCTGGAAACCAGAGTGCACGGAAATGCTGTTTACCTTCCTGCCGCAGCGGTATCTATTTATCTACTTGCACTGGAGTGCTTTCGAACTGCTAGGTTGGCAGGAGCCGGGACTGAGCAATGGGAGCTCACCCCATTGCGGGGATTTGAACCGCCAACCTTCTGATCGGCAAGCCCAAGAGGCTAAGTGGTTTAGACCGCATCCCACCAGCTGCGATAATATTCAGGTCTAAATAAGAATATTCAGGTCATAATAAGAATAAAAACTTCATTTTCATATTGCCGTCAACTCCCTGTTTACACTGGGGTTTGCAAGTCTGTTCCGCTGCCACCTCATTCCGGGGTTAAAAACAGCATACATGTCAGCGGTTGCGTGTCAGTCAGACATGTGGGAAATGGTCACTGCCTGTATAAAACTCTTCACTCTTTTGTTACCACTAGCTTTCAAAATACACATGGGTAGTTACCCAAGAAGCGACGGAAATTGAAGGTGGGGAGAGTCTGATTCTGACACGCACAACCACTTGGAATGTGTGGTGTTTGCACCAAACTCAGCTCCCCACTGATTTTGGGCCACACAGAAGCACACAGGCCAGTTTGGCCCACATTGCATGTGAGCGTCACCCACCATGTAGGCTTTGACCTCATCTTCCATTGTTTCAATTACCCTGACGTGAGTTAGTTAGATTTGGCCAATTTTAAGCAAATTAGCCGAACGAATCGAACGCAAACTGGAACTAATCAGGGCCGGAGTCAGAACTAATCAGGTGAATTGAAATCAAGTCTAAATGGAATCTTGTGTAAATATGAACGAGCGGAGGAGGGCAATGGCGTTTGGGATTCAGATTTGCTGAGTCAACCCCGGAAACCAACATGTTCGAAGGGAACGATGTTCATTGCAGCTATAATCCTAAATCTGATCCCATAATTATTCCTTCCCGTTGCACTCGTGGGCGATTCAAGACTCCCAGAAGGGAAATGCAGACTTTTCAATGTGAATCACCACTCTAATTGGGCCGTATTTAGATAGAAGGCCTTTTATTCATCTCCTACATGCAATAATCTTCTGCTCCAGCAGGAGGCTTCTTGAGTGCTTTATTACTGTACAGTGATCCCCAACCTGGTGCCCATCAGATGCTCTGGACTCCAACTCTGCAACCATCATGGCCAACAGTCAAGAGTAACAGTAGTTGGAGTCCAAAACTTTGGACACTTGGTTGGGGAAGACTGCACTGTACTAAAGCATTCAACCCTATTCCTGCGGGGAGCCTGTTGTTGTTGTTTATACCCCAACTTTTCCCTTGACAGGACTCGAGGCAGCTTACAGATAAAAGCAAGGACCACTGAAAGCATAGGTTGCATAGTTACTTACAGTGGTACCTCGGGTTAAGTACTTAAGTCGTTCCGGAGGTCCATTCCTAACCTGAAACCGTTCTTAACCTGAAGCACCACTTTAGCTAATGGGGCCTCCTGCTGCCGCCGCGCCGCCGGAGCACAATTTCTGTTCTCATCCTGAAGCAAAGTTCTCAACCTGAAGCACTATTTCTGTGTTAGAGGAGTCTGTAACCTGAAGCGTATGTAACATGAGGTTCCTTGTCTCGGTGGCTGCGTAACTCCATGCCTTCCAACATTTCTCTGATGAAAAATCCACTCCACTCCTCAGTGGGGAGGAGTTGCGGTGGACCACATGGCCACCCACTCTCCTCTGGGTGACAAAATTCCGCATCCCCCAGAGGTTCCCAGTCATGTCATTCACCTGCCAGCCAATCTGCTGGCCAGGGGGGCATGGCTTGGCCCCATTTAAATTGAGGCGTGAGCTGGAGAGCTTCCTCTTGGCTCACTTCCTCAATCTCCTGCCCTCTCTCCCTATTTTCAGGTTTTGAATTTGGCCTTGCTATGGACCTCGGTTGGTCACTGTTGAGGGGCCTGGTAGGAATTTTTCCACTTGGCAAATTGGCATGGGCCATTTGATTTTCACCTACCTTGTAGCAATCGACACAACTATGTAAGGTTTGGCGGTTAGGCATTGGTTGATCTTATGATGGGGGAGGGGAGGTGTGGCCTCCAAGCTTAAGGGTATTCCGTTAAAGGAATCCAGGGGTGTGGATCATGTCCAAAGTCTGGGGCTGGGCTAGGGCCATGACATGACCCCATCGGGAACCCAGGGGGAGCTCAAGTTGGTTTGCATCGACGGGGCTCCCCTTACTGGTAGTTGACCCTTACTGGACTCCCTGCATGATGGACAGGAGTCAGATATAGTTGGGTAAATTCCAATGCCTAAGCCAATACCGCTCACATTCTGTAACCGATAAAGTTGTGGCCTAAATTTGCCCAATAACATTAACCTAATATCTGTGTCCTTGTGTCTTATTCATCAACGAGGGGGTGGTCTCGGGGTCTCGACACGCAATTGAAAAAAGCGGGACATTCCAGGATCAAATCAGAAACTGGGATTTCTTCTGTAAATCCAGGACTGACCCTGGAAAATAGGGGCTTCTGGCCTGATCCCACAGGGCTATTCTTTTGTTCTTATTACGGCTACCGAGATGCCGAACTTTGTGTTTCCCCCTACGCCAAGAAAGTCTGAAGAGGAAACAACTCCTTATTTTTCCATCCATATAAACGTTCATTTAAGTGGTAGGTGCCTTCTCCTCCCAGGCCTGCTGAAGCACCATATTGCTTGGTACACTTCCCTCCTCCGCTCTTCTTCATTTACCCCGACATTCACAACGGAAAATAAATAAGTAAAAAAAGTGCCTCCGTCTTATTTATCCTTCTTTGGGCATTTCTTCGCCAGGCAGATGGTCAATTAAGAGCACTAAACAATGACACTGTTTTCTCTGTAAACATTTTTTTTTATCCCCTAATAGCCTAACAAATGAGGATCTGGGCTGCCATACCGCTGAATACCATCTTGACTTTCTAATTACAAAGAACTGTGTCTTGATAGTAACAATTACAGCTATAACAATGATGCCAGCGCCGGAACAATATCGTTGGAGGCAAAGTGCTTATCGGAATATTCGGCAAATAAAGGCTCGGCGTTTGAGCCCAAGCTGGAATCAGGAACTTAAAACAACTGGGGGTTGGAGTGGAGCAGAGAGGAGGAAGGTTGAAAACATCGGTTTTAGTAGCTCCAGATGTGAATTTGAATCCAATTACTCCAAAAGCCGGGCTATGGAGAAGTACTGTTTCCTTCTGTTTTGCTAATCGATAGGTGAAAGCGAGTATTAAACTGAACATGGTAATAACTCTCATTTTGATATTTAGCTACACTTCACGTTATTTTCCAAGCACAGTGCCATTTGCGCACATAATGCCAGCGCACAGTTCCTATTGTTGGCAAAATGGTAGTTCTTGGTGTTAAAATTAAAGACTTTCCAATTTTCCCCTCCGTTGCAAAGTCATTCTTTTTTTCAGTGTTTGCCCATGTGCAACGCAATGCTGGGGTGTGCAATTTCAGGGACCGGTGAAGGTCTTACATATTAGCATGGGAATCGGGCCATTAAAATTCATGTACAGTATTTTTCAGGTATGAATGTATGACGAGGGGGGGAAGAAAGGGATACTGGAAAGACATAAATTACTGGGAGTATTCGAATTTTCAAGACACGGCTTGGCCGAGACAAAGTATCTGTGAGAGGTAGTGATAGGTAGAACGCCCACCCAGGCTCCCATCCGATGGGCCTGGAAATAGGGAGAGATATTTCCCAATACATCAAGAAAAAAGCTCTGTTTATTTCTGGGCTGGTGGGAAAACAACAAACCGCCCCCCCCAGCATTTCCCAAGAGGAGCAGCACAGCTCACATGAGAAAGACCGTTAGGTAGCCCTTGGCCTAATTTCAAAATCCCTTTGTAAGCATTGAGTTCAGACCTCTGGGAAGCCAGATACATTCCTCTTCTGGCAGCCCACTAGGCCAGGAGGAAGTGAAATTGAAATACTTTATTGTCACTTGTACAACTTGTATACAGTGAGATTACATGAGCACCCCCCACTCAGCTCTCTTAGTCTTAATTCCCCTCGTTTACTGACGCACACACACCAAACCCGAAAGTCAGTTGCCCCATCGTTATCTTTTCATTCAGCTGCCTAACAGGCCACGGACAGAAGCTGTTCTTTACCCTGTTGGTGCGACTAATCATGCTTCTATATCTTCTGCCTGAGGGCAGGAGATCAAGAAAGTGCCGGCCAGGGTGTGAATCATCCCTGAGAATTTTCCTCACTCTCCTGAGGCAACGTTCTTCCACTATTTCATCCAGCGGATTCACTGGACACCCCATAAGATCTTGTGCTGTATTCACCACCCTCTGTAGGCACTTCCTATCAGATGATGTCAAACCAGCGTACCACACCGTGATGCAGTATGAAAGAGGGGAAAGAAGGAGTATGAGAGAAGGTTGGAGGCAGCAACGATTCTGAATACCAGGAACATGCCCTGTGAGTGTTGCAGAAAAACAAGGGCATCCTGTCTTTTTCCTGAGAGAAAATGGCGGCCATTTTGGTTGTCACGACAAAACACGATTTCACAGCGCAATTTCTCCCAGAAAAACACACACACACATTTTGGGCGCTGTGACCTTGTGCCCCAAAAGCACACTTTGGGGGGCAGGGAACCATAGCGGGAGATTGCGGGAGATCGGGGCAACCCAAATGGCCCCCATGCTCTCACGATAAAAAAACAGGAAGGTGGTGTCTGGGAAGACGGCATCCCAGATTTTGGCTTCAAGGTGTTGGAGGTTATGCAGGAGGGGAGAGGGCTCCTGTGTTCGAATCATGCTTGCTGGTTTCCCACAGACATCTGGTTGGCCATTGTGAGAACAAGATGCTGGACTAGATGGGCCATTGGCCTCATCCAGCAGGCTCTTCCTATGTGAAGGAGGTGTTGGAGACTGAGAAAAATGGGTGTCAGAGGGAGAAGAAGGTTACAGGTAGGTAGCCATGGCATAGTCGAAACTAAAAAAATAAAAATAAAAAAATTCCTTCCAGTAGCACCTTAGAAACCAACTGAGTTAGTTATTGGTATGAGCTTTCGTGTGCATGCACACTTCTTCAGATACACTGAAACAGAAGTCACCAGACCCTTATATCTGATATCAGGATATATTGTGATATATCACAAGACAGAGAAACCAGTAGGAGAACACTTCAATCTCCCAGGACATTCTATACAAGATCTCACAGTAGCTGTCTTATTACAAAAGAATTTCAGAAACAGACTGGAAAGAGAAGTTGCTGAATAGCAACTTATCACCAAACTTAAAACCATGGAGAGACCTGGTCTGAAAAGAGACATTGGATTCTTATGTCATTATACATGATAAAGCTATTTTTAGGAATCTCATCCCTTGCTTTTCCCTGTAAGACCAATTGCAGTCGTTAACAACTTTACCACACCTATCAGCCAATCACCCATTCCCACCACCCTTCTGAGTAATACCCCTCCTCACCCTCTCACTATATATAAGGGTCTGGTGACTTCTGTTTCAGTGTATCTGAAGAAATGTGCATGCACACGAAAGCTCATACCAATAACAAACTTAGTGGGTCTCTATGGTGCTACTGGAAGGAATTTATTTTTATTTTATTTATTTATTTATTTGTTTGGAGAAGAAGGTGATAGACAAAGACAAGAAATCTGGATCTCAATGGCATCACTTATGAAGACTTCAGGACTCTGGAGATGAGGCCCAGCCCTTATGATTTATTGGATATTGTACATGATTAGGTCTCAGAGTCTGTCAAGGTCACAGTAAAGGATAGGGGTGGCCCTCCAGGTGTTGACTCACATCTTCCATCAGCTCCACCCAGTAGGACCAGTGCTTTCTTCCTAGAAAAAATAGATGCTGGGACTCACCATGAAGCCCCACTCACCTCACAGAGTGTTTGTTGTGGGGGAGGAAGGGAAAGGAGAATGTTAGCCGCTTTGAGACTCCTTTGGGTAGTGATAAAGTGGGATATCAAATCCAAACTCCTCCTCCTCCTCCTCCTCTTCTTCTTCTAGTTCAGGGCATCAAACAGAAGGTCACAGGTTCAATCCCTGGCTTCTCCAAATAGCACTGGGAGAAAGCTGAGATCCTGGATAGACAATATTGACCTAGATGGACCAATGGTCTGACTTGGTGTAAGGATGCTTCCTGCTGTATCCTAAAAAGCACCCTCTGCTTAAAAACCTCCATTGAAGGAGAGTCCACCACCTCCAGAGGGAGAATGTTTCATTGTTGAACAGCTCTTACTGCCAGAAAGTCCTTCCTGCTGTTTAATTGGAATTTCATTTCTTGTAACTTGAAGCCATTGGTTTGGGTCCTACCCTCCTGAGAGGAGAAAACAAGCTTGCTTCCTCTTCCATATGACAGCCCTTGAGATGTTTGAAGATGGCTATCATATCTCCATCCATTCTTAAGGAGATCAGCCCTGAGTGCTCACTGGAAGGACAGATCGTGAAGCTGAGGCTCCAATACTTTGGCCACCTCATGAGAAGAGAAGACTCCCTGGAAAAGACCCTGATGTTGGGGAAGATGGAGGGCACAAGGAGAAGGGGACGACAGAGGACAACATGGTGGGACAGTGTTCTTGAAGCTATGAACATGAGTCTGACCAAACTGCGGGAGGCAGTGGAAGACAGGAGTGCCTAGCGTGCTCTGGCCCATGGGGTCACGAAGAGTCTGACACGGCTAAATGACTAAACAACAACAACAACATCATATCTCCTCTCAGGCTCCTCTTTTTCCAGGCTAAAATATACCCAACTCCCTCAAACCTTCTTTCTAAGGCTTGGTTTCCAGACCCTTGATCATCTTGGTTGCCTGCTTCTGCCAACATTTCAGCTTGTCAACAACCTTAGTAAATTGTGGTGCTCCGAACTGGGCACAATATTCCAGGTGTGGTCTGACCAAGCCAGAATAGAGTGGTCCTATTCCTTTCCTTGATCTGGAGACTATATTCCTGTTGATGCAGCCTAGAGTTGTTGTTGTTTAGTCGGTTAGTCGTGTCCGACTCTTCGTGACCCCCTGGACCAGAGCACGCCAGGCACTCCTGTCTTCCACTGCCTCCCGCAGTTTGGTCAGACTCATGCTGGTAGCTTCGAGAACACTGTCCAGCCATCTCGTCCTCTGTCATCCCCTTCTCCTTGTGCCCTCCATCTTTCCCAACATCAGGGTCTTTTCCAGGGAGTCTTCTCTTCTCATGAGGTGGCCAAAGTATTGGAGCCTCAGCTTCACAATCTGTCCTTCCAGTGAGCACTCAGGGCTGATTTGCTTCAGAATGGATAAGTTTGATCTTCTTACAGTCCATGGGACTCTCAAGAGTCTCCTCCAGCACCATAATTCACAAGCATCAATTCTTCGGTGATCAGCCTTCTTTATGGTCCAGATCTCACTTCCATACATCACTACTGGGAAAACCATAGCTTTAACTATCAGCTTATTTTTGCTGCTGCCTCACACTGTTGACTCATGTTAAGCTTGTTAAGCATATTAAGACCCCGATTTCCTTTTCACATGTCAAGCCAAGTGTCCCCTGCCTTCTCTGGAGTAAGAGATTGGATTGGGGCCCTGACTGCATTCTGAGAAAATGTGATAGGTGCGTCTGGAGCGAAGAAATAAAGGAAAGTTTCACCAAAAGCAAGTGACATTTTCCTCCCCAGGAAGGAGCTGCACATACATGCCAAGGGTTTGTTTCGACCCTCAGAACCCACTCAAAGTTTGAAAGAAACACAGTGTATGGAGAAGACAAATTTATAAGAATGCAAAAGTTAATTGCAGTCCTAACGACCCAGGTGACAGTACATACTTTTTTGTTCCCTTTATTTTTAACACTCCAGATACGTAATTTAATGTAGGCCTAATGACAGACTCAAACATCCTGCTTTAATCGATTTTTTTTTTCAAACTCTACACTCCAAAGAGAAGCTTGCAGGCCACCGCTGAGGCTGCCCATTTCCTCAGCATCGATAAGCAGGAAAAAAGGGGGGAAGAGAGAGGGTGAGAGAGGGAGAGAGAAAAGAGAATGGGGAAAA
Source organism: Podarcis raffonei (assembly GCF_027172205.1). Lineage (NCBI taxonomy): Eukaryota > Metazoa > Chordata > Lepidosauria > Squamata > Lacertidae > Podarcis > Podarcis raffonei. Next base: position 115,315,911 of record NC_070604.1, on the reverse strand, counting down.
AGAAATTTGAACTTACATTGCTATTGATGTGTAATATACAATAAAAACAGTTAAATTTCAATTACCCACAGGTAATTATAATTTTATTGTTTGACAGTGCTGTGGGGATTTTTATAATTCCCAAGACTAATAATTTTCTATAATTTTACAGGTTGTCAAATAAACTATTAGAGATTATCTTTGAAAAGGGTTCTGAAATTGTAAGGACGTATCACACTGTTCATGTACATTATTAGTAATTAGAGATCTCTAGATAGTGAAATATCCACTGGTGTTCTGACGGCAGGATACCATATTTTCTCACAGGCTTCTATAATCTTGAACCGAAGCATTGAAACTTCTCCGAAGCGGACTGAATCACGTCTAAACTTTTATTAGCGTTCCTTGAGCTCTCATTAAGCCATTGTGAAGTGTTTGATAAGTGAAATCTGGACTTCCTGATGGGCTAAAAGCAAAGACAGGCTGCACTCCTCTCTCCTCAAGTGAGGGAGAATTTCATACACACACACACACACTTACTTGGGCCTCACAAACTCTGCAGACAACATTAAAGGTACTTCTATAACAAATAGAGAGCTGATGCCTGCTTTACATATCCCAATTAGTTCAAAAGTCAGAATATGTGGCATGCATTAATTTTTGGTTCATCAAATTAATGGGAAAAGATACTGCATTCCAAAATTATGAAAGGGGTGACAAAATGTGGGTGGAATTCTCTCCAAGGTAAAGGGACCCCTGACCATTAGGTCCAGTCATGGCTGACTCTGGGGTTGCGGCGCTCATCTCGCTTTATTGGCCGCGGGTCATGTGGCCAGCATGACTAAGCCGCTTCTGGTGAACCAGAGCAGCACACGGACACGCCATTTACCTTCCCGCTGGAGCGGTACCTATTTATCTACTTGCACTTTGAAGTGCTTTCAAACTGCTAGGTTGGCAGGAGCAGGGACCGAGCAACGGGAGCTCACCCCGTCACGGGGATTCGAACCGCCGACCTTCTGATCGGCAAGCCCTATGCTCTGTGGTTTAGACCATAGCGCCACCCACGTCTCTCCAAAGTGGGCAGTAAAACAGCAAATGCAGGGCAAGTGCAGAGTGAAGTACATAGGGGTAATCTCTTTCTCTCTGTATGTATGTATATGTCATATAGATTCATGGGTTTCTGAACTGGCAGCGACTCACCATGAATAAGATGTTGGGAGTCATAGTGAACACGTGCCCTCATTTCTCCAATGAAAATAGGGATGTCCATCATCGTCATCATTTTATTATTTATACCACGCCCATCTGAGTGGGTTGCCCTAGCCACTCTGGGTGGCTTCCAATAAATATAAGAACATAATAAAACTTTAAACTTTCAAAACTTCCCTCTGCAGGGCTGCCTTCAGATGCCTTCTAAAGATTGTAATATACTTATCTCCTAGGCTCATGTGTGTGTGTGTGTGTGTGTGTGTGTGTCACATAACTCCTTACCCTCCAACATTTCTCTGATGAAAATAAGAATGTCCTAAGAAAAAACAGGACATTCTGGAATCAAATCAGAAACCAGGATGACTTCTGTAATCATCATCATCACCACCACCACCATCATCATCATCTGGGAGTGTCCCTGGAAAATAGGGACACGTGGAGCGTCTGGTGAACAGCTTGTTGTTGGTCCAGTTTGAGGGAGCTGTGAAAAAGATGATTATTAGGAGAGGAATGAAAAAGAAAGCTGCTGATATCGTAATGATGTAAAACAAATCTGTGGTTCAACTGCACTTGGGACGGTGCTGCTTCACATAGCACATGGGTGCCAACCGTACCTGGAGTTGCCAGGAATTGAACTCGGGACTGAGTTACAGCCTTTTCCCAGAGGGCATGTAAACAATGGTAGAGTCCGCTACTGCTCCACCAAGACTGGACTGGTCTGAACAGGGTGGGGGACTCAGCAAAGAGGGAGAGGACAGTAAAGGGGGACAACTGATAACCTGAAGCACTGGGGTGTTGTCTAGGAAACAGCGAGATTCCTGTTGAGATGCAGGGCTCTGAAGATGCCAACAATCAACGCCAATATTTGCCTCCTGTCCAGCCCAATAGTCTGTCCAGTGATGTTCTGTTTCCAGCCCACCTGGAATTGCTGGAATTGTCCCTGATCAGGACAAAAAGCTGATGTTTATCAGGGCTTTTTAAGTGCAAAGCAAGTGACCTTGGTGTCGCCTTCAGCTTGAGGGCACTTCTCTCTTATCAGACTTGGTTATCTTGAAGCAAACACAGCATCTTTCGCTATTATCTCCTCCGATTGAACTTTTGAAAAGGGACAATGCCTCTTGCAAGGACAAAGCAACAAAAAAGCTAAGTTCCAGATGTCACGTACATAGGGTTGTGCTCGGTTCATTCCTACTCCCAAGTAGACCCGGTGAACTTGATGGCCATTAACTGCAATGGGTCTACCCTGAATACGATGTTGGGCAAAGAATTTTCATTTATCTATTTATTATGGGATTGTTGTTGTTTAGTCGTTTAGTCCCGTCCGACTCTTCCTGACCCCATGGACCAGAGCACGCCAGGCACTCCTGTCTTCCACTGCCTCCCGCAGGTTGGTCAGACTCATGCTGGTAGCTTCGAGAACACTGTCCAACTATCTCGTCCTCTGTCGTCCCCTTCTCCTTGTGCCCTCCATCTTTCCCAACATCAGGGTCTTTTCCAGAGGGTCTTCTCTTCTCATGAGGTGGCCAAAGTACTGGAGCCTCAGCTTCACGATCTGTCCTTCCAGTGAGCACTCAGGGCTGATTTCCTTCAGAATGGATAGGTTTGATCTTCTTGCAGTCCATGGGACTCTCAAGAGTCTCCTCCAGCACCAGAATTCAAAAGCATCAATTCTTCGGCGATCAGCCTTCTTTATGGTCCAGCTCTCCTGGGGTGAGAAGCAGAATTTGGATGCTGCACACAGAGTGCCATCTAATGGTAGCATATCAACACCATCTGCAGAGGGGTTGCTGTGGTGGCAGAGCTCTGCGCTACCAGGTAGCTGACTAACTCGACTGGCTACTCACAGTGCATTTGGGTTAGAAGCAGTCCACAAATCTCCCTCTCTTTTTACTGCAAAGCTCTTGAGAAGATGTTGAGTGATTGGACCGCAAAGCCATCCAGCAAGCAAAACAGTCTTATTGACCTCGTCAGTGAAAGGCCTCCTAACATTACGTAGAGTCAACCGTTTTACTTTGATTGCAGCTTCTTCTTCTTCTTCTTTTTACTTAACCACGAGAAAAGGGCAAGCAATGTACAGTGCAAACTCTCAGAGTGGTTTTACTTTACTGCTCTCATCTGCAATAAATCTGCTGCACCGCAAGAGCTTCGGTTTTCAGCGCAGGGCTCGGTTGCTTCCAACATTTGTCTTGCTTTCTTCCAGAGTTTCATGGAGGAAGGCTTAAGGAGTCATGATACAGCAATGACATTGGAGGCACCCTGTCAAATTCGCAAGATTCTTTCTTGAAAAGTTTTCTGTAATGGAAATAGGAGCTTCCCTCCTTGCCTTTCTGAAAATCAAAAATTTGTGGGGGATTTTTCATGCTTTCCCAGTGATGGAGATTTCGAAATGTGAAAACCTGGACAGAAAAGTTGTTTGTGAAAAATCGTCAGCAAATTGGACATTTGGGAGCTATTTCTGAGGGAAATCGGCAAAAACAACACTGCCGACATGGACTGCCATATGTCCCGATTTTCCTGGACATTTCGACAATTTCTGCCCAGACACTGCTTGCGGCTACAGTGGTCTGGAAATGTCCAGGAACTTCTAGATGTATGCCAACGCTAAAGGTTCAGTAGATAGAGCAGTTGGACTGCATGCATAATGTCCCTGATTCAATCCCCAGCATCTCCAGTTACAGTGGTACCTCGGGTTAAGACCTTAATTCGTTCCGGAGGTCTGTACTTAACCTGAAACTGTTCTTAACCTGAAGCACCACTTTAGCTAATGGGGCCTCCTGCTGCTGCTGTGCCGCCGGAGCACAATTTCTATTCTCATCCTGAAGCAAAGTTCTTAACCTGAAGCTCTATTTCTGGGTTAGCGGAGTCTGTAACCTGAAGCGTATGTAACCTGAAGCGTATGTAACCTGAGGTACCACTGTACTGTTGAGCTGGGAAAGTCCCTCATCTGAAACCCGAAAGAGCAGTTGCCACTCAGTGTAGACAATGCTGAACTACAGGGTCCAAAGATTTTACTGAGTAAAAGACATCTTCCTGTGTTCCTATAATCCAGGCATAGGCAAACTCGGCCCTCCAGATAATAATAATAATAATAATAATAATAATAATAATAATAATAATAATAATTTATTATTTATACCCCACCCAACTGGCTGGGCCTCCCCAGCCATTCTGGGTGGCTTCCAACAAAATATTAAAATACAGTAATGCATCAAACATTAAAAGCTTCCCTAAAAAGGGCTGCCTTCAGATGTCTTCTAAAAGTCTGGTAGTTGTTCTTCTCTTTGGCATCTGGTGGGAGGGCGTTCCACAGGGCGGGTGCCACCACTGAGAAGGCCCTCTGCCTGGTTCCCTGTAACTTGGCTTCTCTCAGTGAAGGAACTGCCAGAAGGCCCTCAGAGCTGGACCTCAGTGTCCAGGTAGAACGATGGGGGTGGAGACGCTCCTTCAGGTATACTGGACCGAGGCCATTTTTGAGCATTAAACACTCTGCTCCTGCTTCAGAGCATCAGTAGTTCCCATGGGCTTGTCAGCTGACTTCTTTGAAGCAAAAATCATCCTGTTGGTGATCTTCTGGAGTTTCAGGACTCATGTTACGCATAGTGACGCCTCTGGAAAGTGGAACAAGGCATCATCAGAGCTACAATTCCCAGAGTTCCCTGTGATTGTTCAGCCAGTCTGGGAACTGTAGCCTTGGGAGGGGAATGGAGGTTCCACAGGGCGGGCGCCACTACCAAAAAGGCCCTCTGCCTTGTTCCCAGTAACTTGGCTTAGGTGAGGGAACTGCCAGAAGGCCCTCGGAGCTGGACCTCAGTCTCTGGGTAGATTGATGGGGGTGCAGATGCTCCTTCAGATATACAGCTGTTTTGGGACTACAACTCCCATCATCCCTAGCTAACAGGACCAGTGGTCAGGGATGATGGAATTTGTAGTCTCAAAACATCTGGAGGCATGAGTTTGCCTATGCCTGCTATAATCTTTGTCAACATGTGACCAGAAAAGTATCCCCTTCCCGAAACTCTGCAAAGCCTTTGAAAAGTCAGACTAAACAATAATGAGATATATGCTGAAAAACCTTGATTCAGTGACCTTGAATCTCCAACTTGGAATTTGACTAATCTGAGGTACTTTGAAGCCCCATCTGCCCTATAGATTTAAAGCAGCATCATACAACTTGAAACAGTCATGGCTTCCCCCAAAGAATCATGGGATATGTTGTTTCTTAAAAGTGCTGGAAAACCCCTGTTCCTTTCACGGAGTGGCAATTTCCAGGATTTCCTGGGGAGAAAAATTCTGCAAAGCCACTCTGTGAATTGCACCTCTGTGATGGGGCCTCCTAAGAATTCTCAGCACCCTTTTTATACTTTAATTTCAAAATTTCCAAAGTTTACAAATTGAGACACATCCATAAAACTCTCAGCACCCTTAACAAACGACTGCTCCCAGAATCCTTTGGGGGAAGCCATGACAGTACGGTGCAGATGGCCTCTGACTCTGTCAGTACACTGTAATTGAACTGTCTTGTATTTTGGACCCGAGCAGTAGAATACAGTGGTACCTCGGTTTAAGAACAGTCCTGTTTAAGAACGATTCGGTTTACGAACTCCACAAAACCGGAAATAGTGTCCCGGTTTGCAAACTTTACCTCGGTCTAAGAACGGAAGCCGAATGGTGGAAGGGCATCGGCCGTGGGAGGCCTCAGTAGGGAAAGCGCGCCTCAGTTTAAGAACTGTTTCGGTTTAAGAACGGACTTCCAGAACAGATTAAGTTCATAAATCGAGGTACCACTGTATTTGCGAAACGAGTCACAAATCTTATGTATGTGAGAATTCAGTCCTCGCGACATGGCAGAACAAAAGAACAATCATGTAACAACCAGGCAGCGGATTAGCTAAGATGGCACCGGCAATTTGCACTGAACCACGGATGGAAATGTGTTTGTTTTTTTCCTGTGTTGATCCCATCAGTTGGTCCACAATGTTTCTTCTAGGGATGCTATCAGAGACCCTGAACGGAAACAGAAAACAAGCCATCCTGAATTGCATTTAAGAGCATCAATGGTAATATAAAGTGTCAGAGAACAGAACAAGGCATCAGAACCCGGCAGAGTGAAGAGTCTGTTTTGAGCAAGGTGTTTTGGGCTTTGGTTTATTTGTGCACAAAATTCAGAACTGCATTTCCAATGGGGGGAGCGTTCTGAAGAGTCTTACGTTTAAAAACCGACACTGTGGCTGTTTTTGTGTTTTTTTTCTTTCCTATTTTGAAGAATGGGGGAAAAAATATTCTCTCTAGGGAAAAGGTTCCCTCTCGTCTCCAACTAGCAGAACCAGGTTTGAGAATTTTATTGTTTTAGGGGGGGAAAGCGGGGAGATGTACTTCTTTTGGTTAAATTGGGCTCTGTCTCATTAATAAGAAAATGGTATAATGGAAAAGGAGTTTCTAAAATTATACCAGCATCTCAAGCTCCTCCATGCAGCCTTGAGAAAGCGACTATTCCAAAGCATTAAACTTACTTTATCAAGCATTACACCTGACAAGCTCTCATAAATTTTACATAGATTTTAACTTATTTTAATATTATGCGGCCCCGGTTTAAAATATTCCCATGAAATAACGAAAATGTAGCTGCTCAGCCATAAATTAGATCTATCGCCCGGGCCACACGCACGCACACACATGCCAAATATATTCACACACAACAGCATGTATGGGGATGAGGAAGGACAGATGGCAACGTAAGACATAGAGGTGGAATGGCAGGCAGCTAGATTGGATTAGACAGGATCGAATCCTGTGTCTCCTGGTCCTCTCCTCTTGGTGTGTCCAAGGAATGGGTTCAGGGCCCCATCCTGTGGCCACACAGGAAGACCATTTCAGTTGGACGCTGCTTCTCTTCAGAAGGGCAGGGACATGGAGAACACAGAACCCCTGGATAATATTTGTGGCAGGAAATAGGACTCCTGTGGCCCCCCAGATGTGGTTGGACTACAGTAATAATAATAATAATAATAATAATAATAATAATAATAATAATAATAATAATAATAATTTATTATTTGTACCCCGCCCATCTGGCTGGGTTTCCCCAGCCACTCTGGGCGGCTTCCACAAAGACCAAAAATACACTAATATGTCATACATTAAAAACTTCCCTGAACAGGGCTGCCTTAAGATGTCTTCTGAATGTCAGGTAGTTGTTGTTCTCTTTGACATCTGGTGGGAAGGCGTTCCACAGGGCAGGCGGCACTACCAAGAAGACCCTCTGCCTGGTTCCCTGTAGCTTTGCTTCTCGCAATGAGGGAACCACCAGAAGGCCCTCGGCGCTGGACCTCAGTGTCCAGGCCGAATGATGGGGGTGGAGACTCTGCTTCAGGTATACTGGACTGAGGCCATTTAGGGCTTTAAAGGTCAACACCAACACTTTGAATTGTGCTCGGAAATGTACTGGGAGCCAATGTAGGTCTTTCAAGACCGGTGTTATGTGGTCTCGGCAGTCGCCCCCAGTCCCCAGTCTAGCTGCCGCATTCTGGATTAGTTGTAGTTTCCGGGTCACCTTCAAAGGTAGCCCCACGTAGAGCGCATTGCAGCAGTCTACAGCTTATTAGGTAGAGCATGGGGCTCTTAATCTCAGGGTGGTGGGTTTGAGCCCCATGTTGGGCAAAAGATTTCTGTATTGCAGGGGGTTGAAAAAGATGTTCCTCGCGGTTCCCTTTCAACTCTACACTTCTATGAACTCTCATCAGCTGCAGCTGGCATAGCCAATGTTTCAGGACAATGGAGGTTTCAGTCCAGAAATAGCTGGAGGGTCTCATGTTGCCCATTTTTGATGCCAGAAGTTGTATCTCACAAAGTGAATGGACTGAATGGAGGACTTAATTTAGATGAGAACCATCATGATCCCCATGATTTTAGTGGTTTAGCACATAGTAGGATGGATGAGAACGCAAGAAGAGTTGGCTGGATCAGGCCATCGGGCAGCATGTTGTTCACACAGATGCCCACGTGGAACCTGCAAGTGGAACTCAATCTTGAGAGCTCCAGTGCCAAATTTAGGATAGTCCCCAACACAGGGTGCTAAGCCAAGGGGTCACAAAATATATTGGGTTATTGATAAACATATTTGCACAGTGGTACCTCGTGTTACAGACGCTTCAGGTTACAGACTCTGCTGTTACAGACTCCGCTAACCCAGAAATAGTACCTCAGGTTAAGAACTTTGCTTCAGGATGAGAACAGAAATTGCGCAGCGGCGGTGCGGTGGCATCGGGAGGCCCCATTAGCTAAAGTGGTGCTTCAGGTTAAGAACAGTTTCAGGTTAAGAACAGACCTCCAGAATGAATTAAGTTCTTAACCTGAGGTACCACTGTACTAGGATAATAACATTTTACACATCTGTATACTAATTAAGGGAATGTAACTGAGTATTTTCCCTGCTCTTCTTTATTCTCACTTCTTTCTTTCTTTCTTTCTTTCTTTCTTTCTTTCTTTCTTTCTTTCTTTCTTTCTTTCTTCTTTCTTTCTTTCTTTCTTTCTTGTTCTAATAAAATATAAATAAATCATAATAATAACAATGAAAAAATACAGAATTCAGAAGATCCATTTCTGGGCGCCAAATTTTGGCTTCGCAGTGGGAGCCACATTACAAAAGATTATCCAAGTTTGCACCTGAGAGTACTCTCCCTGCTACTGTTTCCATCAGCTGGTATTCAGAAGTGTTACTGCCTCTGACCACACAGACAGGGCACAGCCATCCTGGCTAGTAGCTATGAAGAACCTTATTCTCCATGAATTTGTCCAGCTTGACATACACCCCATGGTATTGCCTTCTGCTGTGGGAGAACTTCCTCTGCTTTCAGTCCTTCCCATTCAGAGGTACCTGGTGAGATGGCCTACTCGGGAAAAATTCCAGCACCACTGCAGCGCATTTGAGGAGGCAGTTAGTGATGGATGAACTCCCTGTAATTCAAGATCACATATCATAAGACAACAGGCCCCTTCTCTGTTGTCTTTCCGGCACCTATTGAAGACCTTCCTTTTTCAACATGCCTTTCAAGAGGTGATCATCAATCCAATCTCATACTGCATTTGAAATTATTTTGACATATGCAATTGCTTTAATATTTGGAATGGTTTCTGTATGCGGAGTAGTTTTTATTGATGATGTCTTTTTTCTCTGGCATCACCTGGAGGTGCTGTATGGGAAGCAATCAACAAATGGAGTCCAAGACAAATATATTTGGAATTGGATTTGGCAAGCTCTTTCCATCCTACCCTCTCTTCCCACCTCCCCAAACTACCAGTAATTGAGTGCTGCACCCAATTTAGACCCATTGTACTTCTGACGATGTCATCAGGAGGGAGAAAAAATGGGGTATGACGCCCTCCCTGTAACCTGCTCCCCAAGGCCTCCCTTCGTCCCTGCCTAGATATAACAACAACAACAACAATTTATTATTTGTTTCCCCAGCCACTCTGGGCGGCGTCCAACAAAGATTAAAAATACATCAAAATGTCACACATTAAAAACTTCCCTGAACAGGGCTGCATTCAGATGTCTTCTTTGACATCTGATGGGAGGGCGTTCCACAGGGCGGGCGCCACCACGAGAAGGCCCTCTGCCTGGTTCCCTGTAGCTTTGCTTCTCACAATGAGGGAACCGCCAGAAGGCCCTCGGTGCTGGACCTCAGTGTCCGGGCAGGATGATGGGGGTGGAGACGCTCCTTCGGGTATACTGGGCCAAGGCCATTTAAAGATCAACACCAACACTTTGAATTGTGCTCGGAAACGTATTGGGAGCCAGTGTAGTGTTATGTGGTCTCGGCGGCCTCCCCCAGTCACCAGTCTAGCTGCCGCATTCTGGATTAGTTGTAGTTTCCGGGTCACCTTCAAAGGTAGCCCCACGTAGAGCGCATTGCAGTAGTCCAAGAGGTTGTGTTGTTGCCATTGGCTGCAGCCCTCTCTTCCTCCTTGCTTAGTGCTTGGAAATAGGAGTGCTACCATGGCAGAGCCCCAGGCGCCAAGGATTCTGGGAAATGTAGTTTCCTCAGGAATATGGAACTTTGTGTTGGGGGGGAAATCATGCATGGGAAATCACGCCTTGCAACAAAGATGGAGTTTCGAGGTGTCGTCTTTGTCAATGAACTTTGCTTTCAGATTTCAATAGTTTCCTCCGTTTACCTTGAGTATGTGCAATTTAACAATCTGCACACTCCCCCCCACCCTTTTCGTCTTGTCATTAATGATCAGAGGAAGCTCCACGACATGTCATTATCTCCTCTTTCTCTCTCTCTCTTTTATTTCGCTACCCACAGACCTAAGATAATCAAACATTTTTGCCAGCATCCTCTAATTGCAGTCCTGTGGTTATTCAACAGTTCAAAACATTGAGGCTATCAGAGGATCTCCGACGAGGGCTTATGCTCCGAGTGTGTTTATGGATGCATATCAAGATGTCCTCTCACTACATGATTGCAACAGGCATTAACATGCAAAGCCCAACCAGAAGAAAAGGGGAGGGGACCTTATTTCGAGGTACAATCCCTCGGTGGGCAGTAAATTACCCATAATATCTCCCACACTAGCAATTAGCCCTGTTTGCTGACTGTCTGAATTGTTTCACAGTAGTTCAGTACAGCTACCACCATACTTAAATTAACATAGTTCTAGTGCAGTAGATCTCCTGCCTTACATACAGAATGGCAGCGGTGCAAGGTAATCTGTCCTCTCCCCGGTCCTGTTCTGATTCTTTTCCGCAAGGGTCTCGCACATTGGGGCATGAGCCAACCCATTTGATGCCACCAGAAAGCCCCGGATAAATTTATAAACAGGAAGAAAGTTGATTCCTGCTTTTCCCAGTGCAACCGACAGGATTATGCGGGCCACAACTTTGGCTGGGTGGTGTCTCTGTGTTTCAATTTAAGTTCTGGAGGCGCAACATTATTAGCATTATTCTTATTATTCAATTTAATACCTGCCCTTCACTCAAAGGTCTGAGGGCAGCTTACAGTGTCAAGGCACAACATGTTACGAAAAAGGAGCAATGCAGAAGCAAGCACCAGGTGGCTGGAATGGTAAACAGGATGTGGGTGTTATTGGATTATACCGTGGGAACCAGGGACTGTTTGTAAAGTGCTCTGAGAGCCGGATGTTACCTCAGAGCAGCACAAGACCCTGTACTGGAAGTACATGGGTGGAGTTGATTCTCTCTCTGCAGCTGGGAATCAAAGTGTACAGACATGTTTCTCTGTACTGCTGAAAGACAGAAATAAAGACATGTAGATATATTTCTGTCTGTCTCATTCCCCCTCCCTGGGGGAGGAGTGGTGTGTTCTTTTCACGTTTGAAAAGGATCGCCGAAGAGACCTCCCTTGATCTTGCCGGCAGACGCTGGCAGGGGAGGTAAACATAAGGATTCAAGCCGGGCACCTGGAGGGTGGACAAATTCCTAAGAGCTGGAGGCTCTGCTCGCTTGAATACCGACAACTGGTAGCAGACCGATGGTTATCTGATCTATGAGAATCTGCATGAGAGGTGAGAGGTCGATGAATCGTTGCCATCCTCTGCACCTAAGGAGATAAAGAAAAGCGTCTGCCTGCAGCCAGAAGCTGAAACAGACAGCTGGACACCGAGAGGAGTGTATTCCAAGGCAACGGAGCCAGAAAAGGTATGCAGCATTTCGGGCAAGAGAAAAGTGAACGCAGAAAGGCTTATTTTCTGGTTCACAAGAAAGAGCTGCATTTTAAGAAAAACAGCTCTGAAAGAGCAGGCTTGCATACCAGGAATTCCTGTGGTTAGATAAGGAGTTCCGTCCTGAGCAGGTTGCTAGGCAACGTCTGCCAGTTACTGAGTGGCCTAAAAAGAGCCTGGGAAATCGAAAGTGTATCTGCGCAGCTGTGCAAGGGTTTTGAAAAAACAACCCAAAGGTTTGCCTGCCAGTGAAGCAGTAAATAAAGACTTTTGTAGATTACTGGCTTGAAAAGTGAAAGCTGGCTTGAGATTGAGTGTAAAGCTGACCCTTGGATTCAGCATGGATGCCAAGAAGGGGGGAGTGCCCCTGAGTGCCGTGGTTCTAGATGAACACAGCCGGCATGCTGCACTGGAAGAAAAGGACAGGGGGAGGGAGGAACGGAGTTCTAATTCCCCCACCGATGAGGCTACTGGAAAGGATGCTGTAGCTTTGAATGTTGTCCAGTGTTACAGTTGCGGACAGGCTGGGCATCTTCAGCGGAGCTGTAAGAAGCCACGTCAGCCAAAAGGAGCGAAGGGCCGCTCAGCAAAGCCTGAGGCGTCAGGCAAAGGTCGTACCAAGCCTATGGTGGAACCTGCAAAGGCTTTGATGGCGAAAGGAACCACGCCAGACGTTGGGAACTCGTTTGTTATTGATACGGGAGCCACAGTTCATATGTCCCCACACAGAGGGCTCTTTTCATCGTTTAAGAAGCAAAGCTTCGCTGTGAAACAGGCCAACGGTCAGGAGCTGGAAGCGGCCGGCGTGGGGACTGTCTATCTTAAGAGTCTGGACTTGACAATAAACAATGTTTACTTGGTTCCTGAATTGAAGTTCAATCTGCTGAGTGTTTCGCAGATTGCAAAGAGAGGACTGAAACTGTCCTACGATGCTGAGAGCTGCGAGATCTACAAAGATGGAGAGTTATATCTTTCAGCCAGGGAGAAGGATGGACTTTATTTGTTGACTTTTGCACAAAGTGATTGCACAAACCTAGTTTCTCTTGCAGGTGTGAGCAAGAAGAAGACCGGAGTCAACAGAGCATTTCAGCGGGTGTATGCTGATGTGATTGGTCCTCTAGAACCATCTAGAGGCAATGCAAGATATTATCTTGTGTGTGTGGATCATTTCTCTAACTATGTCTGGGTTTATGTGTTGAGAAAGCCAAAGGAAGCCTTGGAGAGGTTTCAGGAGTTTTGTGACAAAGTTAAGAGTATGCATGATGCTAACATTGATTGTCTATTCACAGATGAGAAGCAGATTTTTCTTTTACAGGATTTCCAAAGGTTCCTGCAGAAGAAGGGGATCAGACACAAGATTTCTGTTTCAGCGGAAGCGTGGAACAGGGGTGTCTGTGTACGGGTGAACAGAGAATTGCAAAAGGGGATGGAAGCGCAATTGCTTAGTTCACATCTGCCACATGAGTACTGGGCCGAGTCTCTAATGTCGTTCTGTTATACGAAAGTGAGAAAGGTTTCAAAAGAGTTGGGAAGTTCTCCTTTTGAGAAACTGTTCCACAGGAAACCTTCTGTTGCCCATTTCAAGGTTTTTGGGTCTCATGTGAGAACAGAAGCTCCAGGTGGAGTAAAGAATGCCAGAGGCATTTTTGTGGGGTATGAAAAGGGTCTCTACAGAGTAATTTTGTCTGAATCTGGTCAGGTGATTCTCACAAAATTTCTAGAGAGTGCTCCTGAACAGGAGAGAGTGATAGTACACACATTTCCCACTGAGGACGATTCAGATGATGATGATTTCACTGATTTCAGCTGTACAGAAAGTGATGACACTGATAGCTCGGAGAGCTCAGTTGTCACGGTCATTGAGAGGAAGTCTCACACAATAGATAGGCCTTCACAACTGAAGGATGAACCACTGTTTACCATTGGAACTAGTTCTCCAAAGAGTCCTGAGACTGGACCAGTGAGCAGAGAGGATCAGCACCTCATACGTAGGTCTGAGAGAGTTACAAAGGGTCAACCACCCAAGAGGTACTCAAAAGAGTTTGCTAACTTAGCTGTTGCATGTGTTGCTGTTGTAAACAACCGAGGACAGGTTGGAGCTGTGTCTAAGTCAGAGACAAAGACACAACAGAGAGTTGCTAGCCAAGGTAATGCAGATGCACTCATTCCTTGGAAACCAGGCAACCAGAGAGGTACACTGGGGAAACCAGTGGCGGGGAGTTCCAAGGGTGGAACTGAAACAACAGGGGAGTGTTATGTGTATAACAACTGTTTGTTTTCTTCTCTGGATCATGCTTTGCTTGCTGCAACACGCATTGATTCTTTTGGGGGAGGATGTTACGAAAAAGGAGCAATGCAGAAGCAAGCACCAGGTGGCTGGAATGGTAAACAGGATGTGGGTGTTATTGGATTATACCGTGGGAACCAGGGACTGTTTGTAAAGTGCTCTGAGAGCCGGATGTTACCTCAGAGCAGCACATGACCCTGTACTGGAAGTACATGGGTGGAGTTGATTCTCTCTCTGCAGATGGGAATCAAAGTGTACAGACATGTTTCTCTGTACTGCTGAAAGACAGAAATAAAGACATGTAGATATATTTCTGTCTGTCTCATTCCCCCTCCCTGGGGGAGGAGTGGTGTGTTCTTTTCACGTTTGAAAAGGATCGCCGAAGAGACCTCCCTTGATCTTGCCGGCAGACGCTGGCAGGGGAGGTAAACATAAGGATTCAAGCCGGGCACCTGGAGGGTGGACAAATTCCTAAGAGCTGGAGGCTCTGCTCGCTTGAATACCGACACAACATTGCAACACAACGTTAAAAGCAGTTTGAAGCAACTTGCGATTTCAGAAGTAAGGTATGTAGCGATTTCCTGATTTTATAAGTCCAAATGCAAGTTAGCCAAAGCTAAGTGGTAACAGCAACAACAATTTATGAATTCTTTCATCGGTAGCATCTCAGAGTTATTTCACAATACAACAAATATCATGTACAAAACAATTGCATATATAAAACAACTGCATACTGAATGGGATGACAACAACAACAACAACAACAACAACAACAACAACAACAACAACAACAATTCAGTGAGAGTTAATAATGTACTTACAGAAGAAGAAGAAGAAGAAGAGTTTGGATTTGATATCCCACTTTATCACTACCCGAAGGAGTCTCAAAGCGGCGAACATTCTCCTTTTCCTTCCTCCCCCCCAAAAAACACTCTGTGAGGTGAGTGGGGCTGAGAGACTTCAGAGACGTGTGACTAGCCCAAGGTCACCCAGCAGCTGCATGTGGAGGAGTGGAGACACAAACCCGGTTCACCAGATTACGAGTCTACCGCTCTTAACCACTACACTACACTGGCTCTCTTACAGAAGCAGTCAACAGGACTTTAAAGAGTGCTTACAAGCAGTGGGATTGTTACTGGATAACATATGAAGAAATTCATAGCCTTAGGCTCACCTATGGATACTGATTTCCAGGGCCGGACCTATTATTAGGCAAAGTGAGGCAGCTTCCTCAGGCTGCAAATGCTGAGGGGCTGGTAACAGTGCTGAGGTGTTGAGATACTGGGCTACATGCGTTACATGGCTTGCTCTCTGCCCTGAAGGTCAGCCTGCTAACCTCAGGTGTGGGCAACGATGCTGGCCAATCAACAGTGCTGAAATAAGAGCTAATGGCAGAGTCCAGTTGGCATCAGTATGCAGGGTGTGTGTGTGTGTGTGTGTGTGTGTGTGTGTGTGTGGTCAATAAAGTTGTGGCCTGATTTGACCCAAATACTAGCTGTCATTTCTCATTATTCATTGATTTTAAGGTGGTTTGTAGGATGGGGGGAACGCCTGGGCAAACAAGCCCTGCTGGAGCAGGCTAAATGCATCCTCCTCCTCCTCCTCCTCCCCCTCCCCCCTCCTCCTCCTCCTCCTTTTATACCCTGCCCATCTGGCTGGGTTTCCTCAGCCACTCTGGGCAGCTCCCAGCAAAATATATATAAAAAATGACAGAACATCAAACATTAAAAACTTCACTAAACAGGGCTGCCTTCAGATGTCTTCAAAAAGTCAGATAGTTGTTCAATTCCTTGACATCTGATGGGAGGGCAACCACAGGGTGGGAAGGCCCTCTGCCTGGTTCCCTGTAACCTTGGTTCTCGCAGTGAGGGAGCCACCAGAAGGACCTCGGAGCTGGACCTCAGTGTCCAGGCAGAACGATGGGGGTGGAGATGCTCCTTCAGGTATACGGGGCTGAGGCCGTTTGGGGCTTTAAAGGTCAGCACCAGCACTTTGAACCTGAATGCTCTCCCCATCTTAGGGCATGCTGGGAAGGCCAACTTAGGGGGAGAGTTGGCAGGCTAATTTCCTGTCCCTAAGCATCTTCGGCCTGAGGCAGCTGCCCAGCTCTGCCTAATTGTAGGAGTCATCATTTTCATCACCCACCAGCCACAACTCTTCACTGTTTATTGAATGGGGAAGTTTTAATCAGGCACTGAAGGGGTCTGCCTAATATCAATGGGCAGGGAGTTCCAAAGTGTAGAGAAGGGTCACTTTCTTCCAAGTGCAGAAGCGAACATGATGCAGCCTGTGTAAACGCACAGCCCTATACCCTATATACAACCCTGTACATCACCTTGCCAACAAAGGTCCGTATAGCTAAAGCTATGGTTTTCCCAGTAGTGATGTATGGAAGTGAGAGCTGGACCATAAAGAAGGCTGATCGCCGAAGAATTCATGCTATTGAATTCTGGTGCTGGAGGAGACTCTGGAGAGTCCCATGGACTGCAAGAAGATCAAACCTCTCCGTTCTGAAGGAAATCAGCCCTGAGTGCTCACTGGAAGGACAGATCCTGAAGCTGAGGCTCCAATACTTTGGCCACTTCATGAGAAGAGAAGACTCCCTGGAAAAGACCCTGATGTTGGGAAAGATGGAGGGCACAAGGAGAAGGGGACTACAGAGGAGGAGATGGTTGGACAGTGTTCTCGAAGCTACAAACATGAGTTTGACCAAACTGTGGGGGGCAGTGGAAGACAGGAGTGCCTGGCGTGCTCTGGTCCATGGGGTCACAAAGAGTCGGAAACGACTAAATGACTAAACAACAACATACATGACTACTCAAGAAAGTGATAATAACCCTGATCCAGCATCCTTTTTGCACACTGGCCAACCATACTCTTGACTGCAGGTGGTAGTGTTACTGTCAAGGTTATTCAAGGTAAGATTTTATGCTCTCCTTTTTAATGGTTTGGTAACTCATATACATTTCCCTGCATGGAAACTGGGCATCTTTTCACCTTCATTATTTCATTATTTCGTTTTATTTCTTCCATTATATAATCAGAACATACTTAATTAGAGAATGTGCGCTATTTATTCAGGAAATATGAATTTCCAAATACATTTTCTCTGTGCTGATTGCAGATAATACGAGTAAGCGTTCCCTCTGATTCATTAGCCTAGTAAAAGAGATGTTCAGAATTATTTGGTATAATTCACAGCACTTAAGAAAGCATATATTTTCATAATACTCTAAATCCAATGCTTATGGTAGTAACTCAGGCGTATTATGACTAGCTTGCCATAGCAATGTCATCTTAAAATTGTGGGCCTGCCATTTTTTTATTGTAACTGGCCAAGGCGCCCACTGATTTAGGACATTATATTCTGCAAATGAGATGATATGGATGCTGGCTCCTCATTTAGGAAAATTAAAATGGCAGCCGCAGGAACTTTGGGGGATTTCAAGACTGGGCTGTGGGCATTAGGCTGAAAGGAGCTAGGAGCCAACTACTGAAGGACAGGCTAGTGGAGCCAAAGGAACAAATCAGCTCTGAAGGTCACCAGGTGGCAGGTTGAGGATTAAGGTCAGAGTCATGACCAAAATATCATACCCTCCAGCATTTCTCTGTTGAAAATAGGGACGTCCTAAGGAAAGGTGGGATATTCCATGATCAAATCAGAAACTGGGATGGCTTCTGACAATCTGGGACTGTCCCTGGAAAATAGGGACACGTGGAGGGTCTGAGTATTATTAGCATAAACAACATGATCTGATACCTCTCAATACCAGAATTAGATTTGTAGGTCCAGGGTGGGGAATACATGTCTTCCCAACCGTTGTTGGATTCTGACTCCCATCAGCCTCAGACAGCATGACCAATGCTTCAGGATGATGGGAGTCCAACTAAACTTGGGGGTGCCAGATGTCCCACTCCCCTGCTCTAAGCATTTTTACAAGTTTCGAAACCAATGACACAAGCATTAATTTTGCGGAAGCTCTAGGTTCCGAAGCCTGTCAGGGAATGAACTGCGGAAGAATGGTGGAGACCTCCTCCCCCTTCTACTGAACCTTCCCAAGAAGAGGAGGACAGTATAGATTTAAAACGGTGGTTTGCAGAGGGTCACAGCTCAGAGATAGAAGAGGGGCAAAGCTGGGAGATAATGGGAGAAGCAGAGCTGGCTGACATGTTATCACTGGAGAGCATTCCAGATCCCCCCCTTCTCCCAGAACATGGCAAGCAATGAAAGTAGAAGAGCAGAGAGCCCAGAGGCAATTGTCCCTAAGCAGACATCATAGGGGTGGTGGAGCTGTTGACAACTGAGAAGGGAAGGGGGAGAGATTACCAAAGAGACAGCATTTCTATGTCTCTCTCTGTGATATTGGATAAAATACATTGGTAAGAGCTTCTTGGTTTTTCTTTACTGGCAGCCTGCCATGAGGGAGGGGGATTGGATTCGCTGAAGCCCGACAATACTGGTTTCTGAACAAACTTTCCTGGTCTTCAGCATCTTGTTGACGACTGTGGGAATCTGAATGCTGAACGAGATGGTTTAATCCAGCAGGGCTCCTCTTACATTTACACTGACTTCCCACAGTCACCTTGCAAAGATAAAGGAAGCTCAACCACACACCCAAATCGATTCCACAAAAAATATCCGTTACACAATTTCAATTCTAAAATTCAATAGTAAGGAATATTTATTTTATTTTTAAAACTGGCTACCATACAACCCTGAGCTAATGAAACTTAAGTTTGTTGAAATCAATAGGTTTAAGCACAGTTAACTCCCTTGAGTGATTGGCAGAATCTTAATCCCTATTGATAAGTATTCTTAAGGCACCATCATATAGGTATTAATTTGCCAAATGCAATATTTTGCACAATGCATTTTGGAAACCTCTACATATGCTAGTTGCTGAAATTGGTACCATTAAAAAAATAAATCTGGAAGCTATCATTAGTCCAAATAAGACATGACAAGGGCATGAATGTTGGTTGTCTGCATCTCTGATGTTATCCCAGAAGTGGAGCTTACATCAGAGTTCTCATCAAAAGCAGGTTTTGGGTGAGGGGAGTGGAGCTACCTCTTCCCACTGCTGGAAATACAAATCAGTTAGTAACCAAAAGGTAAATTATATTGACAGTTCATCAGTCAACAGAGGAAGGTAATGGAGGTTTTGTCTAGCAGCCATTCAAAACGGCATGATCCTTGCTGAGGCCACTCGTGTTCTGATTGGTTGTGAAGTTCTGAAGGACCTTTCTTCTGTTATGGATTTGGCCTTGAACCATATAAGAAAGACAAAACTTCTCAAGCAATACCATGTTCTTGTTCAGTTTCCCTCAGCAAGGTATTGTCGGGGATTTATTTTCTCTCTGGACTCCATCTTCTTCGTTCAGGGGACTCTGCTAAAACTCATAGCTTCCCCTGGAGGAAAGGCCATCATTCAGAGCATCTGCTTTTCCAGAGAAGACAGCACTGAGTGACATGGACCAATGGTCTGACTCAGAAGAAGGAAGCTATTCCCCTCACTCTTAACCACAACTACCTCAGCCTTCCGTGGGAACATCTAAAGGGATCTTCTAAGCAAATTAGCAAGCTATAGACAAGCTCCAGTGTCAAAGGCCTCTGAATATCAGTTACTGAGAGTCATGAGTGGGGAGACAGCATTGAGTTCAAATCCTGGTTGGGGGCTTCTCAAGAGGGATCTGGTTAGCCATAGTAAGAACAGGACTCCAACTAGATGGGGCTTTGGTTGGAATGTGTGCAGAGGAGGGTGACCAAGATGATCAAAAGTTCTGGAAAGCAAGCTTTAGGAGGTGTGATGGCCTGGGATTCGGACTCAGAGGCTGAACCTGAGGAATCCCAGTCTGCACAGGAGTCCGCACCTCCAGAACCAGCTGAGGCGGGGCTGGGGCATGAACCTGAAGGGTCCTCACCTGTGCTGGATCCTCAGGTGCAGGCACCAGCTGAGTCTGCTCTGGCCCCTGAGGTGATGGAGGACCCATTGCCTGCAGGTGCTCCTCTCCCAGCCCCATCCGGGGAAGAGGAGGTTGCCTCTGGGTCCAGCTTCAGAGGCTCAGGGCAGAGAGGCAGAGGGAACTAAGTTCCCCCAGGAGGAGTGCTCACCTCCAGGCCAGGAGAGGTGAGTCACCTGTGGACCGGGGCCGCCCTATGCTTTGGGGGAGATAAAAGCCAGTTAGCCCCAGTCCCAGGTTGCTGTAGCAACGTTGTTGCTAGTCTGTTCCTGCTCTTCTGCCAGAGTTCCTGACCACACCCTGTCCTGCTCTTCTGCCAGAGTTCCTGACCCCACCCGACTCCCCGCCTTGGACCCAGCTACAGCTTGGATGGAAAGCCTCCATACCGCACCATCGACCTCGGACTGGACTTGGACCTCGCCTCTTGGTTAGCCCCCGGGACCACTACAGGAGGAATGGCTGAAGGAGCTGGGTATGTTTAGCCAGGATAAATAGAGGCTGAGAGGAGATATCTTAGCCATCTTCGAATATCTAAAGGGCTGTCACATGGAAGAGGGAGCAAGCTTGTTGTTTTTTTCCTGATCCAGAGGGTGGGACTCGAACCGATGGCTTCAAATTACAAGAAGGGAGATTCCGACTCAACATCAGGAAGAACCTTTTGATAGTAACGGTCTCCTTTGGAAAGTGGTGAGTCCACCTTCCTTGGAAGCTTTTAAGCAGAGGTTGGATGGACATCTGTCCTGGATGCTTTAGTTGAGATTCCTGCACTGCAGGGGGCTGGACTAGATGACTCGCAAGGTCCCTTCCAACTCTACAGTTCTTTGATTCTTTGATCCAGCAGGCCTTTGCTCTTATGCTCTAGATTTAGCTGCCTTGTTTGAACCTATGGATTTGGATTGCTGTAAATACATTCTGGGATGCGGGTGGCGCTGTGGGTTAAACCACAGAGCCCAGGACTTGCTGATCAGAAGGTGGTTCGAATCTCCACGACGGGGTGAGCTCCCGTTGCTCGGTCCCTGCTCCTGCCAACCTAGCAGTTCGAAAGCAAGTCAAAGTGCAAGTAGATAAATAGGTACCACTACGGCGGGAAGGTAAACAGCATTTCCGTGCGCTGCTCTGGTTCACCAGAAGTGGCTTAGTCATGCTGGCCACATGACCCAGAAGCTGTACGCCAGCTCCCTCGGCTAATAAAGCGAGATGAGCACTGCAACCCCAGAGTCGGCCATGACTGGACCTAATGGTCAGGGGTCCCTTTACCTTTAAATACATTCTAGTGATTGGAATTTGCCTAGGAATAATTCACGACAGCACTCATGGCACTTTTACCACTATTGTACCAAAACAATCTCTCTCTCTCTCTCTCTTTCCAAACAAAGAAATTCTAATCTGACTATTGAAATCGGGGACACAGATTTTCCTGAATTTAGACATTGCAGAGAGTGAGAGCAAGGGAGAGAGTCCAAGACATCACGGAAACGACAAATTGCGAAAAGATTTCTTGGGAAAACAGAGCATTTAACCCCATGAAGAAGTGAGCTTCACATTCCTTCAAAGTTAGTAGCCCACAAATAATAGTTATAACATATTTTTTTACACACCCCCCAAAAAAATTCCTACTGCCTATGCTTTTATTGTTTCTGATCTAAAATATAATCCCAGGAGGCTACGGAAGGACTTCAGATGACGGAAAGCTAATTTCCTCCAGCAGTGACACCTCCCATGTAGTTGGGAGGTCGATTAAAACTAGTCCTCGCTCTGTTATTTGCATATTAATAGCACGTGCTAAAATACTTGGGGATTTACTTGCCTTGCCAGCAGAGGGATGAAAGCTCCCCCCACAAAAAATATGTGAAATGCTTTTCGTTCAGCTATGATGGGTCATAAACTATTGAGGAATCTTCTACGAATGCTGAATTCACGGGGTGGTTTTAAATTGCAGATGGCATCTGCGGTTTTTCGTTGGGGTGTGTGTGTGGAGAGAGGGAGCCTGCAAACAAAGTCACACACACACACACACACACACACACACACACACACACACACACCTCTCTCTCTCTCTCTCTCTCTCTCTCTCTCTCTCTCTCTCGTTGTTAAAAGCTAAATAAACCCTCTTTGGGGAACGTCCTGTCTTGTGTAAGTTGAAATCAAGCACTTGGCTCAGACTTGGCAAACCGGGGGGGGGGGGGGGAGTCAGCTAAGGAAATCCAGACACAGTGACAAAAAAAGCAAACGAGAGCAGGCCTCCCCTTTCCCCCTCCCTCCCTGAAAAAAGGCCTCTGATTAAACATCTACAAAATTCCAGACCCTGATATTAACCAGACCCACAAAGCCAAGTTTCTTTTTTTGCACATAAAACAAAAAATAAATTAAAAACAGCCACAGACTGGGATTTACTTAACAATCCTCTCCTTATGACCACGGCTTCCCCCATTGTGGCCCTCTCGTTTTTAACTGTTATAATAAAAATGCCCTGATGCATTTTGGGACCTTTTAGGGGGACGCGGGTTCTAGAGCCTCGCACAGAAGAAAAGGGAATTTGCTCGTTAGGGAAGAAGGGGGGGTCTTGTTAAATGAGTCTCTAGTGCACTTAAAAGGGTCTGATGCAGATTTACAGGGCCAGCTGCCCTCTGACAAGCTCAAGAAAGAACAGAGGCAGACTCAACCTTGGCGGAAGCAGACCAGAGCCACACCGGCTAGCGACAGGGGCGTCTGGTGCTCCTGACCTGGGGAGCGTATACTGCCTTGGGGAAACCAAGGCCATCTTTAAGATTGGTGGAGGTATATTCAGTTCTCCCCCCCCCCCAAAAAATATTCATTTTATAACACAAATAAACAGCACAAACAGGAACACAAACAACAGAAACAGATTCTTGTCTTACCCTTATTTTTTCTAAACATTGTTAGGTGGGCTTCCCCAAGTCCCCCCTATCTGATTTTCATTGTACCTCATCTTTAGCAGTTTACATATATCATAATTTCTAACCACTTTTTTATCACACTTACTTTAACAATAAAAATCTTCATATTTTATCGCTTGCAAATACCGTGGTACCTCGGTTACATAAGCTTCAAGTTACATATGCTTCAGATTACAGACTCCGCTAACCCAGAAATAGTGCTTCAGGTTAAGAACTTTGCTTCAGGATGAGAACAGAAATCGTGCGGCGGCAGTGCAGCAGCAGTGGGAGGCCCCATTAGCTAAAGTGGTGCTTCAGGTTAAGAACAGTTTCAGGTTAAGAACAGACCTCCGGAACGAACTAAGTACATAACCAGAGGTACCACTGTAATACTATTTTGAAATACACTATCTTCTACTTCTAACCCTACAGCCTAAATCCACTTCCAAAGCTATTCTAAGATTTAAATATCAACATATTTTTTTCAAATATTCCTTAAACTTCTTCCAATCTTCTTCCACCGTCACTTCTCTCTGGTCTCAGAGTCTCCCGGTCAGTTCGGCAAGTTCCATATACAGTGGTGCCTCGCTAGACGAAAAGAATCCGTTCCGCGATTCTCTTCGTCTAGCGTTTTTTTCGTCTTCCGAAGCAAGCCCATTGACAGCTTAGCGGATTAGCGCTACAGCTGTCAAGCGGCTTTTCGCGATCAGCTGTTAAGCGGCTTATCAGCGGAACAGCTGATAAGCGGCTTAGCGGCTTAGGAAAAGGGTGAAAAAAGCGAAAAAACCCGCGGGGGGACGCAAGATTTTTTCGTCTTGCGAAGCAACCCCATAAGGAAATTCGTTTTGCAAAGCGCCTCCAAAACAGAAAACCCTTTCGTCTAGCGGGTTTTCTGTCTTGCGAGGCGTTCGTCTTGCGGGGCACCACTGTAGAGGGGCACCACTGTAGAGGCATATTCAGTTCTGACTCTTTAACACAACTGAAGGCAAAACAGAGTCCTGAAGGGCTTGTTTTTAACTCACCTGTTTTCAAGTGAGCCTTGAGATTTTGAAAGCAGCCTGCATGTGCAGAGAGAAGGGTGAAGGACAGCAAAGGTGTGTATCTTTGGACGTGGGTCACCAGCAAACAGCAGTAAGATGGCAGCAAAGATTCAAGAAGATGGATTGATGGAGTTACTTCCACACTCTTTCCCACAAGGAGCTGAGCAGCTCTCAGCAAACTTACAAAACATCAACATACAAAGCATTGAAATCACAAATATACAAATAGAGAGCACATAGATTTTCCAAGGAATTAGGCTGTGAAGTCTTGTTTTGAGCAAGTCCAGCTTTGATGTAAACTGGCTCTCCCCTTCTTACCCCACTGAACAAAGAATCAGGCAACCACTTGGGAAGTAAGTTTAAAAATAAGTTTTACTTTATAATCACACCTTGGTTCACAGCAACAGTAGCACTAAAAACTATGCAAGCAAAATACTTACATTTACTGTATAACTAGCTTCAGGCATCTGTTGAAGCTGGAGCAAGCAGAGGCATGTTTGCAACCATTGCTGATTGGAAAGAAAGAAAGAAAGAAAGAAAGAAAGAAAGAAAGAAAGAGAGAGAGAGAGAGAGAGAGAGAGAGGAAGCTCTATATGCTCTTTCCTCTCCAGGAGAGGAGAGGAAATGACATCACACAGAGTCCTCTCTACCAATTATGTTTTCATGGTCTGAGTAGCCCCTTCTCACACTAACTAGCAAGAATGTGCATTTGTTAGGTTCGGCTGCTAATTTCCCACAAACCCCAGGTTGAAGAACACGGATGTAAGTTCAATTCTCTGCTCGATGTGGGAAAGACTTAGGTCGTGGTGTAGACTTTGCTAAGACCTTGAGATATGTTCTTGAACACATCACAGACATAACAGATGACTCTGACACAGCCTCGCTTGGCATCTTTAGAGCAAAAGATCCCGGGAAAGATCCATAGAAGGAGGGCGGAGTGTTAATTCTATTATGATGATGATGATGATGATGATGATGATGATGATGATGATACAAAACTTCCCATCTCTGAGGCTATTGATTGTCCAGACAATGTCAAGTTCTGTTGCATTATTCCTGGGATGTTGGCTTTATTTATATTATTTTGCTTTGGATGGATTGAAAAGTGGGAAACAGAGAGAGAGAAAGAGATTGGCGGCAGGGGAGGGGGAGATGGGGGGTTTACCACCCCAGTAATGACATCAACCACTCTGAATGCGGGTGTCTGAATTGGTACTTTTGTACCTGAGATTTTCAGCAGCAATTAGCAAATGAGATTCTTCCCATTTTATTTTTGCTCGAAAGAAAGAAAACCATTGTCTTGTTTTTATTCTTCCACAGGCGATGTTTTGCAAGAGAATGATACTTTTCTTTCAAAAAAAAGCCACAAACCAGATAATATTTTTATATATATTTCACTTTCTTTCCTCCCCAGAAGTTCATGACAGCCAGTGTTTTACCATCTGCACATTTTAAAAGGAATAAAAAAGAGAAAGAAGGGGGGAAAACAACAATATTCATGAAATGTTTATATTCAAGGAGGGTATATTTCAGGACGAAGAGGCTGTGATGTGTGTATTTGCATTGTCTACAAGAGCATCCTCAGTCCTGATGCAGCTGCGTAAAAATAAAAAAACTCTCTCAAAATCCGACATAATGGCAGACTGAGGGGAGGAGCTCCAGTGACAAACTTTCATCTCCTACATTACAATTATATTGTCTAAAATGATACCTTTGGCTGCAACGAATCTGTGAATTCTGGTGAAGGCAGGATTGCAAAATTCCTCCACTGGGAGGCTGCAAAACCTGATATCTACCACATACACCACCAGCCAAGCAGGTGGAGCAGACAAACACCCTTTCTACTACTGACCCCTCATTCTCCTCTGAAAGAGGGTGATGGTCATAGGTGCCAACTCCCTGGGGCCCTGGGTGCCTGAGCACTCACAAAATTCCCCATAAATTTCGGTGCCAGGGCCATGCACACTGCATGGCCCCTGGCACCCATCCCTGGAGATGTTGTCTGTCCATAACTTGATTTTATTGGAGAGGCTCTCCATTGATTAGGTTTTTAAAACCCCAAAAAGAGACCCTACAAAATTCTTTATTCTCTAACTATTGGTTGGAGGTAGTAGCTCTCAACAGGACTTAGAAGTGATTAATCGCGGGATGGAATTGTTCCCTTAACACTCATTATGTTGTGATTTTATTGCATACATTTGTAGAAAAATTATTTGCAGAGAGATTATTTCAAAGCATGCCATCAGAACAATATCAATATCGTTGTCAATATCTTCGAGAGGTAAACTGAGCACTTTTAAATGGTATTTATTTCAACAGTTAAAAAACTTAAGCTCAGATCGGTCATTGAGATTAAGAAGCATTTAAAACGAGGGTTGTGATTAATAAATTATATTAATTGCTGGAAAATCTTGTGATCAGGGGAAATGTTCCTCCCCTTTACTGTGCAGATGATATATTCATTCATTCATTCATTCATTAACTGAGAAGAATTTGCCAACTGCTTTGTCTGAAAATCTCAAAGCTGGGAGCAGGCAAAACTTTCCAGGACCAGGGCCATGTCTAAAAGTGGGTGTGGCCCTTATAATACATTCCCCTTATTTCAGGGGAGAATAGAAATTTTGGGGGGTTTTGTAAGAGTAACAAAATACTCTTGGGGAGGCAAGATGCATACTGCAACTCATAGGTTAGCTACTCCTGTGTTAAGGGCTTTGTATACTAGTAGGTACAAGGGACGCGGGTGGCGCTGTGGGTAAAACCTCAGTGCCTAGGACTTGCCGATCGCATGGTCGGCGGTTCGAATCCCCGCGGCGGGGTGCGCTCCCGCCGTTCGGTCCCAGCGCCTGCCAACCTAGCAGTTCGAAAGCACCTCCGGGTGCAAGTAGATAAATAGGGACCACTTACTAGCGGGAAGGTAAACGGCGTTCCGTGTGCTGCGCTGGCTTGCCAGATGCAGCTTGTCACGCTGGCCACGTGACCTGGAAGTGTCTCCGGACAGCGCTGGCTCCCGGCCTATAGAGTGAGATGAGCGCACAACCCTAGAGTCTGGCAAGACTGGCCCATACAGGCAGGGGTACCTTTACCTTTACCTTTATACTAGTAGGTATACAAAGCCCTTACTTTATACTAGTAGGTATACAAAGGGACGCGGGTGGCGCTGTGGGTTAAACCACAGAGCCTAGGACTTGCCGATCAGAAGGTTGGCGGTTCGAATCCCCATGACAGGGTGAGCTCCCGTTGCTCACTGCCAACCTAGCAGTTCGAAAGCACGTCAAAGTGCAAGTAGATAAATCGGTACCGCTCTGGCGGGAAAGTAAACGGCGTTTCCGTGCACTGCTCTGGTTCGCCAGAAGCGGCTTAGTCATGCTGGCCATATGACCCGGAAGCTGTACGCCGGCTCCCTCGGCCAGTAAAGCGAGATGATCGCGCAACCCCAGAGTCGGTCGCAACTGGACCTAATGGTCAGGGATCCCTTTACCTTTACCTTTATACTAGTAGTATCCTAACCCACAAACAGCCCCAGCTGCTGCACCAAAGTGAGTGAAAGTCCCTTCTAGCCATAGATATCACCTGGGCCTATAATGACAAAGCTATTCAGTGCTAGGGCTTGCACATCCCTGGGTGGTGTGCAAAATTATAGATGTGGCAGTGCTTCTGCTACTGTTAGGCCAAAGGAGGGGACAGACATTGGGATCAAGATGCCTGACCATGCAGAGATTTCTATCCCTCTTCTAATAAACAATGTCAGTAGATGCCTCCTGCAGATATCCGAGAAGATGGCTTCTATGTTTATCTAGTGTTGACTTCTATGTTTATCACATTCATCCAGTGCTTTACCAACTGCACTGGCTCCCAGTGGAGTACAGGGTCAGGTTTAAGGTGCTGGTTTTGACCTTTAAAGCCTTATGCGGCCTAGGACCCACGTACCTATGTTACCGCCTCTCCTGGTATGCCCCGCGGAGGACCTTAAGGTCCACAAATGACAACACTTTGGAGGTCCCCAGTAACAAGGTGGTTAGATTGGTCTCAACTAGGGCCAGGGCCTTTTCAGTACTGGCCCCGACTTGGTGGAACGCTCTGTCACAAGAGACTAGGGCCCTGCGGGACTTGACATCTTTCTGCAGGGCCTGCAAGACAGAGCTGTTCCGCCTGGCCTTTGGTTTGGACTCAGTCTGACCCTTATGTTTCCCTCCCCTTATGGTTTTGATCTATGGGCTACTTTTAAAATGAGGCTGCAGTTTAAATTGCATTTTAACCTGTATTTTAAATTGGTTTATTTTTCCCCTATTGTGTTTTTACTGTAATTTTACTGGTGTTAGCCGCCCTGAGCCTGGCTATAAATAAAATTTGTTGTTGTTGCTGTTGTTGTTGTTGCTGTTGTTGTTGTTGTTGTTGTTGTTGTTGTTGTTGTTGTTGTTGTAAGAAGAGCCAGCTGGATCAGGCCAACAGCCCAGCATCCTGTTCTCGGAGCAGCGCAGCATCCTGTTCTCGGAGCAGCCAAGCAGATGGCTCTGGGAAGCCTGTGAAGCAGGACCTGAGCACCAGAGCTCTCTCCAGAGCCAGTGTGGTGTAGTGGTTAAGAGCGGTGGACTTGTAATCTGGTGAACTGGGTTTGATTCCCCGCTCCTCCACATGCAGTTGCTGGGTGACCTTGGGCCAGTCACACTTCTTTGAAGTCTCTCAGCCCCACTCACCTCACAAAGTGTTTATTGTGGGGGAGGAAGGGAAAGGAGAATGTTAGCTGCCTTGAGACTCCTTCGGGTAGTGATAAAGCGGGATATCAAATCCAAACTCTTCTCTTCTTCTTCTTCTTCTTCTTCTTCTTCTTCTTCTTCTTCTTCTTCTTCCTGTGGTTTTCTTGGGGGACACAGGACCAACTCCAACTCCTCGAAAGATTCCATCAACGGTGTCTCCTCTCCAAAAAAAATTACACATCACTTGGGAAGACAGGCGATCTAATGCCAGTGTACTGGATCACCAGTGTCAAAGCAATGATTCTTCAACATCAACTTCATTGGCCTGGTCATGTTGTTTGGATGCCTGATTATTGTCTTCCAAAGCAACTACTCTATTCCGAACTTAAGAATGGAAAGTGTAATGCCGGTGGTCAACATGGAAAGAGAAGAAGGGGAGTTTTTGATATTTTAAGGTTGTTTAACAAACCTAGACAGCATCTTAAAAAGCAGAGACATCACCTTGCCAACAAAGGTCCATATAGTTAAAGCTATGGTTTCCCAGTAGCGATGTATGGAAGTGAGTGCTGGACCATAAAGAAGGCTGATCGCCGAAGAATTCATGCTTTTGAATTATGGTGCTGGCAGAGACTCTGGAGAGTCCCATGGACTGCAAGAAGATCAAACCTATCCATTCTGAAGGAAATCAGCCCTGAGTGCTCACTGGAATGACAGATCCTGAAGCTGAGGCTCCAAGACTTTGGCCACCTCATGAGAAGAGAAGACTCCCTGGAAAAGACCCTGATGTTGCCAAAGATGGAGGGCACAAGGAGAAGGGGACAACAGAGGACGAGATGGTTGGATAGTGTTCTCAAAGCTACCAGCATGAGTTTGACCAAACTGTGGGAGGTAGTGGAAGTCAGGAGTGGCTGGCGTGCTCTGGTTCATGGGGTCACAAAGAGTCAGACATGTCTAAACGACTAAACAACAACAACAAATGAATATTCTAAATTGTAAAACAGAAAATTTAATGATAATTAAATTTTGTACTTTGTATTGGATAGGTGTGTGATCTTTGCTGTGGCTTTTGTTGTTCCTTCAGGTCGCAGACTGCCTTGTCTATAGGATTACAGAAAGGCAGGATACAAATTAGAAATAAAATGAAATTCCATAGTCCATCAGTATGGAGCTGTGCTTTAAGAACATTAAATACATAAGGAGAACCCTGCTGCATGAGGCCAAAGGTGCATGTAACACAGCATCTTGTTTTTACAGCGGTCAACCAGACACCTCGTGAGCAGGGCACGAGCTCAGCTGGGCTCTCTGCACTTGCGATTCCCAACAACTGCTTTTCCAGAGCCCACTTTCCCCAACAGAGCCTAGCCATTGCGGCCAGCAGCCATCGACACAGCTTTATTCTCCACGAAATTTGTCTAATCCTCTTTCGCACAGCCTGTCCCCAGCAGCACCCAGCGCAGCCAAGACAATGTCATTTGCAAAGGACCTCCTAAAATAAGCTCATTTCAAAGAACGAGGTCCGTGCCCAGCATATGTAGGATTATTTTTTTTACGACTGCAAATAAAAAGCACCAGCAAGGAGTGGGATACGTCAGAACTCTGCGGGTTTCCCTCTGTCAGGTTGTTCAACAAGCACGGGCTGCCAGCAGCGCTAGCCAAAAGCTCCAAATTGTCTCCTCTTCAATCCTCATGTGCCAGCCATGGTCTCCATCCAGGCCAGTTCACCTAATAAATAAAACAAGCACAGAGACAAATGGGTTTATGTGGACGGGCTTGTTTAGGTTCTATATGACCATATTATTTCTTTTAATGGGACACACGCTGATTTGTTGCCGCCGCCTTTGGCTCTCGTAAAATCAGATTAAAAGAATTAGTGGTGTTATTAAATCTGTTTGTAATATGCTCACTCGGAAGAGGGGACATTAATAAGGGGGTGAGGAACAGGGAGGGATAAGACCCGAGAATTAATGCCTTTTAATAAGAACGGTAAAATTGAAATGTCATCATTTGCATGGTGGGGAGCAAAGGGAATTAGCAGGTTTGGGGTTGGCCTAGGAGTTCTGAGTTCGGATCTCTCCTTAACTTGTTAGGTCCACGCAATGCCTAGGTAGGAATAAGAGAACTCCCCATATTCCAGTCCTATAGAATTAATGTGGAATTGTCAACTGCTTTTCATAGGAACATAAGGAGGAATTCAACTTCATATTAAAGTAGTTGCTCTTTGAGGGCAAGCATTTCAGCTTCCCAGGCAGAATGACCCCTTCTCTCCTCTTCCTGCATGCTGATTCAGGGATTCTCCCGATCCCCCTGGGTCATTTTTGGGGGTGCATGGGGCATAGAGTGGGAGGAGGAGGGGGCAGCAGCCCTGTTGCACAAGTGGAAGTCCTTGTGCAGGGTTTCTGCTGATGGACCGCCTTAGTTGAATTCCACCCATAGAAAGCTGTCTTGTACAGAATCAGGCACATTGGTCCATTTCATAGAATCATAGAATTGTTGACTTGGAAGGGACACCAAGAATCATTGAGTCCAACCCCTGCAATGCAGGAATCTCATCTAAAGCATCCATGACAGATGGCCATCCAACCTCTGCTTTAGAACCTTCACCTCCCCAGGAAGCCTGTTCCACTACTGTTCTGTACTGTCAGAAGGTTTCTCCTGATGTTTAGTCGGAATCTCATTTCTTGTAACTTGAAGCTTCCTCCATCTTCCATGGAGATATTTGAAGTTGGCTATACTTCAGGTATTTGAAGTTGGCTATCCTATCTCCTCTCAGTCTTCTTTTCCAGGAGAAACATACCCAGCTCCTTCAAAATTTCCTCATAAGGCCTGGTTTCCAGACTCTTGATCATCTTGGTTGCCCTCCTTGGCAAACGCTCTGGCTTGTCGAACTCCTTCTTAAATTGTGGTGCTCAGAACTGGACACAGTATTCCCGGTGTGGTCTGACCAAGGCAGAATTGTGTTGTTTAGTTGTTTAGTTGTGTTTGACTCTTCGTGACCCCATGGACCAGAGCACACCAGGCACTCCTGTCTTCCACTGCCTCTCGCAGTTTGGTCAAACTCATGCTGGTAGCTTCAAGAACACTGTCCAACCATCTCGTCCTCTGTTGTCCCCTTCTCCTTGTGCCCTCCATCTTTCCCAACATCAGGGTCTTTTCCAGGGAGTCTTCTCTTCTCATGAGGTGGCCAAAGTATTGGAGCTTCAGCTTCAGGATTCAGGCAGAATAGAGTGGTGCTATTACTTCCCTTGATCTGGACACTATACTTCTGTTGATGCAGCCTAGAATAGCAGTAGATTATTTGATATATTTTTTTGCTGCTGCACCACACTGCTGACCCAGTAATGTCTACAATGACAGGCATAAGCCCTCCAGGGTTTGGGAAGGGGGACATTCCCAGCCCTACCAGGGACTGGTCTGTGACTTCCTGCATGCAAAGCATTTGCTCTGCCTCTGGTCTTCATCCCTCCCCTCAAGATTGCCTCAGACCACCGGGATCCATGAGATCACAAAGGTTTCTGTGCAAATCCCCCAGATAGTAAT
Organism: Podarcis raffonei; assembly: GCF_027172205.1. NCBI lineage: Eukaryota > Metazoa > Chordata > Lepidosauria > Squamata > Lacertidae > Podarcis > Podarcis raffonei. The sequence goes on along the minus strand of NC_070604.1, from coordinate 115,283,624 downwards.
GTGCCTTCCTTACAGTAGGCAATATGTTTACATACAGACATTTTGCACATAAAAATATAAATAGTCCATCATGTATGTATGGACACATACTCTCGCACACTCACACAAAGGAAGCCATAAAGCTTTCTATTCAGCTGTCCCTCCTCTGCTGTCTTTTGATGGATCTCATTATTAAAGAATCATTTAGCTTACATAATTGTCTTCTGCCATACATAATTCCAACCTTTCAATGTCTCTTCAAGTTGGCTTATTAGCCAAAATGCAGTCTTTTGTTTTTGTGTCTTCATCTATCAAACTTGAAGGTGGACAGGTTCATCCATGTGCTAAGTTGTTTGGTGTTTTTTTTTAAAAAAGGTGGTGAAAATAAAAACGAGGAAGGGGAGGATGATGCGGTTTTTATGTACATTTATATCAACTCCTAGCTCAACCTGTCCTGAAATTTTCATTTTTATCCTATTGAAAAAGCAAGTTTGTTTAATATGTGGTTGGGGAAAGCAGCCAGCTCAGCTGCAAGGGATGGGACAAAAGTCTGAAAACCAAGCCTTATGAGGAACGGTTGAGAGAGTTGGGGATGTTTAGCTTGGTAAAGAGGCGAGTCAGAGGAGATATGATAGCCATCTTCAAATATCTGCCATATGGAAGATGGAGCAAGCTTGTTTTCTCCTGTTCAAGGGAAAACTGCACATATTCCATCTTGTCAACATCCTTCTTAAATTGTGGTACCCAAAACTGGGTACAGTGTGGTCTGACCAAGACAGAATACAGTGGTACCTTGGATTAAGTACTTAATTCGTTCCGGAGATCCACTCGTAACCTGAAACTGTTCTTAACCTGAAGCACCACTTTAGCTAAAAGGGCCTCCTGCTGCCAGAGCATGATTTCTGTTCTCATCCTGAAGCAAAGTTCTCAACCCGAGGTACTATTTCTGGGTTAGTGGAGTCTGTAACCTGAAGCGCATGTAACCCGAGGTACCACTGTAGAGTGGTACTATTATTTTCTTTGATCAGCATTCAAAAGTAAATCCTATTTAGGAACATTTACATGATATGTTTTCCATTATGGGGGAGTGGAATAGTACAGATTTCGTTTTGAGTAATTAACCAAGTTTTACCCAGGGTCTTAAATGAAATCAATGCTGGCACTGGGTGGATCTCAGAGGCAAGGATGCGGGGAAATTCACTTCAGTTCACCTTTACATGTGAGCTTACCTAATTCATACTTTCTAAAATGAACCACAAACAGAAACACAGACAGCCTTTGATATTCACACGTGTCTGAATTTTGCAGCCAATTAATGTGCACAGAAATGCATATATCAGGGGTTGTGTGCTATCAAAAGCACATATTCATGAATATAACATTAAAGAATGCATTGTGTCAGGGGGGAAATGCTTTGCACTAGGCAAAATTGCATATAAGAATTTATTTAAATAAATTTTTAAAAATTGCATATAAGAATGTGCATACTACAGGAACTTTGTGCTAAAATGCTGGTATTTTTTCAGAAGGACTTTTTTAAAAATAAGAATTATTGCAAGCTGATGTGGAAGTGTGGAGAAGATTGGATATATGAGAAACTGGGAGAAACTGAAAGGGACGAATCTCCCCAACCCAACTCAGAGGGCACTCAGCATGTGTTCTACCACTATGGACCAGAACCTCTCCCATTCCATCACATAGAATTCAGAACATCAGAGAGGACAATATGGGGAGACTTGCTCCTACACACATTGGCTTCCCCAGCTGATAAAGCTGAAGCCTATGGGTCCTACTATTGAGTAGGCACTTATGCCACACCAAATTCCTTCTTTATTTACTTCTGGGCAAATCAGTTCACTTTTATTCGGCTGCAGGACAAACTCTGAATCGTATTACAGTGGTACCTCTGGTTGTGAATGGGATCCGTTCCAGAAGCCCGTTCGCAACATGAAAAGCCCGCAACCTGAAGCGCCGTATCTGCACAGGTGCATGGTGCGATTTGGTGCTTCTGCACATGTGCGAAGCGCGATTTAGCACTTCTGCGCATGCGCAAGTGGCGAAACCCAGAAGTAACCCTTTTTGGTACTTCCGGGTCTCCGTGGGACGCAACCAGAAAAAACGTATCATGAAGCAAATGTAACATGAGGTATGACTCTACAGTGGAACCTTGGTTCTCGAACAGCTTAGTTGATGAACAAATCGGAACCCGAACTCCGCAAACCCAGAAGTAAATGCTTTGGTTTGCGAACTTTTTTGGGAAGCCGAACATCCGACGCGGCTGTCAGCTATTGTTTCCGGGGCGCCTGCAGCAATCGGAAGCCGTGCCTTGTCATTTTAATGTTTCAGAAGCCGGATGAACTTCCGGAACAGATTAGATTCGAGAATCAATGTACAACTGTAGATGACACAATTCGTCATTTGTTGGGCAACATACAAAAGCCATTACAAGGGTGGAATGTTGCATAAATCTACTACATGAAGCAAATGTAACATGAGATATGACTGTACCACTCTCAACTTGGGACACAGGCACAAGAGAATCTGTGGACAGGGCTGTGTGGACATCTGAACCCTTCCTGAGATGTTTTGCTCTTCTAATGCAAACCTGGCACTCCCTACAGAAGGCTGCAGATGTCTCTCCCATGCAGCGACCTGCAAATTCGCCTTGATGTTTTGCTTTAGGTGAAATTCCACAGCGGCGTTCATCCGAGGTCTCGTCAACTTTCCCCTTCACCACTCCAGGACCTCTGGTGCTGCTGAGAGGCAGAGGACATCCTCCCCACTCCTTCGTATGTACACAGAGCGCCATTTGGCTGTCAACCTGCATTCATATTTTTGCAGCTCTCGGGTGGATGGAACTAACTACAGAAATTTCCCTAGCTCTCCTGAAATATTCCCTGAAGGATCCTATATTTGTTCACCTAAGGATTTAGTGATCTACTCTTAGTAGCAATAGCTAGCTGCTTCCTCTCTCTCTCTCTCTCTCTCTCTCTCTCATTACATAAGAGTAATAGTCAGTGTTAGAAGTCATTTCCACTGAGCTCAATGCACCTTACTCCCAGGTAACTGTGGTCAGGATTGCAGCCTTAGCTGGATTTCAGCACCTGTCTATCTGTCTTTCTGATGCATCAGCTGCAGGATTCAACTTATGCCTATATAACCACAGTTTTGGGAAGGAACTCAAATATATTTTGGAGCGGTGTGTCTCACTATTCATACCCAAATTAGGTTTGCTAAAAGCTCTGTATCTCTCTTCCCCATTCATTTTATTCCCTCCCCTGGAGATGGAAGAGAAACATTTAAAGGTGAATAGACTGAATCTGCAGTTTTTGAAGCAATATAGAAACTAAGACACAGCCATCTCCAGAAGGTGGTGGAGTCTCCTTCTTTGGAAGATTTTAAACAGTAGTTTGGTGGCCAACTGTCAGGGATTCTTTAGCTGTGGTTCCTGCATTGCACAGGGTTGGACTAGATGGCCCTTGCGGTCCCTTTCAACTCTGCAGTTCTGTGATTCGAAATACGTCCTTATCTGAATTTTGTGATGCGGTCCTCCTAGCAAACTATGCTTACAAAAATGCACATATTAGTGGAAAGAGGACAAAAAAGATGTCATGAAGCTAGCATACAAAATTTGCATTAATTTAGGGAGGACAGCTTGTGATAAATCTGTACATTCGTCAAAACTGCAAAAAGCAGATATAATGGGAGAATTTTGCACTAAAAGGCTTGCAAATTTTTGTGAGTGTTTTTGTTTTAATCCAGAAATTGCTGCATGGATGTGAAGAACAGAATGCAAAACTGGAATGACAGAGAGAGATCTGAAATGGATGGTTCTGCCCTATTTCCCACCCCCCATACTGAACTAGATCGACCTTTACCATGACATCTCTCTAACACCCCATCCCCCCCAAAAAAGTCCCCAAACACAATCCCTTTTACTGCCAAATGTCACTTTCCAAGTTGCCGTGTGTGTGTGTGTGTGTGTGTGTGTGTGTGTGTGTGTGCAGAACGGCGTTATAAAAAATTCATGGCCACAATGATCTGATAATGTGGCACTCCAATACCAGCAGATGTTTTGTCTAACATGTTCCCCGGAGCTGTAGTCTGTGCCTCGACATCTTTCATTTCCACTTGCTATCTGCTGACGGTGGGTTGTCATAGATGTACCCTATAGCTACTTCGCATCCGAGGAGGCTGCTGCTGCTGCTGCTGCCGCCGCCCGTAATGAGCTTCACAAGATGCCTGTCGCAATAGCTCCGCACTTTTCCTGGCCATATGGAACCCAACGCTCCAAAGCCCACAGACACTCTTCTCAATCCTCTCCCTCTTTTATTACAGTTCAGATTCCGAAGCCATAATCCGCGCGGTATCTAAGCGAAGGTGCGCGAGGAGCCGCCGCAAACAAACTTAACACTTGTTCGCATCATCTGTTACAAATGTCCAATTTGGGACAATAAATTTCCTGGGAACCTGGGCTTTTGCTGACTCGCAGCTTTATCTTTTTCTCTCCTTCTCATGTCGTGTGTCCCCCTCCCCTTTCTTCCCCCTTTTCCTTTTTTTATGAACTATGCATATGTATTAAATGGGATTTGTTGTCCCTAGGTACCAATTTGCATAAAGTGCAAGCCATCATTGGTTGGAGAGAAGCAAATTACTTCTCTAGCAAGATCACACTTCTCCCCCCTTCTCCTCCCATTTTTCTTCTTTTTTTAATTTTAACAAACCGCAGGCAGAGGTTGTTAACAGCACTTAGGCAGATATGTGAAGTATCACTTTCTTTCTTTTTCCAAAGCAGTTTGATCAAGGGAGGGGGTGGGTGGGAGATAAAAAAGATGCTATTCAATTAAGTCAGAAGCTGAAATGGTCCAGAACTCAAGTTCTTTCCATATACCTGTGGAAAGCTGTCCTCTACTTTTCTAATAAAGTGATATCTAATTTACTATTGGGGATTCAAGCTGCTACTACTACCTATTAATTGCTAATATTAACTACTATTAGCTATTAATATTAGACAGGTGCCTTCGTTGTACTGTTTTTTTGATACCAGCTAAAAACTTTTTTCTTAAAGCACATCACATTTGCAGTCCTGGTCTCTTCAAGAAACTCCACGCTATTCCTCATTTCCCCCCCTTTTCTTCCCCTGCTTTCCTCAGCCAATTTGCATTTCCTGCCCAATGAGCATGCCCAGTCTTCATTAGGCTGGTTGTTGTTTTTTCAGGTGAGGGTTTCCCTTTCTCCCACCTAAATATTTTTGTACTTCTGCAAACCTTGGGTTTCCCTCAAATTTTGTCTGATGCCATTTGGGGTTTCATAAAGACTGACACTCACCTCTGAGCTCCCAATGGAGTCTGTTGCACCATCAAACAGCTCTTACTCTCAGAAAGTTCTTCCTCATGTTTAGTCAGAATCTCCTTTTTTGTAACTTGAAGCTATTGGTTTGAATCCTGCCCTCCGGAGCAGGAGAAAACAAGAATGTTCCCTCTTCCATGTCACAGCCCTTTAGATATTAGAAGATGGTTATCATATCTCCTCTTGGTCTCCTCTTTTCCAGGCTAAACATATCCAACTCCCTCAACCGTTCCTCATAAGGCTTGGTTTTCAGACCCTTGATCATCTTGGTTTCCCTCCTCTGCAAACTTTCCAGCTTGTCAATATCCTTCTTAAATTGTGGCTCCCACAACTGGATACAGTATTCCAGGTGTGTTCTGACCAAGCCAGAATAGAGTGGTACCATTATTTTCCTTGATCATCATTCAGTGAGGGGCAAAGAATAGAGAGTGCATTGGGAGCACTCAAGGAAACTGTTGAACAAAAAGAAAAAAGAAAAAAAAAACAGATTAAAATGCATGCCAACTTTCATCTATTTATTTATTTATTTATTTGCCTTTATTGTCAATGTACAACCTGCATACAATGAAATTAACCAAGCCTCCCCCCCACAAACACTCAATCCTCATTTCACTCTGTGTGCTTGTCGCACAACACACCAACCCTGAAAGTCAGTTGCGAAGAAGAAGAAGAAGAAGAAGAAGAAGAAGAAGAAGAAGAAGAAGAAGTTGGATTTGATATCCCGCTTTATCACTACCCTAAGGAGTCTCAAAGCAGCCAACAATCTCCTTTTCCCTCCTCCCCCACAACAAACACTCTGTGAGGTGAGTGAGGCTGAGAGACTTCAGAGAAGTGTGACTGGCCCAAGGTCACCCAGCAGCTGCATGCGGAGGAGCGGAGACGCGAACCCGGTTCACCAGATTACGAGTCTACCGCTCTTAACCACTACACTACACTGGCTCTCTTACAGAAGCAGTCAACAGGACTTTAAAGAGTGCTTACAAGCAGTAGGATTGTTACTGGATAACATATGAAGAAATTCATAGCCTTAGGCTCACCTATGGATACTGATTCGAGTCCACCGCTCTTAACCACCACACCACACTGGATCTCCCAGCAAACAAATGAAGACCCTATCCTCGCAACTCTGACAACAAAAACTCTGCACTTATACTTAGGAAAAGAACGAAAGATCATTACCTGCCTTATTTCTACCCCCGCTCTCCCCAATTCTTTCCTTCCACAACCTCACAATGTCTATGACAACGGTGTCTCTCACTGAATTTAACTGACCTGTAGAAAGGACTCTATGAATTGATAACAGACGTTGCATGTACCCTTGTTAACTATGAAATTGTTTTAATAAAAATATTGGGGGCTTTTTATTTAAAAAAATACAAATAATGGTGGTAATGATAACTCAGTCGTCAAAGGCTAAAGAGGAGAAGTGCATCTACAAGGCAATTTGATTTTATAGTTCTAAGTCATTTCAGTCTTGCTGTATTGGGTCTCCTGTACTGTGCTTTGAGGCAATTGTGATTAAACGGTATACAAATTGTTGAAAGAAACAATGAGCAGCAAAAGATGACAGAAGATGGCACCCCAAAAAGAGCCAATTTGTAGGGGGACCCCACTCTTAAAAGTATCTGATCATCTTGCCCTGATACTTACAGCTCCTGCCCACGGAATATGAACAAAACAACTCCATCTGTGAAGCTGGAGTCAGAATCAGTGTTGGGTTTTTGCACAAGCAAAGTAAACCAGTTTAGGGCCTCATATTAGGAAGGATCTCTAAATGCGGAAAATAAACCGTGTCATATGCATGTTGCATTGCCTCTTCCCTTTTGCAAATGCTAAGTGGTTTGTACCTAACTGCTCCATATAGGCTAAGTAAGAAATCATTCAGCATTTTCATTTAGAGGTATTCCATATGCAAACAGGCATATTGCAAGACAATTTGTTTTAGTTAGATTGTTCGTTTTGAGTTGCACCCTCACCGGTGCAATTGTCAAACTCTATGATTTATATTTTCTGTTAGCATATTAACGTACCATTTTTTTGCAGGGGGATGGGGCGCAATGCTATAGAGCTTATTAAAATGGTTTAGGGCCTCTTTGTATCTTAATTCAGCTCTGGGTGGAACAGTCCCCATGTGAGGACTGTACCACTTCAGAGACATTTGCACCAACGAGCAGAAAACAGCCTGCAGGTAGATACCGGACAGGAATCAAATACGCCGTGTCTGTTATGCCACAGCGTCAGAGTTAAAGCTTGAAAAGATCATTAAAATAAAAGACCATTTTCTTTACATCTTGCCTGAATCCTTCTGGGTTTGTACCAGAGTGATTATTAGCCCAGCTGGTGACATCACTCACCTCTCGGCAACCTTTTATCAGGAGCCATTCTTCAGACGCCTTCACGCTTTGGCGCAATTTGTACATCGGGCTTTGTTATGGTTGATTCTGCCAACCAAGAGGTTAACAGCCTTCTGACTTAACGGCGTGGTCCCCAGCAAAGGTTGAAGCAAGGTGGAACAGTTTGCTAGAAGAGGATCTGAAACTCTGAGGCATAATAGACCACGCTATCCTGGGAGGCAGGGCAGGACAGGACACAGAAGGCGGGGTGTGTGTGAGAGAGAGTCTGCATTTATGGCCCATCCAGGCTCAAATCTTCCTAAATGATACACACTTCGGCTTCAAAGCTCTGCCCGTAGCATCCTGTGGCTATGGCGAGGGTCCTCACTGTGTGAGGAAACTTTGCAACGGGTCTGCTCTAATACCAGGAAGCAGCGGAAGCCAATGAAACTTCAATAGTTGTATTAGTTGTTCAACAGGTCAACCACTCAGCACACTGCCCTAGGACTTGCTCCACAGGCAAGGTGAAGGTTCTCAGAGAGAGTTTCTGTTATGGGATGTGGCAAGCTACGAAAACACCACATTCCCTGCTCCTTCTTGGATGCCTAGGGGTTTGCAGATGAAAAGCATGCACTCTGCACATGGTTCGAGGACTGTTTTTCAGAGAAAACATGTCTCTCCCATATTGGTCTCTACAGCCACAGTAGGCACTGTAACTCTTCAATGACTTGACTTCACTCTCTGTGATGGCCTGGGAATCTGATTCAGAGGCTGAACCTGAGGAATCCCCGCCTGCACAGGAACCCCTGCCTCCAGGGGCTTGAACCGGAAGGGCCCTCACCTGTGCTGGATCCTCAGGAGCAGACACCAGCTGAATCCACTCTGGCTCCGAAGGTGATTGAGGACCCATTGCCTGCAGGTGCTCCTCTCCCAGCCCTGTCAGGGGAAGGTGAGGTTGCCTCTGGGTCCAGTAACCCTCCAGCGTCTCCTGAGCTACAGAGGCTCAGGGCAGAGAGGCGGAGGAAACTAAGTTCTCACAGAAGGAGAGCTCGCCTTAAGGCCTATGCCTCAGAGGAGATAAAGGCCAGTCAGCCCAGTCCCAGGTTGCGGGAGTAACATCGTTGGTAACCTGTTCTTGCCAGCACCCTGTCCTGCTCTTCCAGAGTTCCTGACCACGCCCGGCTCCTTGCCTTGGACCCCGCTTTGCCCTTGACGGACAGCCTCCATACCCTCGACCTAGGACCGGACTCAGACCACGCCGCACGGTAATCCCCCCCCCCGGGACCAGCACACTCTCAAAGATGCACCCTTCCACTGTCTCCTGAGATGGAAGGGTGTCAACAACAACTTCGCAACTTCGTGATCCCTGGTTTGATCCCTGGCATCTCCACATAGGGCAGAGAGAGACACGGCACCAGAAACCCCAGAGAGATGCTGCCGTTCAGTGTTGACGATACTGAACTAGATGGACCAATAGTCTGACACAAGATAAGACCGCTTCTTGCGTGGCAAGTTCCTGGCTCCCACCAGTAGAAATAAAGACACGTGACACCATTATTTTAGGTTAATGGGCTAAAATTGGCCATAACTTTATTGGTTACAGGTAAAGAGCGGTATTGGCTTAGGCATTGGTCCTATCCGTCTATCTGGCTTCAGCCTGTTTGCTTGAAGACCGGGAAGGGTTAACACCAGCAGGGGGAGCCCTGCTGATGCACATCAACTAGGAACTCCCCTGGGGTCACCGCTCGGGGGCACGCTTTAGGCCCTGGCCTCCATAGGCTTCGGACGAGGCCACGCCCCCCGGAATCCTTTACCGGACTACCCTTCAATATTTGGGGGAGGTGATGGCGCTCCTCCCCCCAACAGATCTGCATAACAATACCCCTACCAATGCCTAACCACCAAAACCAAAGGAGTTGTGACGATTTGCTACGAGGTAGGCAAAAAACCAAATGGCCAGTGCCAATTTGCCAAGTGGAAAAAAATCCCTACCAGGCCCTTTAACGGCCACCAACCGAGGTCCATAGCAAGGTCAGAAGGGAAACCTTAAAGGGTGGGCCGGTGGGAAACCTCAGCAGCTGAGCGGCCAGAAGAGGGAGATCCCAGGGCAGCACTTGGCTTAAGTGAGGCAAGCTACACACCCCGAGCCAGCTGATTGGCTGGCTCAGGGGATGATGCGGCCCCGAAGATTCCCCTGAACACGCGGGGGCTGGAAGCCAGCCTCTGCGTACGTTTTGGGGGCGTGAAGCCCGCAACACCACCTCCTCCTGAGGTCGGAAGTGGCTTTATAACTCTTTCGGATAAGAGTTTTCTTTCTCCTAGATGGGCTACTTTCTCAGGTTGATGAGCCCCATCTGCACCTCACTTCCCTCCACAGCATATGAAGAAACTGCCTTCTGGACCGTTGAACCCAGTATTTTTCTCGTCTGCTCAATCCACCAGAACCTGTCTTTGCATGCAGGGAAAGTCCCTAACTCCCCAAGGGTTTGCGACCCATCGGGTACCCTCACCTGGTTTAGCCGGCCAGTCAAAGCCATTACCCAAGGTGTTACACAAAACAAATGAATTACAGTGGAAATCCCTGAAACGAGAAGTAATCAACTAGAAACTTTAAATGACCAAAATTCAAAAAAAAGGTAGAACCCCCAAAATTCTGAAGTATTCTAATTTTGGGGGTTCTACCCTTCTTCTTTTTTTTGAATTTTGGTCATTTAAAGTTTATGATTTTTCTATTTCCTTCTGAGGAAACCAAATAGGTCAGTGAAATGAGGTTTGTAGCCTGCATCCCGTTAAGGCTTTGTTCTATTTTAGGTTTTTCTAATTTTTCCTTAAGCTTTTTGATTTTTTATTACTTAGTTTAATTCCACTAGATAATATTCCTTGTCAATTACTTCTCGTTTCAGGGATTTTCACGGAAGTTCATTTGTTTTTTGTGAAATTTCTCAGTTCCGTGACTGGCTTTTTTCTATTGATTACCCAAGGTGTGGCTGCTGTCTCATACTGACAGCATCTAGGAGCCACAGGTGAAAGCTGAGTGCAGGATGTGGACCAAAGGTGGACAAACTATCCCAGAAGGAGCATCGCATGTCCCCTACCAGATGTACTTTGTTGTTGTTTAGTTGTTTAGTCGTTTCCGACTCTTCGTGACCCCATGGACCAGAGCATGCCAGGCACTCCTGTCTTCCACTGCCTCCCGCAGTTTGGTCATACTCATGCTGGTAGCTTCGAGAACACTGTCCAACCATCTTGTCCTCTGTCGTCCCCTTCTCCTTGTGCCCTCCATCTTTCCCAACATCAGGGTCTTTTCCAGGGAGTCTTCTCTTCCCATGAGGTGGCCAAAGTCTTGGAGCCTCAGCTTCAGGATCTGTCCTTCCAGTGAGCACTCAGGGCTGATTTCCTTCAGAATGGAGAGGTTTGATCTTTTTGCAGTCCATGGGACTCTCAAGAGATGTACTACCCCTCCCCTAATACCCCATACTTCTTATGCACAACTATCACAAAGGAATGCGATGGAGAAGATAGAGAGGAGGAAAGATGGCCTGAGGAAAGATCTAAGTCCGAGGTCCAACAGAATGTCAATAATGAAGATTTGCTTGACTTGGCCTGGGAGATGCAAAGAACACAGAGGGGGTTCTGCTGTTTCCAGGCTCATACGTTCCTTGCATCTCTCACCCTTGCTTTTCCCCGGTGGGCCCTGAAACCGTCTGCTGCTGCCCCCTGCCCCACCTGCCCACCCCCCATGCCAGAATGTACCTGGCACGGTTCATCCTCTCCCCGTGCACAGTGGCAATCGTTTAAGCAATTCCCTTGGCTGCCTTTGTAAGAAGCCTCTCTCTTAAGCCTCCGGTTTAAGAATTTAGAGTAATCATGTAAAAATGATACCCCTGTGCTCTATGATCCGCTGAATCTCGCTAATGCCGGATCCCAGAAGAGGGCTTATTAATGAAAAGATGCAATGCCTCACTCTCGGCTCATGTTTCACACGAATCTCTCTCATGGATTCAGCCGTAAACCTCGCCGCTGATAAAGCGAGTATAATGAATCCCTGTGCTCTGCAAGAGGGGCAGGAGGAGGGGAGAGTGCTGGACAGGCAGAATCGCGACCTGCTCTGTTTTCACTGGCACAACAAGGATGCACTCAGCAACCTCAGGGATCGGGGGCAGTACTGATGGGAGCAGTGCTTCAGTTATGATTTTACAGTGGGACCTTGGGTCTCAATCCGTTCTGGAAGTCCATTCCAAAACCAAAGCGTTCCAAAACCAAGGTGCGCTTTCCCATAGAAAGTAATGCAAAACAGATTTATCCGTTCCAGACTTTTAAAAACAACCCTTAATACAGCAATTTGGCATGAATTTTACTGTCTAACGAGACCATCGATCCATAAAATGAAAGCAACCAACAATGTACTGCAGTCGCACAATCAATCAGTCAGTAGCTGAACTGGGTTCCACACAGTCACAAAAAACAAAACAAAAAAGAGCAGCAAAAACACAAAATAAATAGCAAAACCAGACAGTAATACTGAAAATGGAAGTGTGGCACTCAAATCGGAAGCGTAACACTCAAAACGGAGCACATTCAGCTTCCGAAAAAGGTTCACAAACCAGAACACTAACTTCCAGGTTTGCAGTGTTTGGGGTTCCAAGTTGTTTGAGTACCAAGGCGTTTGAGAACCAAGGTACCACTGTATATGCTTCAACCTGCCCTTGGACTTTCTAGTGAAAGAAATAGTATATCGCAGAATGGCAGAATTGGAAGGGACCTTGAGGATCACTGATTCATGCAATGCAGAAATATGCATCCGCCCCATATGGGGATTGGACCTGCAACCTTTGCATTTTCAGCATCGTGCACTAACCAGCTGAGCAATGCATTGAAGGGGATCTAGTCTGCTGTAGGAGCCTGAGTTTCTGCCTAGGACCTGGGAGACCAGGGTTCAGATCCCCACTTGGCCATTAAGCTCACAGGGTGACATTGAGGCCTGCCTAACCTACCTCACAGGGTTGTTTTGAGGATAAAATGGGCAGGAGGAGAACGAGGCAAGCCACTTGGAGCTTCTTGGAGGAAAGATGGAATATAAAGGCAACCAGAGCCAGTGTGGTGTAGTGGTTAAGAGTGGTGGACTCATAATCTGGTGAACCGGGTTCGCGTCTCCGCTCCTCCACATGCAGCTGCTGGGTGACCTTGGGCCAGTCCCACTTCTCTGAAGTCTCTCAGCCCCACCCACCTCACAGAGTGTTTGTTGTGGGGGGGGGGAGGAAAGGAGATTGTTAGCCACTTTGAGACACCTTAGGGTAGTGATAAAGCGGGATATCAAATCCAAATCCAAACAATTGGTTGGATTTGTCAGCGTTGCAAATGAACATGTTGGTTGAGCATCAGTGAAGCTAGGGCTGGACCAAGACTAGACAACAGCTCCCCACCCACCCCGATGCAGTGATGGCTTCTGGGAGCAGAGTCCATAGGTGAACTATTTGCTGTCTACTTCACGCAACACATAGTTCAACTATGGAATTGGTGACGACAAGATTTAGTGGTAGGAGCCAACTTGGATGGCTTATAAATAGGAATAGACCATTTTATGGAGAACGAGGCTTGCTAGCCATGATGGTTATGCTCTGCCTTAATAGTCAGAGGCAGTAATGAATACCAGTTGCTAGAAACCAGAGATGGACAGAGTGTTGTGCTCAGGTCCTGCTTGTGGGTCTCCCACAAGCAGGTTTGCCATGTGTCCTCCTTTTCCAGGACACGTCCTCTTTCTCAGGGGTAAATTTTTTGTCCAGGTGGATTTTTTAAATTTGCCAAAATGCCTCTGGCTGTACTTTCTGGATGTGACATAGACATAACTGGTGGCTGAAGACTAGTTTTCCTCTTCTCTTCTCCTGCCCCCACAGCTTCTATAGCCTACGTATAAGGTAAAGGGACCCCTGACCATCAGGTCCAGTCGCGGACGATTCTGGGGTTGCGGCGCTCATCTCGCTTTACAGGCCGAGGGACCCAGTGTACAGCTTCTGGGTCATGTGGCCAGCATGACTAAGCCACTTCTGGCAAACCAGAGCAGAACACGGAAACGCTGTTTACCTTCCCGCCAGAGCAGTACCTATTTATCTACTTGCACTGTGTGCTTTCAAACTGCTAGGTTGGCAGGAGCGGGGACTGAGCAACGGGAGCTCACCCCGTTGCAGGGATTCGAACCGCTGACTTTCTGATTAGCAAGCCCTAGGCTCTGTGGTTTAACGCACAGCGCCACCTGCATCCCTAGCCTACATATAGAAGGGGTATTTAAAATGAGAGTCATCATAGCATCCTCTTCAAAATATGGCAACTCTACCACATGAATCTGGTTGGCCACTCTGATGCAGGGCTATTGTACGGTCATCTGTCATGGATGTTTTAGTTGAGATTCCTGCATTGCAGGGCATTGAATCCCTGTGCTCTGCAAGAGGGGCAGGAGGAGGGATGAGTGCTGGACAGGCAGAATCACGACCTGACTCTTGGGGTCCCTTCCAACCTTCCAATTATATGATTCTATGACTAGATGGGCCACTGACCTGATTCAGCAGGTTCTTCACATGTTCTTATGTTTACATTTTTGGACCATAAGAGTTCTGCCTCCGCGCTATCAGATTTCAGGATGATTCTGTCTTAGGCAAAGAATTGCAGTGACTTGGAATCACCAGTCAGCAGAGTGCTGTTGCACAGATGCCTGGCTTGTGGGTTTCCTTCTACAGGAAATCAAGTTGGCCACTCTGAAGACAGGATGTTGGACTAGATGGGCCTTTGGCATGACCCAGCAGAGCCCTTCACAAGCTCTTATAAAATCTTGAGGGTGCATGGTTCGTATCCACGAGGAGCCATGTGTTTATTATTGTGGGTCCAGTTTTATAGAACTTCCTTCCAGCTGAGGTTAGACAGACCCTTCCCTACTGAGCTCCTTGTGCTGACTAAAGCCTTTTTTATTATTCCAGCAGACATTTTAACTGAAGTTTTATTTTATAGTTTTAATCTGTTTTCCTTTTTTTTAATGAATCACTTAGAGACCACTGTTTAAATAAAAGGAAGGAAGAAAGAAATGTACTCATTACAGCACCTCCAGACTGGTGTTTTGTTGCAAAAGGATTCAGCGCAAAACGTTCTTGACACATTAATAGTGCATTAGTGGTGCGTTTGGTAGAAGATGAACTGCAGAGTAACGGAAATAGTGATGCATGCAGTCAACACAGGGCAGAACGGGAAATGATACTTTCTTACATTGGTAATGGAGATCTATCCCTGATGCCATGATCCTTCATGATTTTTCAAAACCATCTGTGTCTTAATACATCTTTCTGTCAGTGGTAGGAAAGACGAGTGGAAAATTTGGAGAGCCACCAGGGGCTTTCATGGTGCTAGGTAATACAACTCCTTTCATACTGTCAACTGCACTCTGGGAAAGCAAATAAACCCACCACTTGCTGTTCAGGAACGGGAGGAATTTGTGCTGGAGGGCGGCCATCTTGAATCCTTGCCTCCTCCCTCCTTTCCCATGAATATCATTTATGCTACCAAGCCCATAATCTCCATTTATGGTTCCAAAAGGCAGTTCAATGATCCTACGCAAAGTTTACCCTTGTCTATTTAACGCAGCACAGCGTCCCTGTAAGGGCAAATTCAAACACACTCAAACTTTGCGGAAGGATCTAGAGTTGAGCTTTGTCACTCAAGACCTTCTCATCTTATTAACCGAGGCCTAAATATCCCTCGTGTCTTCGGGGAGGAAGTGAGTCTTGCCTTTAACATTTTGTCCGACCACTCTGCTTTTACATTTCCTCAACATGCGCACAGAATGTATTTAACCCAGAGTTTATTGAATGAGGGATTAGAGCTATTTTTCTTACTTTACTGAACTTTGGTTCACTTCATCCTGCATATATTATATGGTTTCTGGGCTTCCCTTGCAAGGCACAGCCACTCAGCAAATGTCTGTACTTGTGGCAAAAATAGCTAGAAGTCTGATACCATTTCATTCACAGGGAATCCTTTCCTTATAACAATGGTTGCCATGGCTATGAAGAAAAGGTGGGGCCCATCGCTCTCAAAATGGAGGGCACAGCAAGTTGCCAGGGACAGTATGCATTCCTTCCTGCTTCTGTTCCCAGTCAATTTTCCAGGCAAAGCAGCAGTGGGCAGGGCTACTTAGAAAAACAGGAAATTGCATTCAACAGTGAGCTATGCGCCATCTAGCTTGGTATTCTCTACATGGAAGTGGCTCTTCAGAGTTTCAGGCTTCTTCCTCTTCTTTGGCAATCATTCGTAGCCGAGTAAGATTGTCTTCCATAAACACAGTCTTAACAATGAGTCCGTAAGTGACTGTGGAGGCCAGTTCTGGATCCACACGTCTTTCCATAGTGGGGACATAGGTTTCCGGGATGGAGTTGATCATGGTGAGGGTTTGCCAAGCGTGCCTTCCTCTTAGCACGTCTCCCCCTTTCGTCCTGAGTTTGAGCATCTTCAAAACCCATGACATCATTGGTAAAGGTTGTTCTCCAATTGGAGAGCTCGCAAGCCAGTGTTTCCCAGTTGTCTGTGTTTATAATACTACATTTTTTAAGATTTGCATTGAGAGAGTCTTTGAACCTCTTTTGCTGACCACCAACATTACACTTTCTATTTTTAAGTTTGGAGTAGAATAGTTGCTTTGGAAGATGATAATCAGGCATCCAAACAACATGGCCAGTCCAATGAAGTTGATGTTGAAGAATCATTGCTTCAACACTGGTGATCTTTGCTTCTTCCAGTACACTGGCAATAGTTTGCCTGTCTTCCCAGGTGATGTGTAAAATCTTTTGGAGACGCCATTGATGGAATCTTTCTAGGAGTTGGAGATGGCGTTTATAAGTGGTCCACATTTCACAAGCACACAGAAAGGTTCGTAGTATAATAGCTTTGTAAACGAGCATTTTGATTTCCCTGCGAATGTCCCAGTCCTCAGACACTCTGCACTTCAATCAGGAGAAAGCTGCACTTGCAGAGCTCAGGCAATACTGGATTTTGGCAACAAAACCCTATCTGGAGATGGCTAGGATTGAACCTGGATCTTCTGCATAATAACTTCTGATTATGCACTTTCCTTGCTCCTTTCTTTTCTTGATTTATTAACTAGCTAATTACATTAACCCTGCTATGTGGGAATCCCTTTGCAGATGATCTCAGTGCCTGGAGACACACAGTCAGGTGGTGTATCCACAGCAGTGACCAGAGGATGAATGACCAATGGAAGGAGCACAGAGAGAAGAAAAGCCATGGTGCATCTGCAGTAGATGGCTTCATCAACCCCAGATGCAAGAAAACATGTCTCTCCTGTATTGGTATCTACAGCCACAGCAGGCACTGTAACTCTCCAATGGTTTGACTTCACCCCAAAGGGCCACTGTTCAACTGCCTCCTGAGACAAGATGGACAACAACAATCACATTTTAAATCCTTTTTTTTTTTTTTGGCGGGGGGTGGTTTAGACCACAGCGCCACCCATGTCCTCCCCCCCCCTTTTTACAATCAAGCAAATTGTAAAGTTCATAAAATAAATAGAGGATAAACTTCAGTTTCGCATGCACGTAAGCATCTTGTAGATAGGACGCTGTCCTAAAAGTGAACTGAGGGTTTTTGATAAACAGAGACAAGGAAGCAATCTAATATATAAAAGCACATGGAGACTTTGATTTCACAACAGGAACAAGCCAGTTTATCTTATTTGCTCTTGTGGCCAAATGGGCAGTTCTGCAAGCAGGAGAGCCGGCAAAGACCAAGATGGCCGCCTCCACAACTTTGTGGCACGACAACACAAACTTTTGGCAGCTTTTTGGTGTTTTCCTCTTTCTTGTGGGATTTATGGCTCGGCTCCCACAGGATCGCTTTCATCTTTGTTCCAACAAGCCACGCTTGTTGGAGAATCACACCCTGACACTCTCCTCACCTCGCACTCAAAATGAGGAGATTACAAAGGGGTCAGAATACCCCAGAGGGATCCCCTTGGTAAGAACCTTCCTTGTCAGTTTGCCTTCTCATTTCCCGAGCTTCTCCTCTGATTATTAGTGCACTGACGGAATAAAAATAACCTCATATTCCTACCTGAATCATAAATAAAGCCCTTTTATTTCATCAAAGAGGTTGGCAGGTTTATAGTCCGCTGCAACGTCTGTGCAATGCGAATGACATACCTTTAATTTTGCCGACAGGCTTGTCAGGGTCCAAATGAAAAAGAAGTGAAAAGTGGGGGACTTCTAAAACATTTCGCTGTTGCTGTGTGTGTGTGTGTGTGTGTGTGTGTGCTAGATATATATAAATATATTCCACTGCAATCAAGAAGCCCAATTGATCTTGTTAAGCTGTGAAATGGTAGCGTTCGTAAATGTTCCTACATGTTGAGCATTGGAATCTGGTCTCCACAGGATAATGTTGCAAATCCGACATGCCATGCAAAGTTCATTTATAGGACGCTACTGTAGCTTATGGATGCGGGTGGCACTGTGGTCTAAACCACAGAGCCTAGGACTTGTCGATCGGAAGGTCGGAGGTTCAAATCCACGCAACGGGGTGAGCTCCCATTGCTCTGTCCCAGCTCCTGCCAACCTAGCAGTTCGAAAGCACGTCAGAAGTGCAAGTAGATAAATAGGTACCGCTCCGGCGGGAAGGTAAACTGTGTTTCCGTGCACTGGCTCTGGTTCGCCAGAAGCGCCTTAGTCATGCTGGCCACATGACCCGGAAGCTGTACACTGGCTCCCTCGGCCAATAATGAGAGATGAGCACCACAACCCCAGAGTCATCCGTGACTGGACCTAATGGTCAGGGGTCCTTTTACCTTTACCTTCACTGTACCTTATATTGAGCCAGACTGCTGGTCCATATAGCTCACTATCGTCTGAACTGATCAGCAGTGGCTCTCAAGAGTTTCACAAGGGGGAGGGGCTCCCTCATACCCTCCAACATTTCTCTGATGAAAATAGGGATGTCCTAAGGAAAAGCGGGACATTCTGGGATCAAATAATAATCCGAGATGGCTTCTGTAAATCAGGGGCTGTCCCTGTGCAGTCCTCAAGCTTACCTAACCCACCTTGAGGAATTTCACTTTTTGAGCAAAAGCTGAGTTGATTTCTATATCCGTAATAAACTCTTTCCTACTCGGTTTTATTCATAATGTCACCGTTATACTACAGCCCTTAGCCCTGCCTACAGTTCCTCAGGCTGCCACAGAGAGAGACATCGGAAGAAGGGCCACTTCGTTGGCTTTGCTGAGACACTTGTACAATTGCTGCAGGCGCCCCGGAAACAATAGAAGACAGCCACGTGGGAAGTTCGGCTTCTGAAAAAGTTCAGGATGAGAACAGAAATTGCGTGGTGGCAGCACGGTGGCAACGGGAGGCCCCATTAGCAAAAGTGGTACCTTAGGTTAAGAATAGTTTCAGGTTACGAACGGACCTCCAGAACGAATTAAGTTCTTAACCTGAGGTACCACTGTACAGTGGTACCTATGGTTGTGAACAGGATCCGTTCCGGAGCCCCGTTCACAACATGAACAGAACGCAACCCGCATCTGTGCGTCTGTGCATGCGCGGGTCATGATTCGCTGCTTCTGCGCATGCGTGTGATGTCATTTTGAGCGTCTGCGCATGTGCGAGTGGCGAAACCCGGAAGTAACCCTTTCCTGTACTTCCAGGTCACCGTGGGACGCAACCTGAAAAGATTTAACCTGAAGCAAGAGGTATGACTGTATTCTGTTTTGTCCTTTGCCTTGGCAGGGATGGTGTGTATGTGTGTCTGTATGTATGTATGCCGCAGAACTTTGCAATCAAAACCCTCCTTCCTATTCTAATAACACCACAGCCACTCTCCCCCCACCCCCACCTCATATTCCCAGCCTTTCTAAGATAGAAAAAGAACAGCGTGAGTCTCCAAAGAGCAGTTAAATGCAAGAACTCAGATCTATTATCGGAGCGGAGCTATATCAACCCTGCTGGATCACCAGGACAGATGCAGGAGACAACAGGACATTTTGGTGCAGTGCCAGTAGTGAGAAGCAGTCGGGGGGAAGGGAGCCCTCAGAATTACAAGAAAGACATGATTGCTTGAGCAGCAGGTGGAGAGCAAAAGACACTTCTGTAGCCACGAGCACCCAAACCCAAAGGACCAAAGGATTCCAAACCTCTTTAGCTCATCTCCTCCACATCTAGGAGACAGAATCACCTCAGGCCAATCATCTCAGGATACTGAATGCATGCTGTGTTGTGGCCTATTTGAAAACATACCATGCACTTTTTTTCTTAAAAGACAACAAGCAAGAGCTATATGTAGCCAAATAGATGTGCGTGTGTGTTGAAATCATAAAGTGCTTTCTCTAATTGCAGTGCATCCCTTTAGAGCTTCGGAAGAGAGGAGTCAGGAAATGTTGGTTTTGTAGGGTTTCCCCTCTCCTCAGGCCACAGGGCGTCAAGACGGGTAGCAAACCACACACACACACGAAATCCACAAACGACACAAAATTGGCAAACTATAATAAGATGAAGAAGGATTCAAACTTCAGTACCGCAAGAGATGCTCTGATCTGAAAGTTAAACACACAGGGCCAATTCAGCTCTAGGGTTTGTTGAAACCTACGGGTAGCAGCCAGCCCTACTTGGAGAAGCCAGGATTTGAACCTGATACCTTCTTCATGCAGAGCAGATACCCTGATGCAGAGCTGTGGTCCTTTCTCACCGCACTCAGTTATGATTAAAGTGCCAATTGAACAAGAGGTGCTGGCAGCCCTGGTCTTCACGTCTGTCCGATGCCCTCAGAATCTCAGGCTCTCGGGGTATTTGTGGGGCAGAATATTATCAGCAGTGACCTGTTCACTGAGGCAGTAATTTCAACACACTTTGGTGATATTGTGAAGGACTAATTCCCCACTGCCTTACCTTGCACTCTTAATTGCATGTATTTAGCCCTCGGCTGAAGAATAACTTAGCTTCCAATTTGGTAAAGAAACAGCCCTAGCCTTGGTTATTTTGGCATATAAGTCTCCAATATGACTCTGTTTTCTAAGCAGACATTAATGATTCTAAAACTAATATTCATTGTTTGAAAAGCCATAGCAGCCTTGGCATTTACTTAACCTTTTGTCTCATGTATGAGACTGAGGCGGCCTAAATCCGTTTCTTAATTAATATCTTCTCTTTCTCTCGCCCATTCTCTCTCTCTCTCTCTCTCTCTCTCTCTCTCTCTCTCTCTCTCTCTCTCTCTCTCTTTCTCCTAGACTAATGTTATTTATCAAATAATTTGCATGTCACTATTAGTATGAGGAGAGCCTGGTGGGGACATCTTGTATGTAACCCCCCCTGCCCCCTCCCCTTTCAGAAAAGGACAGGGCAAATTGAAGCAAAGTGCTGAGGATGATCAAAATTATCCCTATTTCTTGCATATTCATCTGAATTCCACTGCCTACAAGCTGGCCCTTATCAAATTTAAGCGAGAAATCAGGTTTAAAAAACCCCTCCAAGGTGGAACATTTGGGTATGGTCCCCTTGGAACAGTTGATGAATAAGAAAAATGTTGGTGTTGTGATTCTTATTCTGACACACACACACACACACACACACACACACACACACACACACACCCTCTTTCCTCTAGGGTACTCAGAACTGCCTAATCAAACACAAGGTGTTTCATGTGTCCATAAGGAGAGACATCATTTAGAGGACATAGGAAATTGTCCTATACTGAGTCAGACCATCCAGCTCATCATCATCATCATCATCATCATCATCATCATCAATTATTATTATTATTTGTACCCTGCCCATCTGTCTAGGTTTCCCCAGCCACTCTGGGTGGCTCCCAACAGAATATTAAAAACATGATAAAACAACAAACATTAAAAACTTCCCTAAACAGGGCTGCCTTCAGATGTCTTCTAAATGTCAGGTAGTTGTTTATTTCCTTGACATCTGATGGGAGGGTATTCCACAGGGCAGACACCACTATCGAGAAGGCCGTCTGCCTGCTTCCCTCCCTGTAACCTTACTTCTTGCAGGGAGGGAACTGCCTGTAGGCCCTCGGAGCTGGACCTCAGTGTCCAGGCTGAACAATGGGGGTGGAGACGCTCCTTCAGGTATACAGGGCCAAGGCCATTTAGAGCTTTAAAGGTCAGCACCAACACTTTGAAGTGTACTCGGAAATGTACTGGGAGCCAATGTATGGTCTCGGCATTGTACACACTGACTGGCAGGGGTTATCCAGGGTTCACATAGGAAGACCTAGCTGAAGATGCTGGGAATGGAATCTTGGATCTTCTGCATGCAAAGCAGATGCTCTACAGTGAGCTATGTCTTTCCTCCAAAACTTTCCTCATCCACCTCCCAATCAGATGCAGGAACAGAGCTGGTGACAACATCCAGGACAGGAGGACAAGGGAGCTCCTGCCACACTATTTTATGCTCTTGGTACATGTATCTCATTACTGACTACTCTGACTGGCAGCTGCTCTCCTCTGCTTTGAGGCTTTGTTAAATAAAATCAAATAAATAAAGCTGCAAGTTTGCTGGAAACCCTAGTCCTAGCCACCTAGTCCTGTACATCCAGGCTTCTAGACAGGAAAGGAAATGTCTCCAGTTAGGTTGGCCAAATGTCGTGTTTTACAGAGCAGGGTGTAGTCGTACATTTCAGAGTCATAGCTCCGTGGAACTGGAAAGGACCAGAAGGACTGTTCAGTCCAACAACCTGCAATGCAGAAATCACAGCTGAGGAATCCCAGACATATGGCCATCCAACCTCTGCTTGAACATCTCAAGTGAAGGAGAGCTGACCACCTTCCAAGGTAGTCCATTCCACTGTTGAACAGTTCTTACTGTCTTACTCTCTTCCTAATGTTTAGTTGGAATCTCCTTCCTTGTAACTCTTTCTATTTGTTTGGGTCCTACCCTCTAGAGCAGCAGAAAACAAGCTCCATCTTCCGTGTGGCAGCCTTTGAGATATTCGGAAACGGCTACCATATCTCCTCTCAATCTCCTCTTTCCCAGGCTAAACACACCCAGCTCCTTCAACCACTCCTCATAAGGCTTGGTTTCCAGACCCTTGATCATCTTGGTTGCCCTCCTCTGCACACATCCCAGCTTGCCAATATCCTTCTTGAACTGTTGTGCCCAGAACTGGACACAGTATTACACGTGTGGCCTGACCAAGGCAGAGTTGAGTGGTACTTTTACTTCCTCAATCTGGACCCATTTCAAATGTCAAAGGGCAGGATAAAGAGCTGTATCTTCAAGCATATGATGAAAACTGTATAGTGATGGTGCCAGATGGACTTCTGTGGGTGTCAGGCTTCGGGGAATCAGCTTCCTCCCCCTGTGGCAGCAGATATGAAGATCAAATGAAAGGAAGGTCCTACCAGCTAGAATCTTTAATAATCACAGTGAGAGAAGAAAGAATAAGTCTCCTAGAAATGGTGGTGCTCCCGATTAAGGCTCACCCCCCCCTCCGTCCCTATTAATCTATGTCACTCCTACGTCTTGTAATCTGATTTTGTACCCTCTGCGCTTTCAGTTCGGACACTTTCTAAGCTCTATGTGACTTTGGAGACAGGGGGTGAATGCTGTCCAGAGAAGAAGAAGAGGAGGAGGAGGAGTAGTTTGGATTTGATATCCCGCTTTATCACTACCTGAAGGAGTCTCAAAGCGGCTAACATTCTCCTTTCCCTTCCTCCCCCACAACAAACAGTCTGTGAGGTGAGTGAGGCTGAGAGACTTCATAGAAGTGTGACTGGCCCAAGGTCACCCAGCAGCTGCATGTGGAGGAGCGGGGAAGCGAACCCGGTTCACCGGATTACGAGACTACCGCTCTTAACCACTACACCACACTGACTATGAATCTGTTAACTCTCTCTCTTCCGGTGTTTCTTCTTCTTCTAGCTGTTCTCTATCCAGTACTTCCCAGCTTCTGCCTTCTGAACTATGCCCCTCTGCAAACCACTTTTCCAAATCTATACTGCCCTCCTGCTTCTGGGAAGATTCAGGATCAGGGGGAGGGGGTGGCTCCCACCATTCTTCCTCAGTGCAGCCCTCCTCAGCACGGTCCCTGACATCAGGGAGGGAATTCCTCAACTTAGGAAATTGAAAAAAGTGTTGTTGTTGTTTAAGAAATTAGAAAATCAGTGGAGAAGAAAAGCAAAAACTCGCATGCTAACAGCAAACACAATAGCTGCATCCCTTGTGAATTTTTTTTTCCTTGCTTGATTTGGCCGGTGCTTCCATTGCTTCAATTTCAGAAATGAGATTCCTCTTGACAAGTGACAAGATACTGAGCTTAAGAGAGGTAGCTCTGTCTCCCCACCCACTCCCCTCGGCAGACGTGTAATTAATGGAAGCCATTAAAGATACTTGATTCTGATTTTTATATATGATGACTAAGTAACCTATTATTGCTCGTCCCGGTCAGAGATTAATGGGAATTTGTTAAAGGATAAAAGAATTATTAAACAAGTTGCGGCAAATGTATGACCTGGAATACACTATGAGATATTGTGAATAATACAGAAATGGAGCTGTTTGTTTCCTTGACTAATGAACCAGTGTAAAATCCAGTCAGTGAGGTGTCAGACTGAAGGAGGAACAAAGGGTGATCCCTCTCCCCCAGCCAGCTTCCAAATATAATTTTTAATGGAAAGACACGTCAGTAAACTCAGGATCCCATATGCTCTAAACCAATGGGAGAATTGCACTCGCCTGTGTGGTCTTGAATGATTAAAAGGGAATTTCAAGTTTCAATAGATTTAAATCATGGCCGGGTTTCAAATACAAGTTCTTGGCACAAAGAGGAGGAAACTCAGCTGGAAGAGGAGATGGAAGTGGAGCACTTGGTGGTTTGGAAACAAAACTTGGTCTCCACATTCTTCGCATGCTCAGAGACAATGGCACCACATATGTCCCAGAGCTCAGATATTCCTTTGTGACCTTCAAAATGGGTTTTGTGGACTACTCCCCCCCCCCCATTTTACAGAATCATAAAATCTCATGTGACTTTGGAAGGCATTTAGTCCAATCACCAACACAGGATCGACAAGCCAGGATGCAACTTGATTTATTTACTTATTTATTATATTTGTATCCCACTGTTCTGTGAAGGAGCCCAAGGCTGTGTACACATCACCCTCCTGTGTCCTTCTCCTGTGATCACGCTTCTTGCCTGCTTGGGTGAAGGGCAGAGAGTTGTGCGTGAAGGGAAGTTTGTCAAAACCTTTAACTTTCTGGCTGGCTAGAATGTGCAGTCCTCTACAAAGGTAACAGTTGCAGCTGGTGCTTTGCATTCAGCCCCTGGGAGGTTCCTCACAAGGGAATGTGACCTTTGGGGTGAAAAAAGATCCCCCATGCCTGGTCGTTTTTTTGTGTTTAGACATTTTGTTGGAAGCCACCCAGAGTGGCTAGTGCAACCCATTCAGATAGGAGGCATAAGACATCTGAAGGCAGCCCTGTATAGGGAAGTTGGTGGGATGCAGGTGGCTCTAAACCACTGAGCCTCTTGGGCTTGCCGATCAGAAGGTCAGAGGTTTGAACCCCTGCAACAGAGTGAGCTCCCATTGCTCTGTCCCAGCTCCTGCCAACCTAGCAGTTCATAAGCATGCCAGTCCAAGTAAATAGGTACCGCTGTGGCAGGGAGGTAAACAGCATTTCCATGTGCTCTGGTTTCCATCACGGTGTCCCATTGTGCCAGAAGCTGTTTAGTTATGCTGGCCACATGACCCGGAAAGCTGACTGTCGACAAACACCAGCTCCCTCAGCCTGAAAGCGAGATGAGCGGCACAACCCCATAGTCACCTTTGACTGGACTTAACTGTCCAGGGGTCCTTTACCTTTTTACCTACAGGGAAGTGTTTAAAAATGTTTTGCAGTGGTACTTTGAGTTACAGACACTTCAGGTTACACACGCTTCAGGTTACAGACTCCACTAACCCAGAAATAGTACCTCGGGTTAAGAACTTTGTTTCAGGATGAGAACAGAAATCGTGCTCTGGCGGTGCAGCTAAAGTGGTACCTCAGGTTAAGAACAGTTTCAGGTTAAGACCTCCGGAACAAATTAAGTTCTTAACCTGAGGTACCACTGTATTAAGTTTTTCTATGTGTCAGAAGCTGTCCAGAGTGACTGGGGTAACCCAGTCAAATGGACAGGGTATAAATACAGTGGTACCTCGGATTAAGTACTTACTCCATTCTTAACCTGAAACGGTTCTTAACCTGAAGCACCACTTTAGCTAATGGGGCCTCCTGCTGCCACGGCGCCACCAGAGCACGATTTCTGTTCTCATCCTGAAGCAAATTTCTTAACCTGAAGCACTATTTATGGGTTAGCGGAGTCTGTAACCTGAAGTGTCTGTAACCTGAAGCGTATGTAACCTGAGGTACCATTGTAATACAATTATTATTGAATAAAGGTAAAGGTAAAGGTACCCCTGCCCTTACGGGCCAGTCGTGTCCGACTCTAGGGTTGTGCGCCCATCTCACTTAAGAGGCCGGGGGCCAGCGCTGTCTGGAGACACTTCCGGATCACGTGGCCAGCATGATGAAGCTGCTCTGGCGAGCCAGCGCAGCACACGGAAACGCCGTTTACCTTCCTGCTATAAAGTGGTCCCTATTTATCTACTTGCACTTAGGGGTGCTTTCGAACTGCTAGGTGGGCAGAAGCTGGGACCGAAAGATGGGAGCTCACCCTGCTGCGGGGATTCGAACCGCCGACCATGCGATTGGCAAGTCCTAGGGACTGAGGTTTTACCCACAGCGCCACCCGCGTCCTATTATTGAATAGGACGTCCTTATTTTCATGGTTGAAATGTTGGAAAGTGTGGTATAAGGTCTACCCAATCTAATATGATGGAGGATGAACGTGGCTTGGCTTAATCTCCCCAGCCTGCCTAGCAAATGGTTTAGGCATTTCTTCCTTCATAGGAGAAGGCCGAGATACAGGCTGCTTTCGACTGTGATGGGTTTCTTTTCATGAAATGGTTCATGGGTGGTACCAATCTCAGTGCCGGAGTCAAGAGGGCTGGGTAGGAAAGGTTTTAAGAAGACTGATGTGAGGTATATATTTTTGCAATGTTTGATTTTTTTTTTAAGGCATTCAATCAGATTTCTCACTAAGAGGATGAGAGACGACGATCCCTTTGTAACTGAGCCAGGAGGCCAAAGTCTTTTATCCATTGTTGCACAGCTTTTCCCCTGAGGCGGTTTGACCAAGGCCTGCTAGACCTAGAAGCTTAACTAGGCTACAACGCAGGGGGGCTTCTACCCTCCCACACTTAAATAAGTCGTTGGTAAAGACAGGAACTTGCCCTGTTCTGAGCACATTAGCCATGAGAAGCAATTAGCAAAATGAGGATTAAATTGGCTCATCTTATCGGAGGTGTTGTGTAGGAATGCGCTTGTGGGGGTGTAGAGATCCCCCAAATTCTTAAATTTAGTAAATGTTATAATTTAGCTAATATTTGAAGTATTAAGGGAGGGTGCCAGGTGTAATGTAAAAAAACACTTTTCCTGTTTAGGAGATAGGCTGATGGAGGCTCCATTAAGAAACAGAGGCAGCAGAATACTAGGCCATGAAGAGTGAATGACAATGCAAATACTGTCCTTCCTTGGGTCCTGAGTATTGGGCAGAGACAAAAGAGTTGGGAGTGGGAGGTTGCTCGGGAGTTATAGGGGGTGTGATGTCACCACAGGAAAAAAGGAGCCAGTGTGGTGTAGTGGTTAAGAGCGGTAGTCTCGTAATCTGGGGAACCGGGTTCGTGTCTCCACTCCTCCACATGCAGCTGCTGGGGACCTTGGGCTAGTCACACTTCTTTGAAGTCTCTCAGCCCCACTCACTTCACAGAGTGGGGAGGAAGGGAAAGGAGAATGTTAGCCGCTTTGAGACTCCTTTGGGTAGTGATAAAGCGGGATATCAAATCCAAACTCTTCTTCTTCTTCTTCTTTTGAAGGGTTTTACACCATGTTGGCCTGCTAGCAGAAGCTGTAGCCCATAAGAGCCAACTGTTAGGATATTTCCGTTCCACCTTAAAAGGGAGCAGGATGTTTGTATAACAGCCTGCGTAAGTTCCTGTCTCACAGGATGTTTATGTTGTAAGTTCGTTTCGTTTTTGCCTGTTTTGCCTGAGCAGTCGGAGGAGACGGTCATGATTTCTTTGTTCTGACCAACGCCTAATAAACTGTAAATATGCATGTTCTGCTCTCTGCTTGTGCAACTTCCTGCTGTGTGAATTCTGCTGATATAGTGTGCACTAAGCCTGAGGCTTAGTGTCGCTGAATTGCTGATATTGCCTGACTACGGGAGGTCGATGGATCGTCCGGCACCGAGCTTGGGGGCTCAATGGATTCTTTATCTCCCTGGCAGTATCCCAACAACAGGTTTCGGGCCCAGATTCACGGCACTTGCAGGAGAGTAAGACTGCGACAGACTGCTGAGGTATGTGTGGGAAAAGCGAAAGCAGAGGCTTTTCTGTTGCTGCGGCAGCCTCTTTGATGTCCGGCTGGCCTAATTTGGCCTGGGAGCCGAGCCAGAGGCATCGTGATTTATGGGTGCCAAGATAAGGAGTCTCTGAAGTGAAGAAGACTCACGGCTGGCGTTAAGAGGTGGAATGGAGTTTTTCCAAGCCTCTGAAGCTGCTGAGTGCCCAAAATTAAATCGGGACAATTATCAGAGCTGGGCAAAATGGTGTGAGAGTTTGCTGCGTCAGTTTGGAGTCTGGCATACTATATCAGAAGCCGCTCCAGTTCCTCGGACAGAGAAATGGCAGGCCCAGGATTCGAAGGCCGTGGATATCATTGTCTTATCCGTCTCTCTGGAGGAAATAAAGACGCTTGCTGGAAATCTCACGGCACGTGACATGTGGGATGCTTTGAAAAGGGCCCACCAGCCAATAATCCCAGCCCAGTGTTTGAATGCATCGGAGGTCCTGGCTGTTTCCCAGAATGCTAGAGAATGCACGGATGCCGAGGGCACCGGTTGCAAGCTGCAGGGGGAGCTGGCTGTGATGTCATCCCAGGCAGCATTCCAGCCTCCAGAGGGAGCCAAGGAGTCGGCAGCTGAGAGCTCTGTTTCCCGTGAGAACCAAGGTCAGAGCCTTTGCAGAGGCCGGAAGACCAGATGTAAACAGAGCAAGATGCTTGCAGGTGGCCAGGAGCGGGGGGGCAAGTTGCAAAAGCCCACGCCAGTGGAAAACAAGGCTATGTTAGCTGGCACAGCTCCACCAAAGGCTAAAGGCACGTCTGATGGCCAGGAGCAGGGGGGCAAGTTGCAAAAGCCCTCGCCAGTGGAAAACACGGCTATGTTTGCTGGCACAGCTTCACCAAAGGCTAAAGGCAAGCTGCAAAAGCCCACGCTGGTGGAAAACAAGGTTTTGTTTGCCAGCAAATCTGCTTCGAAGGGGAAGGCCAGGTTTATTGTGGACTCTGCGGCCACGCGCCATCTCACCAAAGACCGCCATCTGTTCATCTCCTTCACACCTCAAGATGGAGAGGTCCAGCTGGCTGATGGAAGGACTTTGCAAGCTACAGGAGTTGGGACTGTGAAACTTGAAAGTCTGCATACTACGATTAGTAATGTTCTTTTTGTTCCAGGAGCTGTGGACAATTTGATAAGTGTACCACAGCTGACTGGGCGTGGTTTTGAGGTATCCTTCAAGAAGACTATCTGTGTCATCAGAAAAGGCAAAGAGGACATGTGGCATGCAAAGTTGATGGATGGTTTGTTCTGTCTAACTTATGATGACAATGGTGTTGCTATGTCTAATGCTGATACTTGTTGTGTTGCACAAACTAACAAGGTTCTTCATGCAGGTTGCATTCATGATGCACATCGAAGGTTTTGTCACCTCTCTTGGCAAGCGCTAGCCAAGATGCCTGGGTTGGTTGAAGGTTTGGACATCAAACCTTGCAAATTTCACATGAAATGTGTATCTTGTGCAGAGAACAAGGTGAAGGTTGCTCCAAAAGGCAAGGAGTCTAGCAGGCAGGCTTCCAAACCCTACCAGCTAGTTCACGCAGACCTGGTAGGTCCTCTAGCGCCCTCTTTGGGTAGAGCAAGGTACTTCATGGTTCTAATTGATTCTTTTTCCAGGTACATTCATGTGTTTATGCTCGAGCAGAAATCGCAAGCATTTCCTAAGTTCAAGGCATTCTGTGCTTGGTTGGAGAATGCTCATGGTAAACGTATTGGTTGTCTGTTTACTGATCGAGGCGGGGAATTCACTTCTCAGCAGTTTGAAGCTTTCCTGACTGAGAAGGGAATCCAGCATGATTTGTCAACGCCTAGATCGCCATGGATGAATGGGCTTGCGGAGAGAGCAAATCAAACGTTGCTGCAAGGGATAAAAACCTTGTTGCATGATGCCAATCTCCCTGAGAAGTTTTGGGGGGAGGCTCTGGCGAATTTTGTTTATTCTTTTAACAGGAGACTGTCATCACCTATTGGCTGCACTCCCTATGAGAAGATGTTTGGTAAGAAACCTAATGTCAAGCACTTGAGAATCTTTGGTTCTGACATGTGGGTACACACCCCACAAAGCAACAAGCTTGGGAAGCGTGGGGCACATGGTTTGTTCATGGGGTACGAAAAAGGTGCATACAGAGTATGGATGACTAACTCAAAATCCATAAAGTTCACAAGGAGTGTTGAGTACAATCCTAAGTGGGGGGAAAATGTGGGAATTTTCCAGAGTTACCCAGAGGAGGATGAAGGTGATGTGAAGAAAGCAGATCATGCTGAGAAAGCTGAGGAAACTGAGGATGAGGATGATGATGATGATGATGATCAGAGTTCGGATTCCAGTTCAGTGGGCGGCGCTGCTGCTGCTGTCAGTGACAGTGATGACACAGCAGACTACAAGAGCGCAAAGGCCTCAGTCAGACCATCTGATGAGTCTGACAATGAACTGGAAGAACCACTGTTCACCATTGGTCACTTTTCTCCTAAGAAGGAGGAGATGAGTCCAGAAGACTTGCGTCTGGTTCGCAGGTCTGAAAGGGCGACCAAAGGCAAACCTCCAAAGAGATTTGCTGATGAGTTTGCTAAGATGGCAACTGCTGTTCTTAGTAGCTCGGAGAAGGTGTGGGAACCTTCTAGCTTCAAAGAGGTCCAGGAGTTAACCTCTAAAGATGCTGAGCCTTGGCTTAATGCCATGAAGGCTGAAGTTGATTCCTTAAACAGGAACCAGACTTGGGAACTGGTACCGGTAGTCCCAGGGATGAGACTGGTTGGCAGCAAATGGGTCTTCAAGGCCAAGACAGACCAGAATGGCAAGGTTGTCAGACACAAAGCCAGATTGGTTGCCAGAGGTTTTTCACAGGTACCAGGGCAGGATTACCACGAGACCTACTCACCCACGGTCAAATATGAGAGCATTCGGCTGATGCTCAAGATCGCTGCGGAGGAGAAAATGCATGTTTCCCATCATGACATAAATACAGCTTTTTTGTACGGAATTTTGAACGAGCAGCTGTACATGCTTCCACCTGATGGGATGCAGATACAGAAGGGAATGGTCTGTAAACTGCGGAAATCCTTATATGGTCTCAAGCAGAGTGCCAGGTGTTGGAACACAAAACTCACTGAAACGTTGCTTTCTCTAGGTTTTCACCAGGGCAAAGCTGATCCATGTGTGTTTGTCAAGGAGGAGGGGCAAAACAAACTGTATTGTTTATGTTTTGTTGATGATCTTCTGATGTTTTGGAAGAATCAGGCTTTTTACCAAAGCACCCTAGCTCAGCTGAAAGAGCACTTTGACATGAAGGATCTTGGTGAGGTATCCAACTATCTTTCTCTGCAGGTGGAGAGAGACCAAGCAGGTAATTTTCTGGTACACCAAACACAGAAAATTGCTGATGTATTAACCAGGTTGAATTTGGTTGATGCAAACCCAGCAGACACACCGATGGTCACAGGTTACCAGGTAGATAGTACTGCTGAAGCGTTTTCTGACACAACGCTGTACAGATGCATTCTAGGCAAGTTGAATTTTATTGCTAGATGTTCAAGACCTGACATTGCTGTAAGCACTAACCTGCTGAGCAGACATGCTAACAATCCTACTGTTCAGGATTGGAAAGCTCTGAAGCGCATAGCCCGGTATTTGAAAGGGACTATGCACTACAGGCTGAGGTTCACCAGTCAGAAGACTGGAGGTCTTGAAATCTTTGCAGATGCAAGTTTTGGAAGTGACACCACGGATGGTACAAGCACTTCTGGAGTATGCTACATGTACAACCACTGCCTGTTTGACTGGTTGTGCAAAAAGCAGACGACAGTTAGCCTAAGTTCCTGTGAAGCAGAACTCAATGCTCTGTCATTTTCACTCATGGATTGTGAATGGTTGATGCAACTGTTTAAGGACGTTGGGGTTTCTGTGAAATGTCCTATACAAGTGTATCAAGACAATAGATCTTGTTTGGCTTTGCTGAACTCGGAGAGTTGCAAGCAAAGGACCAAGTACTTGCAGATTAAGCTACATCGTGCAAGAGAGTGTATTCAGAAAGGACTCATTCAGGTGTCCTACATGCCAGGAAATGAAATTCCTGCTGATCTGTTGTCTAAGGTTGTTAACAGAGAACAACTGAAGGTTTACGCACAAAGGTTGCAATTGGGTTGAACCACAGGTACTACAGGTTACACGGAAAGGGGGAGGATGTTAGGATATTTCCGTTCCACCTTAAAAGGGAGCAGGATGTTTGTATAACAGCCTGCGTAAGTTCCTGTCTCACAGGATGTTTATGTTGTAAGTTCGTTTCGTTTTTGCCTGTTTTGCCTGAGCAGTCGGAGGAGACGGTCATGATTTCTTTGTTCTGACCAACGCCTAATAAACTGTAAATATGCATGTTCTGCTCTCTGCTTGTGCAACTTCCTGCTGTGTGAATTCTGCTGATATAGTGTGCACTAAGCCTGAGGCTTAGTGTCGCTGAATTGCTGATATTGCCTGACTACGGGAGGTCGATGGATCGTCCGGCACCGAGCTTGGGGGCTCAATGGATTCTTTATCTCCCTGGCAGTATCCCAACACCAACTCCTAGGGGCTGAGGGGTCTTTGCCCCCCAATAAAATATTTGAGGGGGTTGGCCCCTCCAAGTTGATGGGCATTGTCATTCAAATGGTGTGTGTGCATTGTGTCATGTGATCAAACAAATGTGGAAAATGACTGTTGTTAAAAAAAACTGAAGTCATGACACTGAGATGTACAGGCTTTGTTGAACTTATTGAACGAAAGCCTTTGTTCCTGTACCCAGGAATGGACCCCAGGCCAAGACTAGCCCCCCTTTATAGAAGGAAGAAGCCTCTTCCAAGGAAGCTAAAGAAGATTGGCAAACTATACCATTCAACTATGCGGGACAAATTATTTAATTTGAAACCCAAGAAAAAAAGTACTTTGAAATTTCCCTTTTTCCTTTTCTTTTTTTATCTTAGGTGATCAACGTTTGCATATTTTTTATGCTTTGAGTATAGATTCTCACATTAGGAAAACTTCTATATTTCACTTGTAATAAAATGAAGAAGATTTAAAATTGGAACAGTAAGAATATAAGGTTTTAAGAACGTGCGTGAAAAGGTATTAAATAATGAAATCAAGAGGGGGAGGGAAGTCAATCAAAACTGGTTTTTTTTTTTAATGTTGTAGATTTTGTTGTTTGTTTTATTTGGAAATTTAATAAATTGTTATAAAAAAAGGGAAAGATTATGTGGGGTGGGGCTTATCTGCTCCCCTCGTATTTTATTCAACTTGGCACCCCTGTTACAGCCAGAGAGTTGGGGCGGGGGCTTGGCTAAGTTCTGCCCTGTACCCATGCTTGCTGAAGCTCTGGGAGAAGCAAAACCCAGAGATGTAATAATAATAATAATAATAATAATAATAATAATAATAATAATAATAATAATAATATCTTTATTGTCATTGCCCCCTCTCAGGGACAACGAAATTACTCGACTGCTCCATAAAAACACTAATTAAAACAATACAGTATAGTACAGCAAGGAAGATTAGATGACTTTCAAAGTCCAGGCTTCCCATTCAGGGCTGAGATCGCTCTGGAGAAGAAGCTGTTCTTAAGACGGCTCGTTCTTGTCTTCATCGTCCTGTATCTCCATCCCGACGGCAGGAGCTCGAAGAGACAGTGACCAGGATGCGATGGATCTTTTACTATGTCCAGTGCCTTCCTATGGCACCTTGTGGCATAAATCTGCTCTAAGGTGGAGAGTGGGCAGCCAACAATGCTCTCTGCTGCCTTAACAACTCTGCACAACCCCATCCTGTCCTGGGTAGTACAGCTTCCGTACCACACACATAAGCCATAAGTGAGCACGCTCTCAATGGCACAGTGATAGAAGGCAAGCAGCAGTTTCTGCGGAAGATGGTTTTTCCTTAGAATTCTCAAAAAGTACAGTCTCTGCTGCGCCTTCTTCACAAGCCCCCTTGTGTTGACACTCCAGGACAGATCCTCTTGTAATTCAATGCCCAAAAATCTGAACGTTGTTACCCTCTCCACACAGACCCCATCAATCAAAAGTGGCTGGATATTGCTCTTCTGTCTCCTGAAGTCCACCACAAGCTCCTTTGTCTTCCTTGTATTTATGAGCAAGTTGTTAGCTCTGCACCACTCTGTCAGCCGCTCCACCTCATCTCTATGTAATGTATAGATGTAATGTTCTGAACACCCTCCATCAAGGTTGAAGTGAATATATGTGTCATTAAACCACATAGCTTAAATACGGTCTCCACTGTGCTTTGGTTTTCCAATGGAAACACAACCTTCAGTGAGTGCCTGGAACTCCCTGGAATCTTGCAATTGCTCAGCAGGTACTAGGGTGGTGCATAATATCACAATTATTTTGATACCTGCTTCTTCAATGGATTAAAGACAGAAACTGCGAAGGAAATTATTGGCGCACCCTATAGGCCTGCCACAGTTATGTCTAGCCATAGTGGCTAAGTTCTACCCCCACTTTTTGAGGCAGTATGGAAGTGAGAGCTGATAAAGAAGGCTGAGAGCTGAAGGATTGATGCTTTTGAATTATGGTGCTGGAGGAGACTCTTGAGAGTCCCACAGACTGCAGGAAGATCAAACCTCTCCATTCTGAAGGAAATCAGCCCTGAGTGCTCACTGGAAGGATAGAACCCAAAGCTGAGGCTCCAAGACTTTGGCCACCTCATGAGAAGAGAAGACTCCCTGGAAAAGGCCCTGATGTTGGGAAAGATGGAGGGCACAAGGAGAAGGGGACGACAGAGAGCGAGATGGTTGGACAGTGTTCTCGAAGCTACCAGCATGAGTTTAACATGAGTGGAAGACAGAAGTGCCTGGCATGCTCTGGTCCATGGGGTCACGAAGACTCAGACATGACTAAATGACTAAACAACAACAACATCAACCAAATCTCTAAACACCAATTGTTTGAAATCACAAGTGGAGAGAGTGGTGCTCTGCTTAGTCCTGCCCGTGGGTTTCCAGTGCTTGATGAGAAGACACTGTGAGAAGGACAGGCTGGACAGGAGGAGCCTTTGGTCGGATCCAGCAAAGCTCTTGCAGCGTCTATAAGCCTCCTTTCATCCCTGGAGAGGAATGAGACGTAGAAGTTGGAACTGAACAAATACACTAAATAAATGGAACAAAGACCTCCTACTTGGCAGTCCAAAACTATATGAAAAACGGGAAGCAGAACAAACTGGAGTGCTGTGTTCAGTTCTGGGTGCCATGTTTCTAGGACATTGACATATCTGAGCCTGTCTGTAAGGAGGGCAGAAAAGATGGCAAAGAGTCTTATGAAGAATGCTTGAAAGAGCTGGGCATGTTTAGTCTGAAGTAGAGAAGATTAGGGGGAGACGCAAATAGATTTTTTAAAATATCAGGAGATGAAGACGACTGCATGTGCCATGTTGAGTGCACAAAACTCACATCCCAAACTAGGCAACTGCGAAGTTTGCTTATGTCACTAACTTTCTCAAGCAGGGATGGGGAAGATTTGCCTCTCAAGATGTTGCTGGACTACAACTCCCATCGTCCACAAACATTGGCCATGCTGGCTAAGGCTGATGGGAGATGGAGTCCCTCAAAGACCTGGAGAGCCCCAGGTTCCTCATCCATATTGTAGGACACCTTGTGACAACTCCTCCTGTTTCTGAGCTTGTACTGGGCAGTTGTCTTCTCCCTGCCAACAAGAATGCAGCCAGGCAGCGGCATTTTCAATATGTTCTTACTGAATAGTTTTTAATAAATGCAATACTAAGAGATGTAAACATAAATAACACCAAAGCGTAATCACCATAGTTACCATTATAGATCTGCACAAGTTGCTTCACATGAATGCCTGTCTCATAAACTACGAATTACGTTTAATTAAAGTAATCAAAATATTTTTCCAATTTCATTTGATTGTCAATTAAATAATTTCTTCTTTTTTAAAAATAATAACAACTCAGTTCCCCTTGAATTCATCTATTTTCCTATCCTCCTTTTATCCACATGTTTAAAAGAGTTTACAAATAAGGGTTATGTTTCATAAGAAAGCTAGGGTAGTCATTAAAAGTACTGGACTAGGACCTGAGAGGACTGGGTTCAAATCCTGACTCAGCCATTAAATTCACTGGGTGACCTTCGGACAATCATTGCCTCTCAGCCTAACTTACCTCAAAGGACAGGATTGTTGCTATTGTTGTTTTATACGATTTTATTAAGACCTTTCATAATACATTCCAATAAAAAACCCAAATTCATCTAAACAAAAACAAAAGAAGAAGGAAAGTAGAACCATACAAGCTCCTCTTTCACAGTACAATCTTAACTTGTCCCACCCAGAGATAGATGAACCCTCCCAACTCTCACCTGAGAGCCTCACTTTCTTCTCCAGTCCTTCCAACCTGGGAGATTTTCCCTTCCCCGCCTCTCACACAGGGTCCTCCATCCATCACAGGGGCACTGACTTGGCTCCTGGATCATGGGTGCCCAGCGATACCAATGTAACATGACATCATAATGTCACGTTATGTCACCTCCAGAAGCGGCGTCAGAGGCCCTACAAGGCCTAGAATGCCACTTTCAATGCCCCACAAGACATTGGATGCTACCTCCAAGCCCCCATGAGGCCTTAGATGGGATCTCCAGAACCTCGCGAGGAACCAGAGGTCTCGTCCAAGGCCTTGCAGGGCCTTGCAAGTGGCGTCCTAGGCCTGTGGGGCCTCCATTTTCATTTTCGGTTCCTTGTAAGGAACCAGAAGTGGTGTCAGAAGCTCTGCAAAGCCTAGGGCACCGCTTCCAAGGCCCCTTAGGCTCAGACAGGACCCAGAAGTGACACCCAAGGCCCCACAACAAAAGCTTTGTGGGGGCCCGGGACCCCCTGGAGTTGGTGCCAGTGATCCATCACCTTCATCTGCCTAGAGATTTTATTCAGTCCACATTGAAAGACAAAACCACCTAATTCACCATTTTTAAAACTGTATGTGAAGCAAAACACAGCCCTCCTTTGAAATACTCAGTTCTCGAAATTTTGCAATGCAGTTTTCCAGCTGACGAATGTACTGAAATGCAAACGCTAAAGTGAGCGTAGAAATGCATATATTTGTGAAAATGACGTACAAGAAAATGCACAGTGGGCAAAATTGCAACCAAACGGTGTATCAGGAGAAATTTGTACTAAAATGCTGGGGGGGAGTTGGGGGGGAGGAAATCAGAAAGGGATGTGGGCATGTGGAGAACTTAATGGTGCAAACTTCCAGTTGCCTCACCTCCAAGAGGACATTGTAGAATTGGAAAAGCAGCTCCTCTGTGAGGAAAGTTTACAAAACTTGTGGCTTTTTAATTCAGAGAAAAGGCAAGCAAGAGGAGACATGCGAGAAGTGTTTTAAAATATCCATGGTATGAAGAAAGTAGATAGGGAAAAGTTTTCCTCACTCTCTCCTAACATCCAACAAAGCGGAATATTGGAAGATTCAGGACAGATATGAGAAAGTTCCACATACCGTGGTACCTCGGGTTAAGAACTTAATTCGTTCTGGAGGTCTGTTCTTAACCTGCAACTGTTCTTAACCTGAGGTACCACTTTAGCTAATGGGGCCTCCAGCTGCCACCGCACGATTTCTGTTCTCATCCTGAAGCAAAGTTCTTAACCCAAGGTACTATTTCTAGGTTAGCGGAGTCTGTAAACTGAAGCGTCTGTAACCCGAGGTACCACTGTAGTTAAACCATGGAACTTTCCCTCACAGGAGGCAGTGATGGCCACCAACTTGGTCAGTTGTAAAAGAGGATTGGGCAAATTCATGGAGGATAAAAACGGATGTCAATGGATACTAGCATTGATGGCTATGCTCAGCATCCATGGTCAAAGGCAGCAATGCTTCTGAATACCTGTTTATGGAAACTGGGGGGGGGGGGGAGCTGGTGCACCAGAGGGCATAGCAGGGCAGGGGCAGGAGGGCTGTGGCTGCAGGTGCACATTTTTGAGGGGGCCCAACCAGGTGCCCCCCGATAGGCACGGAGCCCTGGCAGCTGAGTTGCGGTGGCATGTGGGTTTAATAATAATAATAATAATAATAATAATATTGATACCCCATCCATCTGGCTGGGTTTCTGGGCGGCTTCCAACAGAACATTAAAAACACAATAAAACATCAAACATTAAAAACTTCCCAGGGGACTTTGTTACGAAAAAGGAGCAATGCAGAAGCAAGCACCAGGTGGCTGGAATGGTAAACAGGATGTGGATGCTATTGGATTATACCGTGGGAACCAGGGACAGTTTGTAAAGTGCTCTGAGAGCCGGATGTTACCTCAGAGCAGCACATGACCCTGTACTGGAAGTACATGGGTGGAGTTTATTCTCTCTCTGCAGCAGGGAAACAAAGTGTACAGACATGTTTCTCTGTACTGCTGAAAGACAGAAATAAAGACATGTAAATATATTTCTGTCTGTCTCTTTCCCCCTCCCTGGGGGAGGAGTGGTGTGTTCTTTTCACGTTGAGGAGAATCGCCGATTGGAGACCTCCTTTGATCTTGCCGGGAGTCGCAGACAGGAGGTCAAAAGGATTCAAGCCAGGCACCTGGAGGGTGGCCAAATTCCTCTGGACTAAGAGCTAAGCTGGAGGCTCTGACTTTTGGCTTGAATTCCGACAACTGGTAGCAGAGGATGGTTATCTGATCTATGAGAATCTGCATGAGAGGTGAGAGGTCGATGAATCGTTGCCATCCTCTGCACCTAAGGAGATAAAGAAAAGCGTCTGCCTGCAGCCAGAAAGCTGAAACAGACAGCTGGACACCGAGAGGAGTGTGTTTCAAGGCAACGGAGCCCCAAAAAAAGGTATGCTGCATTTTGGGGGAGAGAGAATGAACGCAGAAAGATTAATTTCTGGTTCACAAGAGCTGCGTTTGAAAAACAAGCTCTGAAGGCAAGCTTGCATACCAGGAATTCCTGTGGTGAGATAAGGAGTTCCGTCCTGAGCAGGTTGCTAGGCAACGTCTGCCAGTTACTGAGTGGCCTAAAAAGAGCCTGGGAAATCGAAAGTGTATCTGCGCAGCTGTGCAAGGGTTTTGATAAAAAACAGCCCGAAGGTTTGCCTGCCAGTGAAGCAGTAAACAAAGACTTTTGGAGTTTACTGGCTTGAAAAGTGAAAGCTGGCTTGAGATTGACTGTAAAGCTGACCCTTGGATTCAGCATGGATTCCAAGAAGGCGGGAGGTTTGCCCTATCCCCCTCCCCTCACTAATGACAATTATTCATCTTGGTCTATAAAGATGAAGGCCCTGCTGCAGAATCAGAGGGTCTTTGACGTGATTGAGAACCCCATCCCAGCAGCACCAACCCGAGGTTGGGAGTCACAGAATCTGAAAGCCAGGACGGCTATAATTCTGTGTGTGTCAGATGACCAATTGGTGCATATTCAGGGTTTGGAATATGCACGGGAAATTTGGGAGATGCTACGAAGAACACATCAGAGGGATGCTGGTTCTTCAGCGTTGCTGTATTTTGAGAAGCTGACCAATCTGAGGCTTGCGCCTGATGGAGATGTTCAAGCGCACCTGACGGAGATGAAATATCTGCGCCAGCAGATGGTGGAACGCAATTTCCGTCTGCAGGAGGAAGTGTTTTGCTTCATGATGATCAACAGCTTAAATCGGACTTACAAAACGGTTGCCAGTCAGCTTGGTTCCCTCCCGGCACAAGATTTGACCGCGGAGAGGGTGTGTGCCGTAGTTCTGAATGAACAGGACAGACTTGCTGCACTGGAAGTAAAGGACAGGGGGAGGGAGGAACGGAGTTCTAATTCCCCCGCAGATGAAGCTACTGGAGAAAAAGCTCTAGCTTTGAACGCTGTCCGATGCTACAATTGTGGACAGGCTGGGCATCTTCAGCGGAACTGCAAGAAGCCACGTCAGCCTAAAGGAGCGAAGGGCCGCTCAGCAAAGCCTGAGGCGTCAGGCAAAGGTCACACCAAGACTTCGGTGAAACCTGGAAAAGCTTTGATGGCGAAAGGAACCACGCCAGACGTTGGGAACTCGTTTGTTATTGACACGGGTGCGACAGTTCATATGTCTCCACACAAAGAACTCTTTTCATCGTTTAAGAAGCAAAGCTTCGCTGTGAAACAGGCCAACGGTCAGGAGCTGGAAGCGGCCGGCGTGGGGACTGTCTATCTTAAGAGTCTGGACTTGACAATAAACAATGTTTACTTGGTTCCTGAATTGAAGTTCAATCTGCTGAGTGTTTCGCAGATTGCAAGGAGAGGACTGAAACTGTCCTACGATGCTGAGAGCTGCAAGATCTACAAAGATGGGGAGTTATTTCTTTCAGCCAGGGAGAAGGATGGACTTTATTTGTTGACTTTTGCACAAAGTGATTACATGGAATGTAATTCATCTGTGTCTAACTTAGTTTCTCTTGCAGGTGTGAGCAAGAAGAAGACCGGAGTCAACAGAGCATTTCAGCGAGTGTATGCTGATGTGATTGGTCCTCTAGAACCATCTAGAGGCAATGCAAGATATTATCTTGTGTGTGTGGATCATTTCTCTAACTATGTCTGGGTTTATGTGTTGAGAAAGCCACAGGAAGCCTTGGAGAGATTTCAGGAGTTTTGTGACAAAGTTAAGAGTATGCATGATGCTAACATTGATTGTTTGTTCACAGATGGGAGGCAGATTTTTCTTTTACAGGATTTCCAAAGGTTCCTGCAGAAGAAGGGGATCAGACACAAGATTTCTGTTTCAGCGGAAGCGTGGAACAGGGGTGTCTGTGTACGGGTGAACAGAGAATTGCAAAAAGGGATGCAAGCGCAATTGCTCAGTTCACATCTGCCACATGAGTACTGGGCCGAGTCTCTGATGTCGTACTGTTATACGAAAGTGAGAAAGGTTTCAAAAGAGTTGGGAAGTTCTCCTTTTGAGTAACTGTTCCACAGAAAACCTTCTGTTGCCCATTTCAAGGTTTTTGGGTCTCATGTGAGAACAGAAGCTCCAGGTGGAGTAAAGAATGCCAGAGGCATTTTTGTGGGGTATGAAAAGGGTCTCTACAGAGTAATTTTGTCTGAATCTGGTCAGGTGATTCTCACAAAATTTCTAGAGAGTGCTCCTGAACAGGAGAGAGTGATAGTACACACTTTTCCCACTGATGACGATTCAGATGATGATGATTTCACTGATTTCAGCTGTACAGAAAGTGATGACACTGATAGCTCGGAGAGCTCAGTTGTCACAGTCATTGAGAGGAAATCTCACACAATAGATAGGCCTTCACAACTGAAGGATGAACCACTGTTTACCATTGGAACTAGTTCTCCAAAGAGTCCTGAGACTGGACCAGTGAGCAGAGAGGATCAGCACCTCATACGTAGGTCTGAGAGAGTTACAAAGGGTCAACCACCCAAGAGGTACTCAAAAGAGTTTGCTAACTTAGCTGTTGCATGTGTTGCTGTTGTAAACAACCGAGGGCAGGTTGGAGCTGTGTCTAAGTCAGAGACAAAGACACAACAGAGAATTGCTAGCCAAGGTAATGCAGATGCACTCATTCCTTGGAAACCAGACAACCAGAGAGGTACACTGGGGAAACCAGTGGCGGGGAGTTCCAAGGGTGGAACTGAAACAACAGGGGAGTGTTATGTGTATAACAACTGTTTGTTTTCTTCTCTGGATCATGCTTTGCTTGCTGCAACACGCATTGATTCTTTTGGGGGAGGATGTTACGAAAAAGGAGCAATGCAGAAGCAAGCACCAGGTGGCTGGAATGGTAAACAGGATGTGGATGCTATTGGATTATACCGTGGGAACCAGGGACAGTTTGTAAAGTGCTCTGAGAGCCGGATGTTACCTCAGAGCAGCACATGACCCTGTACTGGAAGTACATGGGTGGAGTTTATTCTCTCTCTGCAGCAGGGAAACAAAGTGTACAGACATGTTTCTCTGTACTGCTGAAAGACAGAAATAAAGACATGTAAATATATTTCTGTCTGTCTCTTTCCCCCTCCCTGGGGGAGGAGTGGTGTGTTCTTTTCACGTTGAGGAGAATCGCCGATTGGAGACCTCCTTTGATCTTGCCGGGAGTCGCAGACAGGAGGTCAAAAGGATTCAAGCCAGGCACCTGGAGGGTGGCCAAATTCCTCTGGACTAAGAGCTAAGCTGGAGGCTCTGACTTTTGGCTTGAATTCCGACAGACTTCCGGGTTAGCGCCATCGACTAATGGCGGATTCCCTCTGAGCTCCAGAGGGAATCGGCTCCGCAGGATTGGGTCTGGCCGCTGTGGTGACGCGGGGACCCTCAAAAATCACAGGCGGTGAAGCCTGTGAACCTGGTGACTCGGCGGGCACCATTTGCGCCCCCCCGACCTGCGAAGGAGCCTTTTTAAAGGCTTCGGAACGGGGGATGGGGTGAGCAGCGCGGTGCTGAGAGTCGACTGCTTCTCCTGCAGAGTGAAGCCGCATTGCCATGGTCGGAGAGCGCTGACTTCTTCTTGTGAACAATTGGATTCTAAAAGTAACAACCCGTGAGTATTACGGAAATTGGAACTGTAAAGAAATTTTTTTTTTAAGAATTAGGCATGATCGGGGAAGGTGTAAAAAGGAAGTCTGCCTCCCCGTCTTGTAAACAAGTTAAAGCAAGGACCTGCTAACTAAGGTCGAGAGAACCTCTTTTTTCCTTCTTTGGTAAAAGACTTTAATTTCACGGTTTGGCAGTATAAGAAATCTTGCTGGAGGATAAAGAGCTAATTTTGGGAGCTGAAGTACCACCCTCCCGGACCCGGGAGTGTTCCGCGAGAGAGCCTGTTGATGAGGTACTAAAGAGTTTGACAGCTGTCAAATTAGCTGTCAAGACGGAAAAAGAGAACTTTGTTTCTGTTGCTTCTGCTGGTTATATCTGTTACAATTTTGTTACAATTTGTTGAAAACAAGGAAGAACTGATACAAACTAACTGGATTTTTGGATTTGAACTGGAATGAATATTAA
This sequence comes from Podarcis raffonei, assembly GCF_027172205.1. Taxonomy (NCBI): domain Eukaryota; kingdom Metazoa; phylum Chordata; class Lepidosauria; order Squamata; family Lacertidae; genus Podarcis; species Podarcis raffonei. Next base: position 115,240,511 of record NC_070604.1, on the reverse strand, counting down.
GAAACCAAAATCCCTCTAGAGGGGGTTTTGGGACATTACAAGAATGGCTGGAAGGGGGAGCATTCAGGCTGAATTGGACAGAGTCTTTGTTCTCTTGGGAAAGTTACAAGGCCAAATTGATGTTTTGGCTATAAATGTTACAACTCTGGACTCAACTGTAAACAATATCATTGAATCTGATAAGGATTTGAATCAGGAAGTTTATTCAACTGAACAGAAAGAGAAACTTGACAACTTTGAGAATTTGGAGAAGGAGACATATGTTGTCCCTGAAGAAAAGGAAGGAGGAGCTGTAATTCTGCAGATGATGAAGGAGGACTTGAGGTCTGACATGATGGTAATGAAGGAAAATAAGAACTTGATGTGGAAAATCTGGCCTGAATTGGAGATTGAAAAAAGGAGAGATCTCCTTATGTGGAGATCTGAAGACCTAAGGATTACAAATTTGCTTAAGGTGGAGGTTGGAGCCTCGGGGACATTTGGACTTGAAAGGAGTAAGAAACAAGATTTGGGCTCCACTTTTAAGTATGGAGGACTGGTTGGAAGAAACATGGATCCTGAAGGGCCAGAGCTTCTCCGAGATTTGGTATTTAATTTTAAGGACTATCAAAAAAACCGGCAGAGAGGAATTGAGAGAATTAAGAGCCTCGGATGTGAGATCTCCAGGCTAATACTAGATTAAGACTGATGGATATTTGTTGGGGACTGAAACCGGGAAAGGGGGGGTGGAGTTTGGGAATCTAAAGGGTACATAATTATAATGTGTTTTTATTTTGTTTTTGTAATGTGTATGAAAATTGGGAAATTCGTGGAAGGGAATTTGGGTCGACTTTAGAAAGAATGTTTTAAGAATGTGTATTGATGTATAAGTATTGATGTTTAAGTTTGGATAAGGTAAAATTGGTTTTTTAAAATGAACTAAATTAAATGAAAATAAGGTTAGCAAAAATAAATTGAGGAAATGGATGAAAGAGAAAAAGTAAAATAATAATATGTTAAATTAAGTATAGAAATAGGTTAAAAATTATGGATAAGGATTTGCTGAATTAACAATTTGAACTGGAATACAAGAAAGGGAGGTATGAGGAGGTCAGGGAAATATGTTATTGAAAAATAGGTATTGTGAACTTTATGTGTTTTTAATCTTTTTTGCTTTTTCCTTTTTGATTCTTTTTTATTGTATTAAATTTGAAAATCTTAATAAATATATTTTAAAAAATAATAATAAAAACTTCCCTAAGCAGGGCTGCCTTCAGATGTCTTCTAAAAGTCAGAGAGTTTCTCATTTCCTTGACATCTGATGGGCGTTCCACAGGGCAGGCACTACTACCCAGAAGGCCCTCTGCCTGGTTCCCTGTAACCTCACTTCTTGTGCTGAGGGAACTGCCAGAAGGCCCTCGGAGCTGGGCCTCAGTGTCCGGGCTGAACGATGGGGTTGGAGACGCTCCTTCAGGTATACTGGGTTGGTCTAGTGGGCTGGTGGACAGAGGCAGCAGGCAAGGAATGTGTTGCAGGCGGGCTCCATTCACCCTTTGCATGTGCTACCCTGGCATGAGCCCCCACCCCAGCCGGGTCCACTGAGAAGCATAACACTTGCCGTGTCCCAGGTGCTGGCAATGCACGCTACGACACTGTGTTGCATTCAGGTCCCATTTTCTGTCTTCTCTTGGGCGTCAGATTGACTACTGTGAGAACAGGATGCTGGACTAGATGGGCGAGTGAACTGCTCCAGCAGGCTCTTACCGTCTTATGCTGCCATTTTGGTAGTGTAGGAGTGAATCGTGGCTCCACTGATTTATTTAAAGCTTGTTCCTGCTCTCAGTCTTCAGGATGGTTCTGGCTTCAGCGGAGAATACCTCCCCGCTGCTCCTCTATAACAATGGCATGATCACCATTCCCTTTGTTGCGTGCTCACCACGAGCTGCTTCCGCGATTGCTCCCTCTCTTTTGCTGTCGTCGGCGTTTAATCAAACTCAGCAGCTGTTTATAGCAATTACTATAAAGCAATAGACATTATCCCTTAACTAACTGTCTTATTAATATAGGTAGTTACACAGCTATTTCATAGTTAGTCTTAAATAACTGCCTTTAATTATTTTATTAACATAAATAACCATCTCAATAAATTTCAATTAAATGCACACGCAAGAAACAATTTAAAGCATCACACTAAATTGCATCTGGTTACTGTCGTTTAAATTAATGGCACTGAGTCATTCAGTTAAAGCACAACCTTAAGTTATTTGGGGTAATGGGTTTTCTTTTTGTTTTGTTTGGAATGGGAGAGTAAGGTGCTATAGGACTTTATGCAGAACAGAGATGGAAATCTCCCATCAAGAGGACAGAATCATGCATTTTTGGTAGGAAGAGCCATAAAGGTGTGTTTTTTTCCTTCCTAAGGATGGTGAGTGACAGGTCTGTGTGTATTATTATTGTATCAGGGAGTTTTTAATGTCTGGCATTTTCTATTCGTATATGTTTCTACATTTATTTTTTATTAATACGATTATTTAATACAAAAATCTAAAGACTAAAGTAGTCTATATATACAGAAATATGTTATAAATATTAAATGCACACTGCAAAAACATTCAACATCATATAGTGCAACATAACTTGATTGTTCCTTTTAATTTATTAAATTATCACAGTTCTACAAAAGGAATTACTAAAGCCAAGGATATTTCGCATAAACTAGACAACAAATGTATTTTACTCCGTATCTCCCCAATAATCTAGATGCCTCCTGTATTCATTCATTCCAATATGATATGAAAAAGCTGAATTTTTCTACAGATATATCACCTTGCTGAGATAAACATCATCATCATTTATGACTGATTCCTATGAAATGGTAAAGCAATGTTGATATAAAAACAATTTCAAATTGAATGCAAATACCTACAGGGATAACAATGCCGATGTAGAAAGTAGATTGAAAGAGAAAGCTCTTCAACAGGTGCTTTTCAGATATGTAATATGAGGTTAGGTGCAACCACACTAAAGGACCAGTCCTCACATGGTGTGGAAAGGACTTCTTGCTAAGACCCAACTCTCTTTTGACTTGGAAGTACTCCTATTCATGGATTTGTGAGAAGATGCAACTTGTGTCATGACCCAGGGCTTCCACTCCCAGTTCTTAGAGGAAAAGGTCATGGATACAGAGGGCTTCTGGAACTGGGAGAAGGATATGCCCTCAGAAGAGCATTCAGCATCTCTAGATCCCTCAGGAGTTCCAGCAACAGAACATCTCCAGCTTGAAGAGATTACACTTAAATCCTCAGACCTCATCTTGGAAGCCATGGTAGAACTCCATCCTCTGCTGTGCTGCTGCAGTATAAGGCTACTAAAACAGATTTGTCCCATTTGAGAGGTGGGACTTGCTACCCAGAGAAAGCTGTAGTTCTACATAAGGCACGGTCTGGGTTTGCTGGTAGGACACTGAGGCTCATATTTTCTGATTGGTAATAGCCTGGCCTTCAATTGGGGCTCTGTAGGGTGTTGCCTACACCCTAACATGAGTTTGACCAAACTGCGGGAGGCAGTGGAAGACAGGAGTGCCTGGCGTGCTCTGGTCCATGGGGTCACGAAGAGTCAGACATGACTAAATGACTAAACGACTAAACAACAACAACAACGAGGGTGTTACCTGATTTTCCTTTGTGGACCTTGATCTTCTACCTTCCATAACTGTCCTTATCCTGACCTACTTATTTATTAAATTTCAATACAGTGGTACCTCGGGTTACATACGCTTCAGGTTACATACGCTTCAGGTTACAGACTCTGCTAACCCAGAAATAGTACCTCGGGTTAAGAACTTTGCTTCAGGATGAGAACAGAAATCGTGCTCCAGTGGTGCGGCAGCAGCAGGAGGCCCCATTAGCTAAAGTGGTGCTTCAGGTTGAGAACAGTTTCAGGTTAAGAACGGACCTCTGGAACGAATTAAGTACTTAACCCGAGGTACCACTGTAATGCCCTTCATCTGAGGATCACAGGGAGGTTACAATATAAAAATACAATAAAACAACAACCCTGCCCCTGTTTAAAAGGCCATAGGTTGTTTAATGAGCCAAAGGCATGGGAGAAGAGGAATGTTTTTGCCTCAAGATAGGTGATGAAGGTGTCAGGGAGCCTCCCTGAGGAATGCATTCCACAAACTGAAAGCCACCACAGAAAAGGTATGTTCGTATGTTGCCACCCTCTGGACCTCTCAGGCAGGAGGCACACAGAGAAGGAAGGGCCTCTGAAGATGATTGCAGGGTGTGGGTCGGTTCAGGCTTTGGGCTTTGTTTGACTGACCTCTCTGAAATATGACCTTTGCTTGCCTGACCTTGCTCATTGGACTCTGACCTTAGTTGGAACTAGACCTCTGTGTGATATTGACTTTGCTTGCTGGATTCTAAACCGGAACAGGTGGGATGTGATCTGAACTCTGTGCCCATCACATGCCACTGATGAGAGAAGCTTCCACCTTTCAAGTCCCCTGTCTTGACAACACGACCTTGTCTTAAACAATGTTGTGTGAACACTCTGTATGACCAGAAGGTAGTTTTTCTTAGGAATGAGTTGGTTGTACCTCCTCCTTGAAAGCTGATGACTTCAACATGGCTCCCTTTAGCAAACTTCACCAGAACTAGATTTTCCAATTTCACTGGAGGTGAAACCTAGAGCTATATAGGAAAAAGCCTATCCTCTTACCTCTGATAATATTTCCCCAGGCTTCTCTCAACTCTCTTTGGACTCCTTCAAAATGCCCTAGACACTTCACCTGGCCAGGAATTTCCATATTTGTTTCAAATTTCACTTTAGGATGAGATGCTGGTTGCAATTCTTAACTTGAAGCCAACCCCCTTTGAATGATTTGCCAGTGCTACAGGCTACCTTTGAATCTTATCGGCGCATCTTTCTCAGCCTTTTTGACTTTTTATGCAGTCTGGAATCCAGAAAGCTCTGTGTTTGGACAACTAAATTATTGCTTGTCAGTACATCCTCGGATGAGAGACAGGTGTTTTGTTTCAGGGTAACACTCCACTCAGATGGCCAGGCTCACGTTCTCATTTTGCCTTCATGTTCCTCCTGTGTCTTGCATATTGCTGACAGTTCAGACACCCCGCAGTGAATCCATACACGATCTTTCGTAACCTCTCCATCAAATGTACATATTCCAGCTAATTTTTTTTAAAAAAAATGATTGAGATCAGTCACTGTCAAACACGAAATTTTGAAGATATCGATGTCAAGAAAGATAAGATAAGAATATATTTTTTATGCATTTGGGTGAAATTTGATTATTAAACTACTTATCCCTTAGCATTTGCAAAGCTAGGTAACAACCCTCTGTGTTGGCAGGATTCAGAGCAGGAATCCAGACTAGGGGTGGAGGAGAAAGTCACTTCAGTTTGCGTTTGGAGTCAAGCTTGTTTAATTTGCAGGATATGCAAACCAAAGCAACTCTATCCTTTAAAATTCACACTTCTCTGAATTTTGCAGTGTTGTTCTCCAGCCAAATATATACAGTGGTACCTCGGGTTACATACGCTTCAGGTTACATACGCTTCAGGTTACAGACTCTGCTTACCCAGAAATAGTGCTTCAGGTTAAGGACTTTGCTTCAGGATGAGAACAGAAATTGGGTGGCAGCGGCACGGCGGCAGCGGGAGGCCCCATTAGCTAAAGTGGTGCTTCAGGTTAAGAACAGTTTCAGGTTAAGTACGGACCTCCGGAATGAATTAAGTACTTAACCTGAGGTAATATTGTATAAACACATTTAGTTAGGTAAAATATTCATTAAAATGCATATTTATTCATGCAAATAGCATACAACATGCATTATATTATAGAAATTTGTTGCAAAAATGTGGATATGAGGCAACATTGTATTTTAAAATGAGTATATTAGGAGAAAATGACATTAATATGCTGGTGAGGAATTCTTCTGAAAACAAAGCATAATCTGATGTGGAAATGTGGAAGATGTTTGAAAAATGCGAAACTGAGAGAAACCAAAATCAATAGATTCACTCATTTGTAGTTTTCATCCAAGAGGCACACAGAAAATTTCATCCCTAGACCCCTTAAATTTTCCTAATCTTACAGGAGGTCTTTGACATTTTCAGTAGCTGTTTCAGCTGACTAGGGCTCCCCAGATTTGCCACAAATTTCACTTTAGTGGCACCTCAACCAATTTATGATTTTCTTTTCACAGCTCCCAGGAATTGGGGAGGGAATGAAGTGTAGCTTGCCTGCACGAAAAGACCAATACGTTTGCTTTCCGGTATAGAAAACATGAAGTCTTTAAATCCAGACGTCTCCAACCTCATGCTTTCAAAGTGTTGTTGGATTATGGAATTTGATGGCCACCAACTTGGACAGCTTTAAAAAGGGGTTAGGAAGAACTATGCCATCAATGGCTCCTAGCCATTGATGTTCCACCTCCACTCTTGGAGACAGTATGCCTCTGAATTCCGGTTGCAGGAATCTCAATTGGGAAGCACATCTTTGCCCTCAGATCCATCTTGCAGCCTTCCCAAAGGAATCTGGTTGTCCACTGGGTGAACAGGTTGCTGGGATAGATGGGCCAGATACAATGGGGCTCTTCTTGCTCTCTTACGCTCAGGGATTTTGGGAACCGGTGTTGCATGTTGGCTATGAATTTTAATAATAATTGGGCGCATGGATGAACGAATATTGTCCACAATAGGCATCATGTCTGCCAGTAGCATCATCTAACGGTACTATGATTCTCTCCCATTCTGCTAAATCATAGTCTATGTCAGGGGTCAGCAAACTTTTTCAGCAGGGGGCCGGTCCACTGTCCCTCAGACCTTGTGGGGGGCTGGACTGTATTTTGGAAAAAAATAATGAACGAATTCCTATGCCCCGCAAATAACCCCGAGATGCATTTTAAATAAAAGCACACATTCCACTCATGTAAAAACACGCTGATTCCTGGACCATCTGCGGGCCAGATTTAGAAGGTGATTGCGCCGGATCTGGCCCCTGGGCCTTAGTTTGCCTACCCACGGTCTATGTTGTACTGTGGAAAATGAATGTTTAGGGAAGCTTTTAATGTTTGATGCATTACTGTATTTTAATATTTTGTTGGAAGCTGCCTAGAGTGGCTGGGGAGGCCCTGCCAGATGGGCGGGGTATCAATAACAAATTATTATTATTATTATTATTATTATTATTATTATTATTATTATTACATTGCCCAGTTGTAGAGCATCTGCCTTGCATTCAGAAGGTCCCAGGTTTAATCCTCAGCATCTCCAGACAGACTGTAGACTCCTGCCTGAAACTCATGAGAAATATTGCCAGTCAGTTTTGGCATTATTGAGGTAGATCAGGGGTAGGCAACCTAAGGCCCGTGGGCTGGATGCGGCCCAATCGCCTTATCAATCCGGCCGATGGATGGTCCAGGAATAAGTGTGTTTTTTTCATGAGTAGAATGTGCCCTTTTATTTAAAATGCATCTCTGGGGTATTTGTGGGGCATAGGAATTCGTTCTCCCCCCCCAAAAAAATATTGTCCAGCCCACCACATCGTCTGAGGGAAGGTGGACCGGCCCATGGCTGAAAAAGGTTGCTGACCCCTAAGGCTCCGAAAAAACTTAACATGGAGGCCAAATGGCCAAAATACTGGGAAATTTTGGAACAAGAAGGGGACAGACTGAAATTGCAGAGTTTTGAGAAACTGAAAGATAAAGTGCGAGATTGGCTGCATTATTATCAGATAATGGAGGTTTACAATTCGGACAAGAAAGTTGGTTTCCAGGTGGAAAAATCTAAATTGGAAACAGAATTGTTAGAATCCAAAACTAAGACTTTGTCAAAAATGTATAACTTGCTGCTGAAATGGAATACCCAGGATGAGACGGTTAAATCTGTAATGATTAAGTGGGCACAAGACGTTGAACACAATATTATGTTTGCTGACTGGGAACAGTTGTGGACCACCGGGATTAAATTTACGGCATGTAATGCCTTAAGAGAGAATATTATGAAAATGATATATAGGTGGTACATGACCCCAGTCAAGCTTGCAAAAATCTATCATTTGCCCGATAACAAATGTTGGAAATGTAAGGAAAATGAAGGTACATTCTTTCACCTTTGGTGGACGTGCCCTAGGATTAAGGCTTTCTGGGAAATGATATATAATGAATTGAAAAAGGTATTTAAATATACCTTCTTGAAGAAACCAGAGGCCTTTCTCTTGGGCATGGCCGGCCAAGTGGTGCCAAAGAAGTGGTGCCAAAGAAGGACAGAACTTTTTTTATGTATGCTAAAACAGCAGCAAGAATACTCATCGCAAAGTATTGGAAGACGCAAGATCTACCCACTTCCATCCACTCTGGAAGAATGGCAGATGAAACTGATTGACTGTATGGGATTGGCAGAATCCGTGACCAGGGAGAAGAGTCGGCAGAAGAAGATTGGAAAAAATTTAAGGACTATTTACAGAAATATTGTAAAATTAAGGAATGCTGAATGATGTTGGATTGAAATTGAGTGGTTTCTAGCTGTAACGATATAAAGGAACATGGATGAAAAAAAGGGTTTGGATAGAAAATAAGGTGATATTATAAGCTGTAATGCTTTAAGTTAAGGATTTGCTGAACAAATAATTTAAAAGGGAATACAAGAAGGGGAGGTATGAGGAGGTCAGAGAAATATGTTACTGAAAAGATTGTATTATGAACTATATGTCTTTTTTAATTTTTTTTGTTTGTTTTTTGTTTGTATAAAAATTTGAAAATCTTAATAAATATCTTTTAAAAAAAAAAAGGTTGCTGACCCCTGAGCTAGATGGACCAATAACCTTCTGTTGTACGGTGGTACCTCGGGTTACATACGCTTCAGGTTACAGACTCTGCTAACCCAGAAATAGTACCTCAGGTTAAGAACTTTGCTTCAGGATGAGAACAGAAATCACACGGTGGCAGCGGGAGGCCCCATTAGCTAAAGTGGTGCTTCAGGTTAAGAACCATATTGGGTTAAGAACGGACCTCCGGAACGAATTAAGTACTTAACCCGAGGTACCATTTTATAAGGCAGCTTCCAGGGTCTATGCCTTTGGGGAAGGACCATATCAGTATGGCATCTGCTCTGCATTCAGTAGACCCCACGTTGAAACATTGACATATCCTGTAGAGTATATGAAACCCTGGAGAGTTTCTGCCAGTTAGTGCAGACTACACTGAGTTACATTGGGTATAGGGCTGCTTTCTATGTTGGTAAACAAAACTGAGTGCTCCGGGATCGCATAGAGGAGCATGCCTTGTTTGTGATCCTGTTAGCAGCAGCACTGAATGCCAGTTGTCTTTGTTCATACACATGAAGCCTAGAGTTCATTGCCCCCCTCTCTTTCTCTCCTCCCACCACCGCTTTGCCGTTATCCTGCCCAACGACTCAAGAATTCTCCCTGGACTTGGCTAACTGTGCACACATCACTGCCAAAGCTTTGCTGCCTCTCTGGCACCCAGCCAAGCTCTGGACCTTAATTCCTTTGTTTATGCCATTAAGCAAGTGCGCAGAGGCCAAGGCAACACCAGCGTCAACACACTGACCTGCCAGCAACCTCGCTGGTGACCTGGAAGGATCACCTCCTTTGCTCGGAGAGGTTAAGGGACTCATTTAATTTCCGAGCTTTAAGCTGGATTTGAACTACGGTTGCCCCAATGAGAAAAGCCAACATGATTTTGATTCCCCCCTCCCTTTATTTCGGTCTTATATCCACCAAGCTACGCAAGGCTCCCATTTCTGTGAGTGGGGCTTACGACATTGGTAAACCAGTGAGCTATTAACCTTGTGTTCTACTTTCCCTGGCCTATAATTATGGCCAGCCAGCCTAAGCCGCTGTGTGCATGTGTTTTAGGGAGGGGAATGCTCCAATAATGCTCCAATATCTATACCTCTGGTGTGTCACCAAGCTGCAAGGGAAAGCAAAGAGTTAAAATAGACATAGGGGGGAATTGGGGGTGAGGCTGAGGGCTGGGGAAAGGGTTGGATGTGTTGTGTCCTTTCTACAAGGAGCAAATGGAGACAAGACTACTCTCAGTGCTCCAACAATAATAGTGGATTAGCTGCTACTTTAGATACCAGATCAACCTTACTTGATAAAGCCAAGAGATGTTGCAGAATTTGGATGAAAACTTGTTGGTCCCAGGTCTGAAACATGATACATAGCTCTGGTGGGGCATCTCCAGACACACAAACAGCTTGTGGCCACCATGTTTTTATTTTGCTTTCACCCAGATGTCCTCTGGAGTATGATCACACTAATTCTAATTGGTTCCAGAGCGGTGTAATGGGAGTGAGTGCAGGGTCTCCTACTGTCATGTTAAGAAAGGGGTGGGGGAAGGCCCAGCCCATGGGACAAATCCTGGATCTTGACCTGAATCAAGCTGATTTAGGTCAACCCAGGATTTGAGGGCCACGGCACTCCTCAAATGGGTATCCCTCAGGGGGTGTCCCTATGTGATGTAGGTCATGGAAACCCCACCCCACCCCAGAGTGGAGGTGACCCTAGAAACACTCCCAGCAGGCAGCTCCTGCAGCCAATCAGAAGCCACGGAAGCCTTGTTGGACGTTTGGCTTCCAAAAATAGTTCGCAAACTGGAACAGTCACTTCTGAGTTTGCAATGTTTGGGAGCCAAAATGTTTGGGAACTAAGCTTTCGACTTCCAAGGTATGACTGTACTCAAACTGTATCTGCTTTTCTGCTCACTTGATGGACTTTTGGCTGATAATTTCAAAAAATACAGTAGTGCAGAGACGTATATACCCAGACTTAGTCTCATTCACTTTAAATAATAATACAGTGGTACCTGGGGTTATGGACTTAATTTGTTCTGGAGGTCCATTCTTAACCTGAAACTGTTCTTAACCTGAAGCACCACTTTAGCTAATGGGGCCTCCCGCTGCCACAGCCACACGATTTCTGTTCTCATCCTGAAGCAAAGGTACTATTTCTGGGTTAGTGAGTCTGTAACCTGAAGCGTCTGTAACTCGAGGTACCACTGTAAAAATAATGCAGTGCTTACCCCCTCCACATAGGAACCACTCAGAGGGGCTTTCAAATATAAAAGCAACCACTGACAAACAGATTTGATAAGGTGGGTAATCGCATCCCCAATTAATGACAACCCTCTTCCCTTTAAGGCGGGTGGCACACCTAGCGACCAGCTTTCCTCTCCTTGGACCCTACTATTACTTGCACTGGGTGATGGTGAAAAGGTTCCCCTTTCCTGACAGTCAATATTACACGAAGGGGCAAATTCCCTGCTTCGCTGGTGCAACTTCTAAGCCGGTAGATTCAACGAAGCTGCCGTCTTTTGTTTCAGATGCACATCGATAAAACTGTGCCTCTTTTTTAAAAATGAAATGAAAATCCATGAGTGGTATCATGCAGAATATCTGCAAATAAATAAAAAAAACTGAAGGGGGGAGAGAAAGTGGAGGGTAAGAGAGAGACTGGGGAAGCTCCTGGGATGCCTTTCAGCAGCCGGGTATTCTCCTAGAGTTCTGTCCAAGAATAATCTAGCGAAAATGTGGACAGAGTACCATTCGACCTCGGCTTTCCCCCGAACATATGCAGCTCTGATCAGTCTGGAATTTCAAGAAAAACAAGGTCTTGAACTCTAATCCTCAGACACATAACAAAGCACACTTCACAGCTGCGATGCGCGGCAACTATCAGCTCCGAGGCCTGAGTAGGTCCCAAGACAATGCCTCTTTTATCACCCAGAGGACAAATATCTAGACAGCAATATTTTCTGCATGAATGCTCCGAGCATCTCGCGCAACTCCTGACTGAAAGGGAAAACTGAAGCCGAGAGTGTTTGCTGAGTGATCATTTTAATTTACTACTTGATGTAAATCTAAATGAACTGACACCCGGCTTGAGATGGACAGAAAACAATCATCACAAAGAAGAAGAAGAGAGGGGGGAAAAGAAGGGGAAAACAAAGGGGGAGAGAAGACAGGAGGCTAATATTGCAATATCATATGACTGGCAGAGGTTTAAGCAAGTTTAGCCATGGTGCCGTAATAGAGAGCGAGAGAGACGGGGTGCAGGTCCCATTTCTGCAACTCAATTTCCATAATAAGTTCTGTATTTATTTTTTTCCTGCAGTTGATTTATTAAACTGTGGGAACAATGGAGGGGGCAGCAATGGTTGCCGGCATTGAAAACATTTCATTATGCAAAAACACAAATAGTCTCAACCCCCCCAAAGCAGAAAGGATTCGGGACACCACTAGTCAAGATACTGGTACCCTCAGGATGAGGAGGGGGAAATCTGTAGGTAAGTTGACATTAAGTTGCAACATCCATTCTCAATTATTCTACGTTTCAGGTAATCTTGGTGCAAACAATAGATTGTGTGAAAAAGAGGGGGGGAGGTTTTTATACTTTGTTGTGCCTGCCTTTGCCAGCTGAATCACATCCAATTTTTGATAGTCAGCATGCCAAGCGGGGGAGGATGATAATCTAAACTTCTGTGCTTTATTATTTATTTTAAAGCCACGATTTTGAAGTTAAATAAAGCAATGTTCTGGAGAAACTAGCCTGCACTGTTTTTGGCCCTCAAGATGACCCCTGTTGTTAATTCATCATCTCCAAAGCAGTTGTGTGTGTGTGTGTGTGTGTGTGTGTGTGTGTGAACTTGTTCAGAGTGCTTTTGATTTGGGGTGGAACTTCCCTTCAAAAAAGAAAAGAAATTTACATTGAAGCCTTTAGAATAAAAAATTTGCAAGCCTCCCTTGAGCTAATAAAAATAAAGGTTAGCTGTTCCTGCCCTAAGGTTTCTATCAGAATGAGAAAGACACGTGAATAAATAAATGCATGTTGATAATCCTAATTTGTCTAATTTGGCTCGGTATAGCAGACTGGCTAAACCACCAGAAGACAGCTCAGGACGAGGGTCTTTGAACAAGGGACTTTTCCATTAGCCAGTCCTTTGTTTCAATTGTCTCATTCGCTGGACCTCTTCACTTCCCCAGAGCAGACAATCAAGAAACCAGTTTTGGCCAGGTTTCCCTGGGAAGCAACAGAAAAGTCAGACATCCTAATGGTCTCATGGCCAACACGTCTTCTACTTGCCTTCCTTGCAACTCCACCAGACAGAGGTCTAACTCTCTGATCAGGGAGCAGAGAAGCAAGGGACATCATTGCTGTTCCAAGAAGACCATGGTAGCACTATCAGTAAATGTACACTTATCCAACAACACCAGGTCCTGCAGGTCCTGTGTTGCCCAAATTTCAACCACCTGACTTTGGAGGATGAACAGCAACCCCTCTTAGAGTTGTGATGCTTGCATCATACACTACAGCCGCTGTCAATGTCTAGAAGAAGCCTTGCCAAGTGGGTCTGTTCCATTTCCCGGAGGGGCTTTGTAGACTGGTGTGGCTGGTGCAAGAAGGTCTCATGATCTATAATTGTGGCTGCTATGTTGGACATCCTTCAAGCAAACTTAAAAGGCTGGCCTCCAACCAAACATCTTGAAAAGACAGACCTCTCAGCTCTCAAGAGTTATAGGCTGCCTTCAAGGCAAAGCCTTCTCAAAGTACCCACACATCAATAAATGCTTCCCTCATCTCTCAACCAGCTGTTTGCCATTTTCCTACATGGGACTTAAATATAGTTCTATTAGAGTTGCCATACATCTGGAATTTCCTGGATGTTTCCGGAATACTGCAGTCAGAAGCAGTGTCTGGGCAGAAATCACTGAAAAAATGACCGGGGATATCCAGACATATGGCAACCTATGTCGGCAGTGTCATTTTTGGCAATTTTAAAAAATAAAAATATGGCTACCTTAGTTCTATGAACCTTGGCTAGGCTCTCCAGTTGAACCTCTGAGATGGGCTTCTCCCAGGAAATAGGATGTTTGACTGATAATGTAAACTTTCTAAACTTGGATACCTTTTCCTCAGAAATGAATCTACGTATTTGCCTTAAGATGGATAATGCCATTGTTAATTCTTCATCCCCCATGAGCTCCTTCTGTCCTCAGCTTAGCAGTGAAACATATAGGACCCTGAAGAAGCATATCTTAACTAAAGACAGAAGAGAAATATGATCCCGCTTACCAATTTGGTAAGGCAAACTTACCAAATTTCTGTTTCCCAAACAATATATGAACAAAAATACAGTGATCTTTTGAAAATGGCATTTCTCTGAATTTTGCAAATTGCATACAGATACGTGTATATGAGGAGAAATCTGCAGTAAAAAGTTGTTAAATGTTCATAAGGGCTATTTAAAATAAAATAAAAATGCAAACTGATGTGAGATGTGGAAAAGTGAACTTAAAAGTGGAAAAATGAGAATCTGGAATCAGCAGATTCACCCATTTCTAGTCTTGACCCAGTGTTCCCTGCTCCCTTCTGTCAAACCACTGCAGGAGTGAGATATCAGTTGCCATTGTGGCTTTTAAGTGAGTGTGGCAAACCTCAGGCCACTCCTTCCCTCCTCAGACCACATGGCTCACCAACCCTGCTTTGCACCCCATCTGTCTTTGTCTGGCAAAAATAAGTCATTGAACTCTGATCATGCCTTTTCTTTGGTCTGGATAGAGAGGGAAATGTAAGTCTGTGTAGACACTGGCCAAATGCGGAAAGGTAAGATGTGTGGAAGTGAGAGCTGGACCATAAAGAAGACTGAGTGCCGAAGAATTGATGCTTTTGAATTATGGTGCTGGAGGAGACTCTTGAGAGTCCCATGGACTGCAAGAAGATCAAACCTCTCCATTCTGAAGAAAATCAGCCCTGAGTTCTCACTGGAAGGACAGATCCTGAAGCTGAGGATCCAATACTTTAGCCACCTCATGAGAAGAGAAGACTCCCTGGAAAAGACCCTGATGTTGGGGAAGATGGAGGGCACAAAGAGAAGGGGACGACAGAGGACGAGATGGTGGGACAGTGTTCTCAAAGCTACCAGCATGAGTTTGACCAATCGCAGGAAGCAGTGGAAGACAGGAGTGCCTGGCGTGCTCTGGTCCATGGGGCCACAAAGAGTCGGACACTACTAAATGACTAAACAACAACAAGATGTACATTTGTTGCTCTACAAAGGAACACAGGAAAGTTGCCTTATACTGAGTCAGATCATTGGTCCATTTAGTATTATCAGCACTGAGTGGCAGCAATGCTCCAGGATTTCAGGCAGAAGTCTCTCCCAAACCTACTGAGCTATGGCCTCTCCTCTACCAACTTTTCGCTCTTATCCCACCCACCACTGGCATGCGGCCTCTGGAAGGTTGCCTAGAAGGGAAGATGGCCCTTTGGCCCTCAGAAAGAAGAAGGTCTCCTATCCCTTCTCTAGAGGGTCTATGTTTGTTCTTGGAGCCTCGCGTTGCTCCATTGCTCAGAGACCTCTTGGAAGGCCCTTTGGTGCTTTCGCCAAGTAGGGTTGGGTGGTGGTTGTCTTGGGAGGGAGCCAGAGCTGCCAGCTTGAGAGGACAATGTGTGTGTGTGTGTTGCAGAGCCAAATGTAGCAGCAATTTGGCTTCAATGGCCAGTTGCTCCTCCTGCTGCTGCCATCGCCTTCCCTGTTCCTTCCCCCAGGTGTCAGGAGGAGAGGGAGCCAGACACTGAAGCCATGTTTTGCTCGGCTCTGTGCTTGGCCTCCTCTGCTCCTTCATTTTTGGGGAACATTGGGAGGGCCCTTCGCCTTCTTCCAAGAAATATTGGGGGTCCAAAATGGCTCAGCCTCCTTGAGTTGGCACTCCTGGATGGAGCCCTGTTTTGGCTTCTCAGAGTTGGCAGGAATGATCTGCACTGACGACTAATGATGATGATGATGATAGGTTCCCCCAGCCACTCTGGGCAGCTCCCAACAGAATATTAAAAACATTTACGATAAAAGAACAAACATTTAAAACTTCCCTGAACAGCCTTCAGATGTCTTCTAAAAGTCAGATAGTTGTTTATTTCTTTGACATCTGATGGGAGGGTGTTCCATGGGGTGGGCGCCACTACCAAGAAGGCCCTCTGCCTGGTTCCCTGTAACCTTGCTTCTCGCAGTGAGGGAACCGCCAGAAGGCCCTTGGAGCCTCAGTTGACAGGTAGAACGATGGAGGTGGAGACGCTCCTTCAGGTATACTGGGTTGAGGCCATTTAGGACTTTAAAGGTCAACACCAATACTCTGAATTGTGCTCAGAAATGTACTGGGAGCCAATGTAGGTCTTTCAGGACCGGGTTACATGTCCCTCAGACAGTGGCAGAGGAATCGGGTGCAGAGGGTACAGGTTACCCCAGGTGTTGTCTCTGAGGGGGGTGAAAAAATGACAAAATAATATATATATATATATATATTTAAAAATGGGCTCACGGAACTTTTTAGTTCAGTCAACAAACGAAACAATATGTGGCTGGCACTGGGTGCCACATCACAGGGACTGGCACTTACCGCAGGGCCTACAGCGTGCCTGAGCCAAGCGTCTCTCCTGGGAGTGACATGGTGGCTTGGGCACCTGCAGGCTCCACACTGCCTGAAATGGCAGCGTGGGGCTTGTGTCTGCCTGCTGCCTCTCCTTCAGCCACCCTACAGCTGAGGGGAAGGGGGCGGAGAGGCTCCACGGAGCGTGCCCTGCCCCCATGGGCAGCATGCCCCGCCCCTGGCTGCAGGATTTGCATGCCACACCCGGCACCCGAGCAGTTAGCTACGCCGCTGCCCTCGGATATCTCAAATGCTGAATTAGACTGAGTTCTCTCTTCCACCTCACTCTTTTGCATGTCCCACACTGACTTTTCACCACCCCCATCAAAACTCACAAGCATGAATTTGAGGCTTGTGAAGTGGTTCCCACCTTTGTTTTGATTTATTCTGATATTAAAGAAGGTGCTCCTTTGGCAAATGGAAGAAGAAATCAAAGCCAGTTTAGGGAAATGAACATTCTTTTTCTTTTTCTTTTTAGAAGTAAAGATGGGTACGACGGTAAGAGTGGGGGGAAGTTGGAGGCAAACATATGGTTTAAATGCTCCAGCCTATTTCAGATCAAGCTGGGAGAGTTGAGAACGGTTGGTTCAGAGATCCAGTTCACTGCTCATTCCTACTGCGCTCGCCTGCTAATTGCATCCCATGTTTGTCAATCAAATATTTGCAATTAACAAAAATATTCCCTTAAGAGACATATAACAGAGGCTGGCTAAGCAGCCATTGCATTGCTATTAGAGTCGGCACCAGAAGAGGAGAGGAGGGGGAAAATCCCACAGTGATAGAAGTTCATAAAAATATTCTGTTGCTGATGACACTTCCTGAAATTTCCAGTCAAAACATTAACAAGCAGACTAAGAGAGCGTGGGGGCTTGTCAAAGGGATCATTTTCCAAGGAAGAGAAACTTTGATCTTGGTGTTTCTGACCCGTCTTCCACCTCGGAAGCTTCATTCTCAGAGAATGTCTAGCAGTTTATTCGTAAACTCGGTGTTTCCATTGCTCAAGGACAAGAGTTGGCTGAGCTTTTTTTCCATTTAACTCCAATTTAACTAATGTCGAGAAGCCCATCCTCACCGTAACACGCAACCGTGTATTCGGTTTCAAGTCAGACCTGAAGGGAGGAGGCCGGAATAATTAGACTGATGTTCAGTTGAAAGGGAAGCAATATTTCCTAAACAGCCAGGGATGCAAGTAATTTGCAGAGGACTGGAGAGCTTCCATGTGCAGCTACAAATGCCTTCAGAACTCAGTACTGGATCTAAAGACACACATTTTGGGGTGATGCACAAGTAGCAAGGGGACGTGGGTGGCGCTGTGGGTTAAACCACAGAGCCTAGGACTTGCCGATCAGAAGGTCGGCAGTTCGAATCCCTTTGATGGGGTGAGCTCCCATTGCTTGGTCTCTGCTACTGCCAACCTAGCAGTTCAAAAGCATGTCAAAGTGCAAGTAGGTAAATAGGTACTGCTCCGGCGGGAAGGTAAATGGCATTTCCGTGCACTTCTCTGGTTCGCCAGAAGCGGCTTAGTCATGCTGGTTACATGACCCGGAAGCTGCACGCCGGCTCCCTCGGCCAATAAAGCGAGATGAGCGCCGCAACCCCAGAGTCGGCCACAACTGGACCTAATGGTCAGGGATCCCTTTACCTTCACAAGTAGCAAGAAAGAAATACATATGGCCCCATTTTAGCAGGAGGCTGGAGCTGTTCTCTGCACGCCCTCCACTGCCTGCCTCCCACCCAAATGCGGCTTTAAGGGAGCTGGGCATGTTTAGCCTGGAGAAGAGGAGGTTAAGGGGTGATATGATAGCCATGTTCAAATATATAAAAGGATGTCACATAGAGGAGGGAGAAAGGTTGTTTTCTGCTGCTCCAGAGAAGCGGACACGGAGCAATGGATCCAAACTACAAGAAAGAAGATTCCACCTAAACATTAGGAAGAACTTCCTGACAGTAAGAGCTGTTCGACAGTGGAATTTGCTGCCAAGGAGTGTGGTGGAGTCTCCTTCTTTGGAGGTCTTTAAGCAGAGGCTTGACAACCATATGTCAGGAGTGCTCTGATGGTGTTTCCTGCTTGGCAGGGGGTTGGACTCGATGGCCCTTGTGGTCTATTCCAACTCTATGATTCTATGATTCTATGATTCTAACTCTTGGGTGGATGCCATCCAGACCCGGCAATTTGTCAGTTTCGATTTTGCCTTTTTACTACACAATCCTTGACTTGCTAGGATTCTCCCTGTGACTGATGCAGGAAGGCCCGATGTTTCTCAAGCCCGGGTTCCCAGCTGTTGCTGGACTACTACTCCCATCATCCCTGGCCACTGGTCCTGCTGGCTAGGGATGATGGGAGTTGTAGTCCAACAACAGCTGGGGACCCAAGTTTGAGAAACATAGCAGGAAGCCTTCTCCTCACTCTCAATTATTTGCATTGGTGGTGATGATGATAATGATTTATTACTTGTACCCCACACATATGTCTGGGTTGCCACAGCCACAATGATGTCATTGCACAGCCATACCTGATTGGCTCTATATCATCGTAACATTTCTCCATTCACTACACCATCCCCAATTGGCAGGGAAGGTACTTTCAATTAAACTTGCCAGAAGAGGACAGCGTCACCTGAAGAATTTAAGCATGGCGCAAGAGCAAAGAGCGAGGAAAGTGACGGCGCAAAGGCTTCAAATTCAGTGAATGTTCTCACAGTAATGAGGCCTGGGGAAAGTCTTTCAACCTCTTCCAAAGCACCACTGTTAACGTGAGCATTCGGCGCAGCCTTAGCTTTAACCTGAGGGCTCAGCAAAGCGGCAGCAAACAAAGCAGACGGTGGCGTGGCTTTCCCCACACACCCTCTAATTCCACAGCAAAAGCAAGGATGATGCTGGAACCGGCACTTTTGAGCCCTGCGAGGGGGTGGGGGTGTAAATCCAGCCATCCCCTTGATTGTCTGTCCCTTTATCATGAAAGGAAGCAAAATCCCATCCCGGAATTTGTAAGCGCAAGGAGGACAAAGAGGCAGGGCAGCTGCATAGGAGCCTTTTCCCACAGATAACCGTCCGAGTGGCCAGTCATGGGCTCGCACGCCACCGCAAAACAAAGGGGAGGTATAGCTTGGCATCGGTGCCGCGCAGCTGCCTAGGTAGCCTTCCACATGGCCATTGGTGTGCGCGTGAAAAACCGGAGGAGATAAAAGGGAAATTGGAAAGCTGGTCAACGTAGATAGCAGTGAAAACAAGGCTGGGCTGATCCGGCATCCAAATAAGGATGTGACGGGGACATCCAGAATTGGAAAGGAGAGCTCACCAGGCCTTACAGAAGCATCTGCTTATTGATTTGGGTTGGATCTCTTATAGAATTCTTTCATCCAAATGGAGAACTTACATGGCGTGCGTGCAATCTTGTTTGTCGTTTCCTCCACTCCTTTGTTCGTTTTCATTCAGTGGTTCCTATCCTGTACTCTGGGTCTAAGAGGATCTTGGAGCTGCTAATCTCATGTCTAACGATACAATGAAATGAGCAATGCAGATGCAACTAATAAAGTTGGGAGCCAGCCCACAATTTAAGGCAGATGAGTTTGTTTCATAAAAGACACCTGGGAATTCCTTTCGGGAGTAGGAAATCCAGGGGGCGGTGTCGCTTGCTAAGACAACAGAGATGAAAGGGTCATAGCTGAGATGAAAGGGTCATAGCTCGGGGTAAAAGCATCTTCTTTCTGCGCAGAAGGTCACAGGTTCCATCCCTGGCATCTCCAGGTAGGTCTGGGGGCAGGGTCCCCAATATTTTTTGTGGGGGTGTCTCCCAATGTTTTAGAAAACCAGGGTCGAGCACAGCATGGCTTCAGTGTCCAGCTCCTCGTCCTCGTCCTTCTCCTTCTCCTTCTCTTCCTTCTCCCATAGGGGAAGTAGTGGGGAAACAGCCAGTGGCCAGTGGTGGTGACTGCAGGAGAGGAGAAGCCTCACTGTTGCCATGTTATACTCTGCCCCCTGGCTCCTCCAATGTCCTGACATGAAATCGGGACGCCATGCACACTCAAAGTCATGCACAACATTGTGTGTGCAATGTTGACCCTCAGTCTCCCTCACAAATTGGCGCCTTTGTCTGGGAGAGTTCCCTGCTGCCAACCATGATAAACAATACTGAGCTTTATAGACCCAATGGCCCGACTTAAGATATATAAAGCAGACTCCCGCAGGTTCTCTCTCCCTTCATCACAAACAATATGAGACCCCCCGATAATTGCTGGCACTGAGATGCATGGCTCGTGCGCACTGCAGACCCCGCGGAGATGAGTGCTGCCCAATATTTTGTCACCCCTGTCAGGGTGACACCCAGGGAGGACCGCACCAACGCACCCCCCTTTGTACACCCCTGGCCCTCTCCTCCCCACCCTGATCTCACACGTCTTCTTTCTGCTGTGCTGGCAATGTAAAGGTAAAGGTAAAGGGACCCCTGACCAGTAGGTCCAGTCGTGGACGACTCTGGGGTTGCGGCGCTCATCTCGCTTTACTGGCTGAGGGAGCCGGCGTACAGCTTCCAGGTCATGTGGCCAGCATGACTAAGCCACTTCTGGTGAACCAGAGCAGCACACGGAAACGCCGTTTACCTTCCCACCGGAGCGGTACCTATTTATCTACTTGCACTTTGATGTGCTTTTGAACTGCTAGGTTGGCAGGAGCTTCGAACCGCTGACCTTCTGATCGGCAAGTCCTAGGCTCTGTGGTTTAACCCACTGCGCCACCCGTGTCCCTGCTGGTAAGGTACTATCCTATAGTTACAGGTCTTAAGCCCTGCAAGTTCCCCTTCTTGGTGAAGTGAGGTTGGTGGCCTAGTGACCTTTTTGGTTGTGGTGCCCCACTTACGGAATGCCCTCTTCTTTCAGATAGTTTCATGTGATGTCTATAATGATGGTCCCTTTGGGACCAGGGGAAATCCTTTCCATTCCCCAAAAACTTTTAGGTATGCCGTTGTATATTTGTGATGCATTGTAGATTCTGAGCACTCATCTTTTTTTCCCCCACTTGCGATTTTTCAATGCTGATTTAATATTGATTTTATGCTCCTTGTGCTGACTTTAAGATTGACCGTCTGCTGATTTTTCTGTGGTTGGGTGTTGATATTGTGTTGCTACTGTTTTCAGATTGCCACTCACCCACCCTCTTCATGGTCTGTTTGTATTTGCTGACGAAACCACCCAGAGGTCTTGATTTTGCGGGGTGCTATAGAAATTTCAGAGACGTGGGTGGCGCTGTGGGTTAAACCGCAGAGCCTAGGACTTGCTGATCAGAAGGTCAGCGGTTCAAATCCCTGCAACAGGGTGAGCTCCTGTTGCTTGGTCCCTGCTCCTGCCAACCTAGCAGTTCGAAAGCACGTCAAAGTGCAAGTAGATAAATAGGTACCGCTCCGGTGGGAAGGTAAACGGCGTTTCCGTGTGCTGCTCTGGTTCACCAGAAGTGGCTTAGTCATGCTGGCCACATGACCCGGAAGCTGTACGCTGGCTCCCTCGGCCAGTAAAGCGAGATGAGCGCTGCAAGCCCAGAGTCGGTCATGACTGGACCTAATGGTCAGCGGTGCCTTTACCTTTATAGAAACGTCACAAATGAAATGAAACAAATAATTTGACATGCACGCATTGAGCAGGAAGAAGGAGAGATCAGACAGGAAAGACATTTGGGAAGTAACATTCTGCACCCTACATTCAAAGGCACCCAGCCACCATCCCCTACATCTTCTCCCTGGAAGATGTAGCCAGCCCAGTAGGATCCTCTATTTCTAGACCTTCATACTTCTGCTTCTTCTTCCTCCCCAACACTTGCTTCTTCTTCCTGCCAGAGGCCCATCCCCAGACCCCTCTGGGTGGCCCCACCAGCAGTAATCTAGAACTGCCTTTCCCAACTCAGGCACAGCCCAGATCCCTTGCATCCAGCTGATTTGATTTGGGAATATGCTGCACAGTTCTACCAGGTTCCTAATTAGAACCTGATCTTGGGAGACAATGGAGGGGTGTGACTTTGTGAGTTGCATCAATCTGCTGAAGAGTTACAGCGCCTGCTGTGGCTGTAGAGGCTGATAATGGAGCGACATGTTTTGTTGCAGCTGGGGCAGATGAAGAGACCCGCTGGTGCTGCGACAGATGCAGCCCGGTATTTCTTCTCCCAGCGGTCATTCCTTCTCTGGTCACTGCTGTGGATACACAGCCTGTCTCCAGGCACCGCGATCATCTGCAAAGTTAGGTTGATGTTGGCACTGGTTTTGTGACAGGACTCCTGTTATGACAAACAGCTGGTTATTTTTAAAAAAAAATCCATCCTGAATCTTCATTAGTGTACGTATTTCCATTAAACATTTTTCAGGATATGCATGCCACACCATTTCCAACAATGGCTTCATTCCAGAAATTTTTAAACGTCTTGAACGACGCCTTGTAAAAATCTCAGAATTCCTCCTTTGGTCTCTCCAATTTGGATCTTAAATTTTACTTGAGGGGGACATTTGGTGGCAATTCAGCGTGGTTTTCTGAACTTCTACCCCATTGCAAAGGGGTGGTGAAGACTGACCAGCGACTTCAACTCTTGAATTCAGTGACATTACCAATTATGCCCCACTCCCATCAATGCTGGCTGCAAAACTTCGCATGTTTAATAAAATAAAATAAATAACAAAATGAAATGAAAGGCATTTTCACCACACTTGCAAAGTTTGCCAGTAACATGTCAAGAATGTCTATAGCAAGTGTGTATGGGATGGAGAATGCAAAGACTAACATAAGAAATCTTTTCATGTGAACAAATATTTTGTGAAAATAAAAGGGAGAGTCTAAAGAAGAATTAGCAATTTGTTTAGCCAGATGAAATACTACGCCGGCTGAGATCAGCACTGAAATGTTTTGGAGGTCTTCTCTAACCTCAAAGGTATGCTGTTTGCCCCCTGCTTTTTACTGTAACTTTTCATTTCTGCAAATTGGACATGTTTATAGCCATCACACCTTTCCCTTGAACTTCATTTGCAGTTTCCTTCATGTAAAGTGTATTCTAGTGAAATTATTAGAATGAAGTCACCATTCCTTACCAAGCTGGGGGGGTCACTTAAGGAAATAATCAAACAAAAATGTCTCTTAAACATATTGGAAAGCCACCAAAACTACAGTCAAAATGTGTTGGATTAATCGCCAAGACTATTAATCCAATGCTTGCTCTGAATCATGATACCAGGGCAGAAATGTGGCCTCTTCAAAATCTCACCTTTTATTTTCAAAAATAAGGCATAGAATTCACCTTATTGTTTGATACAAAGCTAAGGCAATTCTATTCAATAATTGGAATAGAATTACAGTATTATGCAGCTCCTTTTGGAGTGTAACACTATAGGAGATCAGGTGGGAAAATTAACAACAACCACCAGCTCCTGTCCTTCAAAAGCAGGTCCTGAGTTTCAAATTCAGTATTAAAAGCCATTAATAAAACACATTACAGTCACAGGAATAGGGTGGGTCCTAAAAACACACCTCTCCTGTCTAAGGACAGGAGAAACAGGTGTGTCTTCAGCAGGGACCAAAAAGTGTGTATTGAAGGTGCCAGGCACACCTTTGTGGAAAAGCAATTCCGCCTAGATAGCATCTTAAAAAGCAGGGACATCACCTTGCCAACAAAGGTCCGTATAGTTAAAGCTATGGTTTTCCCAGTAGTGATGTATGGAAGTGAGAGCTGGACCATAAAGAAGGCTGACCGTCAAAGAATTGATGCTTTTGAATTATGGTGCTGGAGGAGACTCTTGAGAGTCCCATGGACTGCAAGAAGATCAAACCTCTCCATTCTGAAGGAAATCAGCCCTGAGTTCTCACTGGAAGGACAGATCCTGAAGCTTTGGCCACCTCATGAGAAGAGAAGACTCCCTGGAAAAGACCCTGATGTTGGGAAAGACTGAGGGCACAAAGAGAAGGGGACAGTAGAGGATGAGATGGTTGGACAGTGTTCTCAAAGCTACCAAAATGAGTTTGACCAAACTGCGGGAGGCAGTGGAAGACAGGAGTGCCTGGTCCATGGGGTCACGAAGAGTCGGACAGGACTAAACGACTAAACAACAACAACAACAACAACAATGAAGCCCTCTTGGCCACTCCCCCCCGAACCTCTGGGGGTTGTGGAACAATGAAAAGGGCCCCCTTTGCCGATCTTAACACCTGAGAAGGGTAGTAGATGCCAGAAAAAAGCTACTATTTGGCCAGTTTGTATGTAAGTTGTTGATATTTCCCATATATATATATAACAAGCCCTGACTTTAATGCATGGAAATTATAATAGGGAATGTCCAACATTCCCTCGACAGACTTTGGCTTGTGCAACACAACTTCTCCTCTCCTCTGTAGGTCACCCTCAATGCACCTCAAAATTTGCCCCCCAGGAATCCAAAGGAGCAATAGGCTCCCATCTGCATTCACATACTCCCATTCACATAGTGACATGGCAGACTCTTCAAATTCCCAGGAACAGTCCCAGAGTCAGAGAAGTTATTCCGGTTTCTGATTTGATCCCGGAACATCCTGGTTTTCCTTTCTCCTCCCCTCCACGTTTCAGGGAACAATTAAAAGTGGGCTGTGTGGGGGTGCAAAAACAGAGTCCTGTTTATACTGAGAATAAAATTTGCAGAAAAATGTCATCAGTTTCCTTTACATTCTTTAATTGCAATATTTCAGCAGCCAGCCATTTTTAGGACACACGTGTGGTGTCGATTCCTTTATTGTAAATGGAGCCTGACACTGTTTACTCAGATGTACGTCCGCTGTATTCAATGGAGCTTACTCCTAGGTAACTAGGTAAAGACTGGGCAGCTTTATGCTAGAACCCTAAGCATTTTTACTCAGAAGTAAGTCCCATTGAGTTCAATAGGATTTAGTTTCTGGTATGTTCCTGATCATCCTCACAATTCTTCTTCTTCTTCTTCTTCTTCTTCTTCTTCTTCTTCTTCTTCTTCTTCTTCTTCTTCTTCTTCCCTGCCTTTTCCCCTGACAGGGACTCAAGGCAGCTTACAGATAAAATTCAATTCCATTCCACTCATCTTTGGAAAGTGTTGCACCTTTTCCTTGCACCTTTTTTCTTTACAACAATCCTGTGAGGTTGTAATTGGCTCAAGGTGACCGATGTCGATGTGTCAGTGGCGTCTATGTGTGTCAGAAGATCAGAGGCAGGAGAAGCTTCCTGATGTAGAATATGATGTCCCTATTTTCATCGGAGAAATGTTGGGGGGTATGGCATGGCAAGACCACGAGGGGCTATCAAAGGACAGAGCGTTGCAGCCTTCAAAAAGGCTGGTGAATCTGCCTCACTTCAAAATATCATTAACACCAATAACACATTTGACCAAGTCTGCTTCTAAGGGTTCTGTGTGTGTGTGTGTGCATGTGTGCGTAAATGTGTGTGTGTGTGCAAGAGAGAGAGCGCTGCTGATTAAGACCTTTGATATAATGCTTTAAACGCTTAACAAAGGCATCTTCTCCAGCGAAGAGCAACTGCAGACACAAATTGCCCCCGTTCCTGCACCTTTTTCACAAAAATCAATAGTAAAGGAGTAGCCGCTTTAACTCTCCCATAGACCACGTAAGGAGGAGAAGGAGAAGAAAACCACAGCCGTGCTTAGGAGAGTTTAGGTCAATAAGGAATCGATACTGTGGTTGAATTTGCAGAAAGATAAAAGACTTCAAACTCGCAACTGTGGTGCCCTATTGTTTCTCTCTGATTCTGAAAAGGAGCTGGAGTATTCTCCCTTTAAGCAGCAATGTATTTAGGGTGCGTGGAAAGTAAGAGAGAGGTCAACCAAGACTGCATATGGCTGCAGCGTTTGTAGGCGACTGCTTTCTGATCCAGCACCCGAGAGCTTGTCAATTACGGGGAGGCAGGCCAGGCTTCCAATGCAGAGACTCCGAGATACCAGCAAAAGCCGAAAGGAGTTTCTAATGAGGCTGGGAAAAAGAAGCCTACCTTGTTCATTAACGATGGAGCCGCTGCCTAGCGAGCCAGTGTCATGCAATGGGGGGAGCAGCCTTCACCAACCCAGTGCCCTCCAGAAGCTTTATTTTGACCAGGGGGTTAGGAGCCATTTTCACTCCAAACTCCACATTCCCTTATGGGTAACCTTTTGCAAGGGGGGGGGGGACATGCCAGCAACGGTGGGGCTAGACAAGAAAGAGTGGGAAGAGCAACTGGTGAAATTCTTCTTTCTGTAGAGCAGGTTACAGCAGCTGCAAAGATGTCCGTTCACATCTACACAGTGTGGTGTCGTGGTTAAGAGCAGTGGACTCGTAATCTGGTGAGCTGGGTTCGCTTCCCCGCTCCTCCACATGCAGCTGCTGGGTGACCTTGGGCCAGTCACACTTCTCTGAAGTCTCTCAGCCGCACTCACCTCACAGAGTGTTTGTTGTGGGGGAGGAAGGGAAAGGAGAATGTTAGCCACTTTGAGACTCCTTCGAGTAGTGATAAAGCAGGAAATCAAATCCAAACTCTTCTTCTTCTCTCTGTTCTCTACTGAGGAGAGCAAGAGACACCATCGTTCATAGAATCATAGAATTGTTGACTTGGAAGGGACCTCAAGAGTCATTTAGTCCAACCCCCTGAAATGCAGGAATTTCAGCTAAAGCAACAATGACAGGGGGACATTCAACCTCTGCTTTAAAACCTTCACCTCCCCAGGGAGTCTGTTCTTCTACTGCTGGTCTTCTTCTTCTTCTTCTTCTTCTTCTTCTTCTTCTTCTTCTTCTTCTTCTTCTTCTTCTTCTTCTTCTCTTATACCCCACCCATCTGGCTGGGCCTCCCCAGCCACTCTGGGCGGCTTCCAACAGGATGTTAAAAACACAAGATCAAACATTAAAAACTTCCCTAAACACAGCTGCCTTCAGATGTCTTCAAAAGTCAGATAGTTGTTTATTTCTTTCACATCTGGTGGGAAGGCATTCCACAGGGCGGGCGCCACTACTGAGAAGGCCTTCTGCCTGGTTCCCTGTAGCTTTACCTCTTGACGTGAGGGAACCGCCAGAAGACCACTGGAGGAGGACCTAAGTGTCTGGACAGGACGATGGGGGTGGAGATGCTCCTTCAGGTATACAGGACCAAGGCCATTTAGGGCTTTCAAGGTCAGCACCAACACTTTGAATTGTGTTCGGAAGCGTACTGACAGAAAGTTTTTCCTGATGTTTGGTTGGAATCTCATTTCTTGTAACTTGAAGCCACTGGTTCGAGTCCTACTCTCCAGAGCAGGAGAAAGCAAGTTTCCTCCATCTTCCATGTGACAGCCCTTGAGATATTTGAAAGTGGCTAGAATTTCTCCTCTCTGTCTCCTCTTTTCCAGGCTAAACATACCCAGCTCTTCCAGCCATTCTTCACAAGTCTTGGTTTCCAGACCCTTGATCATCTTGGTTGCTCTCCAATGGCATACGTTCCAGCTTGTCAATATCCTTCTTAAATTGTGCCGCCCAGCCTGGAAGGAGTCCAGGAATAAATTTGTCCCATAATTTTGCCACATTCCCATGACTGTAATTTGTTTTAAACTGTAACCCATCCTCCGACCTGATTTTGAAGGGTGGGTCATAGATTGAAATCCCCATCCTCATCTTAAACATTTGAGGGATTTCAAGGGGAGAAAGATGAGTTTCAGTACAATTTTTTAAATTTCCAGGAGATTGAGTTCCTTAGTTTAGGGGAGACCAGAAAACAAGATGGCAACCTTGCAAATCTTATTTCTTTATTTCATAAAATTTATATACTGCTTGGCTGCAAACAACAACAACAACAACAACTCGCCTCAAAGAGGTTTATAAAAAGGATAAAAAAAACATTATCAGGAAAAACAGCTATTAAAACATTCAAAAGAAATATTTAAAATAAATGAGAAACTAAAAGCACACGTGAACGTTCTACCCATCTCAGTAGCCTTTTCTGAACAAAAATGTATTTTAACAGGAGCTGAAAAGAGGGCTGTGTGGGTGGGTGCTGGATGTCAACAGAAAGGGAATTCTGAAGTGTTGGTGCTGCTACACTAAAATATTGATTTCTTATCAAAGTTGAATGAAAATTACATGTCACCTATAACAGTCCCAGGTCTGCACTGGGGTTTATGTAAGTCTTTGAAGGCTACTTAGGTCAAGCCTCCTTCATACTAAGGGGGAGAAAGGTACAGCATTCCACTTGTGACTTTAGTTTTAAATGCATCTTTTGACTGGAAAACGCAGAGAATCAGTTTTCTTGGGGAACGACGACCAAGCAACAGATTCTCAGGGCCTCTGAGCATCTGGCTTCCTTTGTCAAGTATATCGTTCGTATTTCCAGCTTAACTGGAGGTCAACGATGGCATTTCCAATTGTTGTTGGACTGCGTTTGAACCCTCCAGTGGAAAGAGAGGGAGAGAGAGAGAAATATATGGCGTTTCCAGGAAGTAAATATCTAGCAATCACAAACGTACAGCTTAGATATTGTTCTTCCTTGGTTTTTCTGGGTGCTATGTTTCATTTGAAAGCCCTGCAACCACTACAATATACCTGTCAAGATATTCACTAAAAATGGAAGGGAATATATATATTATCTCAGGTGGGCTGGAGGGCTCCGATAGGAACAATTCATGAGTCTAAATCTTTCAAATGCTTCACTGTAAAGTGTCATTATAGTATAAGGGGCATATTTTAATGCACTGTGCTTTATAGCAATACAGTATAGCTATATATATATATATATATATATATATATATATATATATATGCACTAATTTTTTTAACTAGAGAAATGAAGTACTATTATCAATTGGTTTTAGCCTAGGTGGTATTTAAGGGTTGTGCGGGGGGGTGGGGGGGTGATAATTATGGGAAAAGTTTCCATTTTTTAAAAAAAATGTTTTTTATTAAATATTTTCTTGTGTTACAAAACAGACAAATAAGCAGAGAAAAGTACGACTGAATGAATTTTATTATTACAGTCACAGACCAGTTCCGGCTCACTTACAATATCAGGAGAATCATAAAACACAACAGGAATACATTGAATTGCAGTTGGGTATAACAGAGACAATACAGATATAGCGGCAGTTAAAAATACATATTAAATCTTGATCACTAAAATAAAACCTAAAATTGTCATTTGAAACCTTAATCGGAGAAAAGTACAATGTTGTTGTTGTTGTTTAGTCATTTAGTTGTGTCCAACTCTTCATGACCCCATGGACCAGAGCAAGCCAGGCACTCTTGTCTTCCACTGCCAACGCAAAGGTTAAGGAGGTAATAACCACTATATATTTTTTCATAACTCTAGGAGGTCTTGAGTTCAAGGAGAAAGCACACAGATAAGGTCTGTGAAACTCCATAAGAACCAACACAGGGATCTTTAAGGACCCCACATACCATCCCTATGTAGCTGTACCCCTGTATGATTGAACAATAATCCTTAAATCTACAAGCATCTTCACACTTTACCTGGGTGTAAGTCTCCTTGACTCAGCTCTGAGTCACGTTGGCTTTGTTCTGTTTAAGGACAGTATTTTTGTGGCTCTTTTATATTTTAATGAAACTGAAGTGTTTGGCAAATGCATCTGTATTTGGGGCTAATTCGCCCCAATATGTGTGTCAGCAAAGTGTTGTTGTTGTTGCTTTTTACAAGAATAGACAAGGAAATGAAAGCAAGGAGAGGAAGTGTATTTATATCTGGGAGAAGGTGAAGTGAAAATAGAGATAAATTGAGTTTTTTGGAATATCCTGCTTGCCCCCTCCGCCCACCTGTATGGAAGCATGAAGGTAGCCAAGATTCATTTGACTTCCTTTATGGATGGTGTACGGAGCATGCTGCAATTCTCTTTGCTAATGCAGCCCCATTTATGGACAAAACAATCCCTCTCTCATCTAATCTTGTTTTTTTGTTTTTTTAATGTTCTGAAATGAATCTTTGCCCAGGCCACCTGAGGGGGTATTTAATAGGGCTTTTCAATCTATTTGTGATCTGCTATTCCCAGCTCCCCAAAGTTTCCATGTTAACAGCGGAACATCTAGGGAGCCCATATGTTGTGGGATCAAGGCAGAGCCAAAGCAAGTTGGGATGGAATTGAGAGAGAGAGAGAGAGAGAGAGAGAGAGAGAGATGGGGGAAGATAATGTGTTTGATTGAAATTGTGGGACAGAACAGCACCCACAGAGGCCTTCCTTCATCTCTCTCACCTGGGTGCCCAAGGACAGAGCAGTCTTCTCAACCTCATTTAAGTATGATGTTCCTTTTGAGGAAAAAGCACACAGTGGCGGCCTTGACATTAACTGATGCTGGTAGCATCACTGCCAGCTTTGTAATTCGGTGATTTTTTCAACCGACAGTCAAATAAAAACCCCAGTATAATTTTATCATGATTGTGTCATGTCATACTAATAGCGGGAAAGGCGGTGTGCGGAAAGACCCCCCGCCAAAGGCCTTGCAATGCAAACCGAAACCTCAGATTGATTTAAACTCGACGCAACAACAACAACAATTTATTATTTATACCCCGCCCATCTGGCTGGGCTTCCCCAGCCACTTTGGGCAGCTTCCAACAAAATATTAAAATACAGTAATGCATCAAACATTAAAAACTTCCCTAAACAGGGCTGCCTTCAGATGTCTTGCAAAAGTCTGGTAGTTGTTGTTCTCTTTGACATCTGGTGGGAGGGCGTTCCACAGGGCGGGTGCCACCACTGAGAAGGCCCTCTGCCTGGTTCCCTGTAACTTGGCTTCTCGCAGCGAGGGAACCACCAGAAGGCCCTCGGTGTTGGACCTCAGTGTCCGGGCAGAATGATGGGGGTGGAGACGCTCCTTCAGATATACTGGACCGAGGCCATTTAGGGCTTTCAAGGTCAGCACCAACACTTTGAATTGTGCTCAGAAATGTACTGGGAGCCAATGTAGGTCTTCCAAGACCGGTGTTATGTGGTCTCGGTGGCTGGTCCCAGTCACCAGTCTAGCTGCCGCATTCTGGATTAGTTGTAGTTTCCGGGTCACCTTCAAAGGTAGCTCCACAACACCGTTTCAAAGTGAGGCGCAGCCTCAAAGTGGCACTGCAGCCAAGACAACCACCTGAGGATCACAGAAATATAGAACCGTAGAGTTAGAAGGCACCCCTAGGGTCCTATAGTTTAACCCCTTGCAATGCAGGAATCTCAGCTAAAGCATCTATGGCAGATGGACATCCAACCTCTGCTTAAAAAGGAGAATCCACCCATAAGGGTGTCCATTCTTCTGTCTAATAGCTCTTACTATCAGAAAGTTCTTCCTGTTGTTTAGTCGGAATCTCCATTTTTGTAACTGGAATCCACTGGTTCATGTCCTACCCTCCAGAGCAGGTGAAAACAAGCTTGTTCCCTCTTCCATGTGACAGCCCTTGAGATATTTGAAGATGGCTATCATATCTCCTCTCAGTATCCTCATTTCCGTGCTAAAGCTTCTCAGTTGAGTTTCAATGCATGGGGCACCCCAACTGTACTGAGTAGAGTGGTGGTGTCTGCCTAAACTGCCTACGTCATTTTTGCCTAATGGTAGGGCCGGCCACATGGAAGAGAAACCCTCCTGGACACAACCTATCATTAGCAGTCCACCACCTTCCACTGCTGAACAACTCTTACTGTCAGAAAGTTCTCCTGAATGCAGAGCTGGAATCTCCTTTCTTTTTAATTTGAATCCATTGGTTTGAGTCCTACCCCCCAGCGTAGGTGAAAAAAAGCTTGCTCCCTCTTCCATGTGACAGCCCTTTAGATCTTTGAAGATGGCTATCATATCTCTCTTTTTTTTAATATATATTTTTTATTCATTTTCCAAAACAATTATACAAATTGCACAAATTTCCATACATTTGATTCCTTTTTGACTTCCTTTGGCTTCTCTGATAATCATCCATATTTACGTCTCAGTTACGCATTTCTCTGATTATATTGCCATTGATCTTCCCTCCCACCTCTATTGCTTTTTAACAATATTTCTCGACTTTTACAGTGCTTCTTGAAACCCCGCCAGCGTTGTTTGCACATCACATATTCTTTTCAGATATTCAACAAATTTCCCCCAATCCTCGATGAACTTTTGGTCTTTAAGGTATCTAATTTTTCCAGTTAATCTGTCCAATTCTGAATAGTCTGTCAACTTCAGTCTCCATTCTTCTATCGTCGGAATTTCTTCTTGTTTCCATTTCTGGGCCAGTAGAGTTCTTGCTGCTGTAACCGCATATTGAAAAAGTTTACAGTCTTTCCTTCTTATTTCATTTCCTGTAATTCCTAAGAGGAAGGTCTCTGGTTTTTTAACAAATGTATATTTTAACATCTTTTGATGGCTATCATATCTCCTCTCAGTCTCCCCATTTCCAGGCTAAACATGCCCAGCTCCTTCAACTGTTCCTCATAAGGCTTGATTTCCAGACCTTTGATCATCTTGGTTGCCCTCCTCTGCATATATTCCAGCTTGCCAATATCCTTCTTAAATTTTGGTGCCCGGAACTGAACACAGTACTTCAGGTGTAGTCGGACCCAGGCAAAATGTCAATGCTTGTCAACACTAGGGCTGCATTTGGTCCATGACACCAAGACTGTGAAAATGATGGCTACAGCTTTGAAGAAAGTAGAGTCCTACTGTTGATGAGAAGGACGTTGGTAACTTGCAGGTTCACCCTTAGTAAGGAATGGATGTTGTTGTTGTTTAGTCGTTTAGTCGTGTCCGACTCTTCGTGACCCCATGGACCAGAGCATGCCAGGCACTTCTGTTTTCCATGGCCTCCCACAGTTTGGTCAAACTCATGCTGGTAGCTTCGAGAACACTGTCCAACCATCTCATCCTCTGTCGTCCCCTTCTCCTTGTGCCCTCCATCTTTCCCAACATCAGAGTCTTTTCCAGGGAGTCTTCTCTTCTCATGAGGTGGCCAAAGTATTGGAGCCTCAGCTTCACGATCTGTCCTTCCAGTGAGCACTCAGGGCTGATTTCCTTCAGAATGGAGAGGTTTGATCTTCTTGCAGTCCACGGGACTCTCAAGAGTCTCCTCCCAGCACTATAATTCAAAAGCACCAATTCTTTGACGGTCAGCCTTCTTTATGGTCCAGCTCTCACTTCCATACATCACTCCTGGGAAAACCACAGCTTTAACTATATGGACCTTTGTTGGCGAGGTGATACCTCTGCCCTTTAAGATGCTGTCTAGGTTTGTCATTGCTTTTCTCCCAAGAAGCAGGCGTTTTTTTAATTTCGTGGCTGCTGTCACCATCTGCAGTGATCGTGGAGCCCAAGAAAGTAAAATCTCTCACTGCCTCCATTTCTTCCCCTTCTATTTGCCAGGAGGAATGGATATGGATGTCCTTAAGACTGATTGGATGTTCTTAAGACTGGTTGGTCTCTGGGATTTATATCTATGCTACAAAAGGTGCAAATATGGTGTGAGATTCTGCTTGTCAGGTTTCTCCCCAGCTTCAGGCTATGAATAGATCTCCCTGGAGGAGAGGAGGAATGGGAACTGTAGCTCTACATGGCGAGAGATCTTTAACTACAGTGGAATTAGTTGAAGCTGCCTGAACAATGGACATGAAAGGAAGCAATTCAAAGGACATGGAGTTGGATTCAATTTGGAAGAAGATGTGAGACTTTCAATTAGCACATTTTATGTGAGATTTAAGAAGAAAATATTCAGGAACGGTATTTATTTAGCCCGCAGCCAAAGTCCATTATGGAAAATTATTCTTAATTAGAGCCGTGTGAGGTTGGGAATACCCACTTGCGTCTCTATCGCCTCACCTACCAAAAGCACCATCCTCTTTGCCTGTGCCTCTGGCATTTGGGAAGAAGATGATGAAAGAATAATTTAAGTAAGATAAGTCAACCATGGGGGGGGGGAGTAGAAATATTTGCTTTACTTTGTGTGTCTCATATTCATAGCGTAATCAGAAGGGCACCATCAAAGGGTCTGAGCCTAAGGGAGATGCTTCCTTTGGGGAAACCAATAAGGTCTCAAAATGGATCCAGAAAATTGAGGCAAGCCTTGCATTAGCCACAGTCAACATATAGCAAAAAGTCAGCCGTCCAATGATTTTTAGATTGCCAGTCTACCTCTGATTTAGATTTAGATTTTATATGCGTGCAGTGGTACCTTGGTTCTCAAACACCTTGGTACCCAAACGCCTTGGTTTTCAAACATTGAAAACCTAGAAGTAAGTGTTCCGGTTTTCAAACGTTTTTCAGAAGCTGAATGTCCGGTGCGGCTGTCAGCTATTGTTTCTGGGGCGCCTGCACCAATAGAAGTTGCATCTTGGCTTTCAAACATTTCAGAAGTCAAACGGACTTACGGAACAGATTAAGTTTGGTGCTTTTGTTTCTGCTATTTATTTTGCTTTTTTGTTTTTGAGGGTTAGGGTTTTTTGGTTAATTTGTTTTTGTAACTGTGACTGTGTGGAACCTAGTTCAGCTACTGATTAATTGATTGATTGTGTGCCTGTGGAAATGGATAAAAGCCCCCCATCCAAACAATGACTATCATCAGTGCAGGTAAGAAAAGAAATTAATTTTAATTTTTATCATCTACAATACTGTCTTATTTATTTTATAGTACAGTACATTGATTATTGCTATCATTTTATGGATCAATGGTCTCGTTAGATAGTACAGTTCATGTAAATTGCTGTTTTAAGGGTTGTTTTTAAAAGTCTGGAACAGATTAATCCATTTCGCATTACTTTCTATTGGAAAGTGAGCCTTGGTTTTGGAACAGACTTCCGGAATGGATTAAGTTTGAGAACCAAAGTACAACTATATTCTGCTTTCCCAACAATAATGTTGAGTCCCAAGGAGCTCACAATAATAGCAAGAGGAATGGGTGTTCAACACAGCACCTTGTCCACTAGAACAAATATACTGTGAGGCAGGGAGGGATTGGGGGGGGGGATTGAGTTCAGTTTGCTTTTTAATGCGAAACTACCAAATTTGTGAGGGATGCAGGTGGCACTTTGGGTTAAACCACAGAGCCTAGGACTTGTCGATCAGAAGGTCGGTGGTTCGAATCCCCGTGACGGGGTGAGCTCCCATTGCTCGGTCCCTGCTCCTGCCAACCTAGCAGTTCGAAAGCACGTCAAAGTGCAAGTAGATAAATAGGTACCGCTCTGGCAGGAAGGTAAATTATGTTTCCGTGCACTGCTCTGGTTCGCCAGAAGCGGCTTTGTCATGCTGACCACATGACCCGGAAGCTGAACGCCAGCTCCCTCGGCCAATAAAGCCAGATGAGCGCCGCAACCCCAGAGTCGGCCACGACTGGACCTAATAGTCAGGGGTCCCTTTACCTTTACCAAATATGTGTTTCCTGGAGCAATGCGCAAACAAAAAAACACAGCTCTCTTTAGAAACTGGTTCTTCTTCAAAATTTGCAATGCGCTTCCCAGTCCAAAATAAAAAAAAATGAAAATTGTGAAACTGTGAATATCAGGGTGATATCTGCATAAAAAGCATGCATTTATAAAAAACAACAACATGCAAATGCGCCTTACGCTAGACAAAATTGCTTGAAAAATGTGTGTATTAGGCTTTGGGCTAGACACTTTTTAAAAATAAAATGAGAAAGAATCACAAACTGTTGCAGAAATTTGCAAACTGAATTTAAGACTGGGGAGGGAAATGCGATACTGAGAGAAACCAAAATGGGCCGATTAGGGAAATGAAGATAAATGAAACACAAGCAAACATTTCTAATTCAGATAACACCTTCAAGCACTGAAATCTACATTCTCTTAAACAATCAACATTTGGGCGTTCTATGATTTGCTACAGAAAAGAAAGAAAGAAAGAAAGAAAGAAAGAAAGGGGAAAAAAGAAAGAAAGAGTAACTTTGAGATTGAGCAAAGAATTACATTACTTTACAATTTTATCAATATAAGTTTTGTGCAGGGAATTGTGCCAAACCTCAGAGCCAGGTCTCTTGCCGCATTCTGATTCCTTTACATTTATTTAACTGCACCACTCAGGGCAGCTTATAGCACACAAAATTTCAATGACGTTAAAGAAGAATCAATTGAAAAATAAATACGGAGTCAGCAGCTAAAAGGAGAATGCTACTAAAGGAAACATTGCTTCATTAAAGAATGTGTGCCAGAATGAAATGCTTTTCCATAGCCAGTGGAAATTAGTGAGCGGGTGGGTGCAGCTACTGGAAAGGCCCTCTCTCTTATCCCACACAGAAGGGCTTACCTCCTAAGTGAGACACAGAGAAGTATGTTCCAGGCCAATGGCCCATCTTCTTCAGCATCCTATTCCTGAATGCTCACCTGAAGCATAATGTGAAACAAACATGGGGATTCCTCAGGCAAAACATCCGAGAATGTTCTTGTGATGCCAA
The DNA here is from genome assembly GCF_027172205.1 of Podarcis raffonei. Taxonomy (NCBI): domain Eukaryota; kingdom Metazoa; phylum Chordata; class Lepidosauria; order Squamata; family Lacertidae; genus Podarcis; species Podarcis raffonei. Next base: position 115,203,729 of record NC_070604.1, on the reverse strand, counting down.
AGGAGTTTCAACTAGTGAATTTCCTTCAGGAGGTTGTTAAGTATAGTAGTTTAATCCACTGAAAATTGTGAATGCTTGTATGCATTGCTATGTGTTTAAATTTGATTGGTTGGTAACTGAATTCTAGAGAGTTCTCTAGTAGCTCTCATGCGATTGGCTAACATTCATCACATGGGAGGTATCTAGTGAAGGACAAGCTCCATTTCATGTGAAGCAAGATGGCTGTGTTTTAGACTCCACTGTGAACACTGCTAAGTTGAATAGAGCGTTGGAGTGCTTCTTCTCTGCTTGAAAGAGAGCAAAGCTGTAAGAAAAGTGGAAATCCCTTAAAGGAGCTGAAAGGCATGGCCTAACTGAGATACAGAACGCTGAGTTCTGAGCTCTGGAAAGAGAGGACAATACAGTCATTTGGAAGTTTCAAGAAGAGATTGTAGTCCCATGCTTGAACAAGCACGTGGCTGTAAATATTGTGATTTAATTCATCTATAAGTAAAGTTTTTGAATGTTAGTCTGGACATTGGTTTACTTTCCAAAGAAGGGTGTCAGTCATATATATGATTTGAGCTTCTTAGCTGTGATTTCGCTACTCTTTCATCAACAGAGGTGGTAGAAGTGTCTACAAAGACACCCGTACATAACATTTTAGAAGTGAGCTACCTTTTTTGTTTCCCAGAAAATGACTCCTAATGGTAGACGAACACGGTTTTAAATCCCTCCTTCAATAATTGAGAACCCAAACCAAAAATAGCCTCTTTCTTGTACTTTTTTTTTTTTAAAAAGCTGAAAACTTTCTGCAAAAACCATTTGGAGAAGGTGCAAGTACTCTTACTGAAGAATGAGCCTATTCCCTCCGGGACCCTGCGAAATGGCAGGTCCCTTGTCTCCCTTAGCGATTTCAGCAGAAGCGTTGTAAAAGAGGTGAAGGTCAGGGGGAAAAGAAGCACTGAGCGTTTTCTGTTCCATGTAAAACATAAAGGTTGCTAATATGAAGTCAGCAATGGAGCTGGTGTTAATTTTTACTCTCTCTCTCTTTACAGTTCTGACATCATATTCCTGCCGGGTGACTTCATGGCTTCAAAGGTGTTGTGAGGGTCAATTCTGGGCAGCTTCATAGAGCTTGCTTTTTCTCCTCTTTCCACTCTGCGAAACGAAGTTGAAGGGTGAGTTTTCGACGTCGCCGTTCAGATGAATTCTTAAGTGTTTAGTAAGTGCTAGTCCACCTTGTGAATAACACCTTGTAAAACCGTATCCCGGCCTGAAGGGGCACCTTTCAGAAGTCGGGGAGGTTAGGAATACAGTTGTAACTACAGAGACAGTCTGAGCTGAAGCAGGAATGCCTTATTTGTTTTTTCCACGGCCCCTTCATGGCTTCCTCCAGACGTCCCAAGCTGACAGCTACACCTATTTATAACAGCCCCCCCCCCTTGGAGCTGACTCTGTCCACATCCATAAACATGGGTGACCAGAAAGGAACAAACAGATTCACTAATATCAAGTCACACAGCAACAGTGTTCCCCAAGCTTCAGATAGATGGAACACTTAGCCCTTTTCTGGCATTCCTTTTCACTGTTCAGAAACCCAGTCTTCCTCCTCATTAGTTCCCACCATGCATCCAACTCATAGAGGGCAACTTCAGTGAAGTGGGGAGTCTCCTGAATCCATTGAGGGTTCCCATTTATTTTACAACCCTGGAAAATCAGGATCAATAGCTGCAGACCCTCCAAGTGTCCCTATTTTCCAGGGAAAGTTCTGGATTTACAGAAGCTCTTCTGGTTTCGGATTTCATTCGTGGACTGTCCCGCTTTTCCTTGTTGTTGTTGTTTAGCCGTTTAGTCGTGTCCAACTGTTTGTGACCCCCCTGGATCAGAGCACGCCAGGCACTCCTGTCTTCCACTGCCTCCCGCAGTTTGGTCAAACTCATGTTGGTAGCTTCGAGAGGATCTCATCCTCTGTCGTCCCCTTCTCCTTGTGCCCGCCATATTTTCCAGCATCAGGGTCTTTTCCAGGGAGTCTTCTCTTCTCATGAGGTGGCTTCAGGAGCTGTCCTTCTATTGAGCACTCAGGGCTGATTTCCTTCAAAATGGAAAGGTTTGATCTTCTTGCAGTCCATGGGACTCTCCTTTTCCTTAGGACATCCCTATTTTCATCAGAGAAATGTTGGACAGTATGGGGTTATGTGACTCCCAATCCAAGGAGATAAGTAACTGTAGAACCTTTAGAAGACATCTGAAGACAGCTTTGTATAGGGAAGTTTTTAATGTTTAATGTTTTGTTATGTATTTATATATGTTGCTGTCAGAGCTGCCCTAGGTCCCAGTTCACAAAGGACCAACGCCGCTTCGTTGTTAAGTATAAAAGTCTTTATTGAAGTTCAGTTTCACTTCCACAGCCGCAGCGCGCAGCCCTACGTCTCAAACTCTAGACCGCCGAAGCTCCGTCTGAATCTCCTCCCCCCTGACACCAGTTTAAGACTCTAGCCTTGCTCCACCTCTTCCTTTGTTCTTTCCTCCTCTGGGTCCACCTGTCCGTCAGGGTCTCACCCTTCCTAGACTCTTCTGACGCTGAGTCCCCTGAATCTTCCCCCTCCCTCCGGCGGGCTTTAGGACCTGGTTCCCAATCCGGGTTTCCTGCTGTCCCGCGCGCCTGTACATTTGAACTTGGCGCGCGCGCCCAGCCTGCCACCTTCCTTCTGACCGTTTCACTGCTGCTGTCACTGCTCCCCACTTCGGGGAGGCTAGCTGGAACTGACCTCCCCTCCGTTTCCCCACTTTCCGATGGGGGCGTGGTCAGCCCTGACTCATCTTCTCTCCCCGCTGGAGGAGACGCTGGTCCTGACACATGGGACTCTTCCCCCCCACTGTGCTCTGGTGGGGGAACTGGTCCTGATCCTCCGCTGCTCCCTTGGGAGTCCCCGCTGGCCCCTTGCTTCTGGTGCGTCCCCCCTGGGACCCCCCTTGCCCTCACCATCGGCGCCCCCTTCTGGGAATCTTCTGATTCGCTGGAGAAGCTCATGGAATCTCTCGGGTCACTGTCATATTCCCCTACGCTGCCCTCGGATTCCTCCCCTTCGCTCTCCATTCCCTCTCTCCCCTGTGCTTCTGCTCCTGAGCCCCTGACAGTTGCTTACAGGCTTCCTACAGGCATCTGGTTCGCCACAGTGGGGGATGGGGGAGAGACTGGATTCATTTGGCCTGATCTAGCCAGGCATTACATAGTTGCATATTGCAATTCCATGAAAAAAATATCAAAGAAGGTTGCTGCAATTAAAATACAAAGAGAACAATACAAAAATTAAAGCAGATCCCCAGCTGACTTTTACAGAGCATGTTTTCCTTAATTGTTTGCATAAGCCTGGCAGCGAAGAAAAGTCTGCAGCAAATGCCCGAAAGACAACATTGAAGGCCAGGCCCAGCCCTCAGGTGATGGAAGCTCCCAAAGCACTGTCACCGTGGGCATTCCCACCCACCCCAAATGCCTCCACATTTCCAGTGAGATCTCACAAGATCTTGCGGAGTGCAGGAGATTTCAGTGCGATCACGCTGGAAATCCACAAGCGGTGGAGGCAGCTCTTCCCAGTTTGCTTCAAGCAGTGAAATGGAAAATGGTGTGCTGCTGAGGGCACTGGCAGAATCTGTCGGAAGCATAAGTGCCAACTCTTATGGGGCCAGCTCTTTTGCTCACCCCCAATAATTTTTTGGGAGAAGCCAGGACCCCCCACCCAAAGTTGAAGAAAAAAAACTAGGAGGCAGAGGAGGCCAAGTGTTGAGCCAAGAGTTGCACACCTTCAGTGGCTGGTTCTTCTTCCTCCACCTCTTCCTCCTCCTCCTCCGGCTGCATAGGGAGCAGCCCCCAGCCAGTTGCAGGAGGGAGAGGAGGAGGAGGAGGCCGAGCATTGGAGAGGAGGAGCCACTGGCCATCGAAGCCATGCTGCCACAACATTCAGCTCTGCCCCCTGGCTCTTCCCGGCGCCCTGACATTGCGTGTGTGATGCCATGTGCATGACGTCACATGCACATCATCAGGGGCCCCCAATCTCCTTCACAAGTTGGAGCCTCTGGTTATAAGTGCACACCACAAGAGTAGACCAATGACACCAAAGGCTCAGTGTTATGTTGGTGTCCAAGGTGCCTCACTAACTTGGCGCTGCAACCAATAATGCTTCTACAGATGATCGTAGTCATCAAACTGGTGCAGTGTTGCTCTTGAGAGCTCAAGAGGAAGGAGGAAGGCAGCAAAACTAGAATTCATAGTCTCTGCCTGTCAGTGGCTCCAGGTTCCCTTGGCGTTGGATCTAGCTCCACCTACTCTTGGTCTCCCTGCCTTCTGTCCTACTAGTCCAAACAGGCGCCTGCCACCAGTGCCTGGGGCAGTGAGTTCCACAGGTTAGCTGAATTCTCCATAAAGGATGTTGCAGATGCTCCCTTGTGTTTTCTTCAGGTCTTCATTCAGGCATCCCCACTCCCCAGCCAGCATGGTGTAGTGGTTAAGAGCGGTGGACTCGTAATCTGGTGAACTGGGTTCGCTTCCCCGCTCCTCCACATGCAGCTCCTGGGTGACCTTGGGCCAGTCACACTTCTTTGAAGTCTCTCAGCCTCACTCATCTCACAGAGTGTTTGTTGTGGGGGAGGAAGGGAAAGGAGAATGTTAGCCGTTTTGAGACTCCTTAGGGTAGTGATAAAGCGGGATATCTAATCCAAACTCCTCCTCCTCCTCCTCCAGTCCCACCACTGTCATTTTCACCTCTCGTGAAATTCCCAATTTCAACTGCAGAGGCTCATTGTGGAGGCTCTTAAATAAGCCACCCGCACCCCCCAGCTTAAGCGAGCGAATAAAGAACAAGGGGAGGGAGGGAAAACAACCTTTCTGGAGCATGAATTACCTCTCTCACCTCTAGGGATGTGATTATTCTTGGCAGACTGCTCTTGTGAAGCTGCTGTCCACACAGCTGTCAACAGCTTGCTCTCAAGCCGACAGAGCTGCGGAGGGAGCAGCTTCAAACGCGGAGGTGCCCTTCCCTGCCGCCGGTAATCTTTGCTAAAGAGGAAGGTGTCATGCAGACAATCCTCCTCTCCAACAATTTTGCAGCGCTGCACCCAGTCATGGGCAACTTCGCTGGGCCCTGGGGCACTGGATTGGGGGCGACACATGAGTGCACTGCACACAGAGAGAGACAGCAGGAAAAAGAAGTCACATGGCAAGATATCAGCAATCCCATCATGCTGCTCTGCTCAGCTGATTAGTGCTGGGAAGGGTTGCCAATCAGCACACTCCTCAGCTACTCCCAGTACCAATCAGCTGAGCAGGGGGGAGGGACCACCCCCAACACCCTTGCCGATTGGTGTAGACAATCATAGAGTCATAGAAGTGCAGAGTTGAAAGGGATTCTGAGGGTCATCTAACAGGGATCATCCTCCCCTTAGCCCAGTGGTTCTCAACCTATGGGTCCCCAGATGTTGTTGGACTACAACTCCCATCATCCCTGAGCTCTGACCTTGCTAGCTAGGGGTGATGGGAGTTGTAGATCAACAACATCTGGGGACCCACAGGTTGAGAAAGGCTGCCTTAGCCAATCCAAGAGTTATTTCCTGGGCAGCACAGAGAGCACAAGGCTAATAAGGAGGAAGGCATGCAGCAGGGACGACTCTCCTCCCTGGTCAACTGTACTCCCCACAGCTTCCCAACTATTTGGGTTGCAGAGACCCTTCTTTGGGGGGGTCAGCTGTATGACACCATCTCACCCACCCAGACACTCCTGACAAAGGAGGAACCAAAGGTGAATCTAAGGTCATATCAGAGGTGGATCATCATCATCATCATCATCATCATCATTTTATTTGTATGCAGCCTTTCCACAGTTGAAAACAATGCTCAAGGCAGCTTACAGCATGACAAGATTTACATAATTACAAACATAACAGAAGTCGTAAACAATAAATAAAACACATCAAAAAGTACACAACCAAAGGAATACATGAAAGGAATACTTCAAAATTTATGTGGGAAAAGTAGAATTTCTGACAGATATTGAGTGAGTCCAGAAAATGTTTAGAGTGAAAGGAGAGTAAAGTCAGTGTAGAAGAAGAGATTAAAGAGATAATGAAATGTGTTTAAGCTAGTTGGAAAAATAAAGTAGCGTAACAAGAACGGCTGGAAGTCAAGTCACTTGGTGGGTGTCCGAGTGGGGCAGGTGTGTAGGTATGTTGATATGTATAGTATAGGTAGGTTTTATATAGAGTAATGTAGGTAAGTTTTATGTTATGAAAATAAGGTGGTGTGTTGTGTATGTGTATTGCGTAAATGTATATGTATGCTTTTTATATGTTAATAAAATTTAAATAAATAAAAATTAAGAGAAAAAACAAAAAAACCCAAAAGTCATAAACAATAAATTAACCACATAAAAAATACACAACCAAATGGGAAACCATTTCCACATAAATCAAAATCTAAAACTAAGAATACAGCATTAATATCACAGTTTAAAATGATATAGGTTAAAAGAAAAACAAAGAGTTGCGCAGCTAAAATGCAAAAAGTGTGGGTTTGGAACAATATCTGCAATTCAGCTTGCGTATAGTTTTGGAATGCGTCAATTAGGTTGTATCATATAAAAATGTGAGCCAAACCAAATTCTAGCTCCATTCCCAATGGCAGTGGGGGAGCTAGCAGCTCGGGCACCCGAAGCGGGGTGCACCTGGGGGTGGGGTGATGTCCCTATGGGGGTGGGTCAATCCGCCCGCACCGGCAATTGTCACGGTGGCACGATCCTCCTGGCAGGGGCCGATCATGGCACAGTGGCACAATAATAATAATAATAATAATAATAATAATAATAATAATAACAACAACAACAACAATAATAGTAATAATAATAATTTATTATTTGTACCCCGTCCATCTGGCTGGGTTTCCCCAGCCACTCTGGGCGGCTTCCACAGAGACCAAAAATACACTAAAATGTCACACATTAAAAGCTTCCCTGAACAGGGCTGCCTTCAGATGTCTTCTGAATGTCAGGTAGTTGTTTATCTCTTTGACATCTGAAGGAAGGCCGTTCCACAGGGCGAGCACCACTACCGAGAAGGCCCTCTGTCTGGTTCCCTGTAGCCTCACTTCTCGCAATGAGGGAACCGCCAGAAGGCCCTCGGCGCTGGATCTCAGTGTCCGGGCTGAACGATGGGGGTGGAGATGCTCCTTCAGATATACAGGACCGAGGCTGTTTAGGGCTTTAAAGGTCAGCACCAACACTTTGAATTGTGCTCAGAAACGTACTGGGAGCCAATGCAGATCTTTCAGGACCAGTGTTATGTGGTCTCGGTGGCCGCTCCCAGTCACCAGTCTGGCTGCCGCAATCTGGATTAATTGCAGTTTCCGGGTCACCCCACGTAGAGCTCATTGCAGTAGTCCAAGCGGGAGATAACTAGAGCATGCACCACTCTGGCAAGACAGCCCGCAGGCAGGTAGGGTCTCAGCCTGCGTACCAGATGGAGCTGGTAGACAGCCGCCCTGGACACCCAGGGTGGATTTTGTGACACCCCCCAGGATGACACACGGGGCAGCCTGCCCCCCCCATTCCTACTCCCCTGCCCAATGGAAAGATATGCCCTGTGCAATCTCCTAGTACCGAATGGATCCATGTTTGTCCAACTATAAGCAGTTTCCTCTGCCTCCAATGTCCTCACTCCACTGGTTTTCTTTTTCTTTTTCCTTTTGCAAACGGGGAGGGCAAATGGGATCAGCAGACACTTGGGGGTCTGGGGTATATGGAAGAAGCATCAAAACGTAACCCCCCTTCAGAAGCCGGCATTTCTGCGATCAGAAACAGCTGCGTCTCCTTTAATGCTGTCCCAGGACTTGTATGCCTGTGACGTCGCGCACAGCAATCAAACCCTGGACCCTTCACATTTACTAGCAATATGCTCCAAACTTTAGGGATTGGGTTACCAATATATGTGTGCCGCGATTTGCTCCTGAATGGAAACAGCAACCAGAGGTCTCCTGCTGTCTTTGTTCTTTTGTAGGGACTCGAGAAAGGGCCATAAATGCATTCCTCCCCCTCCCCAGCCAAAAAAAAAGCAGCTCATTTTTATTTTATCTCCCTGCTTTATTTTATTTTTAAGCCTGCAACCATGGGGTGGGGGAGAGTAAATAAATGAGCAGGCCTCCGTTCAGTTTTACGACGTGTCTCGTCCACTTTCCCCCCTCCCTCCTTCCAAAAAAAGAGAGGAAAGAATTCAAGATCGGAACAGTAACAGGGGCCAAGTAGGAGGAGCTGAGAGGAGGGGAGAGTTTGTATTCTAATTTCAAACTGCAGGAGTCCCAGGTGTATTGTCTTGGGTTTCCTGTAATTTACTCGCAGAATAAGCAGTCTGGAGGAAAATGTTTGCAGCACTGTACATGCGTATTAATTACACAGCAGGATAAAATGATTTCTTTGTGATGGAAAAGGTAAGCGATTTACAGGGGAAAGGGGGGGGTGGAGTAGCGGCTCTCTACATTTGCTGACAGACAATCTCACATCTGGAAGACTGGGGCTCTCTCTTCAACTCAAGCACCCATTGAATATTCTGGGGTGTATTTGACTGCTCCACAACTTCCAAATGCAACGGCGAACTCCAGAACAGAGCAAACAAAGTGAATTATGTGACTTCTTTCTAAAGGCTTCCCTTGTGGCCAGAGAACGGCTGACTCTCCAGAGATATTGTTGGCCGACATTTTCAGTCAACCCCTGACCACGGACAATGCTGCTTGGTGCTGATGGGAGTTGGAGTCCAACACTTTCTGAAGGGCGAAAGGTTCCCTGCTTTGGGGCAAGAGGAGACCATTTGTTGCTGTGCAGAGGTTGCGGGACTCTAGATCCCATCATCCCCAACTGTTGGCCATGTTGACTGGGGCTGATGGGCATCAGAGTCCAGCCACATCTGGAGGGCATCCATGCATTGTGAGCAAGGTTGCCCAGAGAACACCTTTGCCCCTTCCGCTTTGCCCATTTAAAACGCCCTTAAAACTTCAGCAAAATATATTGCTGTTTTTGAGAAAGAGCAAAGCAAGGAGGACCCATGTTGCTGAGAAGCAAGGACTTCTTATGCTGCCATCACCTTGTGCTGGTGGGTTGGCACGCTGGGAGAAATAGAAAGCGACTGAGACAGGTGGCACAATGTCTCCTTCTGACCCTAATGGGAAGCGGTGCCCTGACTCACAGCCAGTTTTGTTTGCCTTCAGTTATGTCACCACATCGCCAAATTTGATTGGTTGAAAAAACATTGTGAATCATATTCACCGGACAATTGGGTTGGAGGCTGCAATGCTTCTGAACACCACCAGCTTTTTATTCCACAGGAGGGGAGAAGGCTCTTGTGGGTTTCCCACAGGAATCTAGTGGATCGCTGTGAGAACAGGATCCTGGACCTAATGGGCCACTGGTCTGATCCAGCAGGCTCTTCTCATGTTCTTATGGTCTTAATTCCTAACTGGTTACCATTGAGTTTCCCCTTATCCGATAGATCACTGCTCAAGAGGAGATGCCTCCTAACGTCTCATGAAAACCTCCACAGTGTTGCTCTTCCTTCTCCTGGTACCCCTCCAGTTTGCTGTTGATGGCCAAACATGACTACAGCCAAGCTAAAATTTCTCAGGAAATACCTATTTTTCTTTGCCAAGGTCATCCTAGGTATAACCTAACAGCTCTCAGCACCCTTAACAACAACAACAACAAAATCTCCCAAAATTCTTTGGGGCATGCCATGACTGTTGAAAGTGGCACCATAGTGCTTTAAATGTGTGGTGTGAATGTGGCCAATGTCTCCCCTATAGCAAGAGCATTCTGTGCCAATGGCTTTTGGAGTTGTTCCTGAAAACTCACTGGGAACCCACAGCCTTCCTAGATAGGCTCTCTGGCCCCTATTTGTTGCATTTGGCCATTTGCCCCTGCAGTGGCAACTTGGGTTGGAGATCTGGTAGCCCAGTCCCTCCCCAGACGTCTCCTCCCTTTCTTGCAAATGTGAGAAAGGACAGCGGGTGGGTGCATCAACCCCCTCCATGCCCTCTTGTGCGTCTGCAGATTCTTTCGGGAGAAAATAGAAGCTTAATTTCGTGGAGGTGTTTTGTTGACACCCAAATGGAAAGCATGTGTCTCTTGCCTCCCTTATTGTGCTTCCAAGTAATGAAAGTATTTAAGAAGGTGCAATTATGGATTTGGCAAGCACCTGGGGTTCCTGGAACCACTTTTTCACACTGCATAAACACTTGCGCTCAGTCTGTTTATATTACAACGTGCAGGAGAACTGTCTACAGCAAATGGGTACAACCAGCATGTTCAGCCCTCTCTCTCCCCTTCTATTTATCTCTGTACTTACCTTGTGTTAATGAGTCATCGGGAGCATATGGACTGCAGTCCCTTCTTCCCCAGAAACAAACAGTGGCAGGGCTACAGAGTTATCTTCCCAATACTGGCATTGCTGCAGATAACCTGGATGGGTCCAGGCTAGGGTGGCAGTGAGGTTGGGGCTGACTGGAAGCAAGGTCAATCTGGTCCTCCTGCCAGGGTATCTTGCGGCTGTTTCACCCTGGCCATAAAAACATAAGAGGAGCCCACTGGATCAGGCCAATGGCCCATCTAGTCCAGAATCCTGATCTTAGAGTGGCCAACCAGATCCTTGTGGGACACCTGTCAGCAGGATCCAAGCACAAGAGCACTCTCCCGTCTTGTGCTTTCCATGGGGATTGACCTAGAGCTTACACATTGTGGATACAGGATTCACCTAACACACCACACATCTCGTTCCATTCTGCCCATCTTGCCTCCAAGCCCTGCCCTCCATGAATTAGTCCAATCCTCTTTTAAAGCCATTTGAGTTGGCAGCAAGGGACACGGGTGGCACTGTGGTCTAAATCGGCTTGCCGATCAGAAGGTCGGCGGTTCGAATCCCCACAACGGGGTAAGCGCCCATTGTTCAGTCCCAGCTCCTGCCCACCTAGCAGTTTGAAAGCACGTCAAGTGCAACTAGATAAATAGGTACCGCTCCGACGGGAAGGTAAACAACGTTTCTGTGTGTGCTGCTCTGGTTCGCCAGAAGTGGCCTAGTCATGCTGGCCACATGACCCAGAAGCTGTCTGCGGAGAAACGCCGGCTCGCTTGGCCAGTAAAGCGAAATGAGCACCACAACCCCAGAGTAATCCGTGACTGGACCTAACAATCAGGAGATCTTTTCCTTTAAGTTGGCAGCATCCTGGAGCGAGTTCTATTGCTTAAATATGCACCCCTTTTAGGAAATGGTGGAGAGTCAGGGGTCTAGAAATTGGGGTGTGCCCACAGCTCAGGGGTAGACCACCCGACTTTCATGCAGAAGGTTCCAGATCCAATCCCTGAGATCCCCAGGAAAATTGCAAATGCCCCACATCTGAAACCTCAGAGAGCCACTCAGTGAGGACAATGCTGAGCTAGTTGAACCAATGGCCTGACTTGATGAAAGACATATTCCTAATGCTTCTATTTGACTTCCCCTGTTCCTATTTTAAAACTCTTCCTACAGAACCGTGATGTGGGAGGGTGGGTGGGTAGGTGTGCGTTGGCTTTCCAGGGAAGGCACAAGAAACCGGTTGAGAGCAGAGGAATCCTGACCGTGTTTCCAGCTCCAGTTTCCCACTGTAATATCAACTGCACCACAATTGCCGTTTGGCTTTTTAATGTCCTTAAACAGGCATTTATCCTCTCGAGCCACTGCCTGGCTTCTACCCATGCAAGGCGAGGCGAGGCAAAGCGAGTGAGGCCTGCAAGGCAGAGACAGGCAAGGCTGCCTTTTGTGGAGATGCCACCATGGCTGCCTACCAAGCTGGCTCCACCCTCGCCCTCCTTATTAATGCCACTTTCCATATGGTGGCACTTGCACTTGCCTGCTCCCTCAGGTTGCTGCGAGCAGCCAACACATTGATTTCTGCGGGTTTCCGTGCCAGAGCCATTCCGGGTGGCAAGGGGCCATTCTTTGACTTCTCTCTCTCTCTCTCTCTCTCTCTCTCTCTCTCTCTCTCTCTCTCTCTTGCTTCCCGCTCACACTCGATGCTGCTGTGTCAAACTCAACACCTTCCCCAACACTCGCCTCTTCCTCCTTAATAACAAAAGCACTCATCACCTCCTCCTCCTCCTCTCTCGAGCATTGTCAGCAGTGGCGGCAGGAGGAGGCTCGGAGGCAGCTGCGTTTGTTTTGACAGTGCCAGCTCTCTTTTTTAAAAAAAGAGAAAGAAACAAGGAAGAAAAGAAAAAGAAGAAGAAGGCTGGGCATTCCCTCCCTCCCCACTCATTTATTTTCCTTTCCATGATCTAACTAGTGTTGGTGCTTCCTTTTGCAAGAGCAGCTTGTCTTCTGAACCTAACATGTCCACATTCTGTGACATGCCCTTCCCTGCTTTGAATTACTCAGGTGGGGACGGCACATTGACTTTTGTGTGTGCTGCAAAACCTCATTCCGTCCCCGTGCTCCTTTCTGAAGTCACCGCAGGGCTTTTATAGTTGTTGGAAATCTGGGGCGAAAACTCCTGCTGGTGATCTATGCAGTAGAGCTTGGTCTATTAGGGCAAGTTGTTATTGTTGTTTAGTCGTTTAGTCATGTCCGCCTCTTCGTGACCCCATGGACCGGGCCACCTGAGCCTCAACGCTTGTTGGCTTTTGACAGACATCTGGTTGATCATTGTGAGAACTGGATCCTGGACTAGGTGTGCCCTGCGCTTGATTTAGCTTGGTTCCTTTTTTGTTCTTAGCAACAGAGTTTCACCCCCAGAAAAATGGCAGCCCCCCGTGCCCCAGGACCACCTCTGAAAGTCATGTTCTCTCAGCCCTAGCTAGCCTAGATCCAGACTACAACAAAACAAGGCTCATACAATTGAACGCAACCCATGAGCCACTAGGGACACAATAAACCTCCTGTTCTTGTTGCCTGCCAGAGTTTGCGAAACAGGGTGGGGAGATTCGTGAGGTCATTAGGCATCTAGCAGGCCTTAATGCTTCGCCCATCACCTCCATTCAGCCCCAAGCTGAGCTGGCCTGGTTCTGCCACAGGCCTCGTTCACGGACGCCGTCTCCCAGACCTCTACTTCCCCCTCCACCGTTGTCCTTTCTGCTTCTTTAATCTGCCGCCTTTGCCGGCCAAGAGAGTGATGGAGAAGCACAGCCCTTTGGCTCTCCTCTGCTCTTCGGGTACAATTAAGCAATTCCCGAACACATATGCACATAATAAATAACCCAAACATATTCTTAGCCATAATGAGTACCTCGCCATAAAGTTAATGCGCTGTGAAACAACAGGGAAGTGGGGGGGAGAGAGAGAGAGAGAAAGAAAAGCTACATAGTCTGCAGCAGCTGCCGCTGATTTCATCTCTGGTCCTCTGCAGAAGTCCTGGCCAAACTAGCAGAAGCTTGCAAAAACAGGGAAGGTTTCAAGCACCTGGCAGGCATCCATGCGTGGTTGGTGGGCCGCGCCTGGCTTGACTTGGCTGGTCACACATTCTGCATGCCTGCTCTGGCTCATCTGTGCATGGCGTTTCTCTAATTCGGCACTGCAATGAGAAATGGAGGAAATGACCTCTTGACTTCCAAAGATGGCAACTGAGCCAAGCCTTGTGCATGGGGAGGGGGGGAGTGCAGACTTATGTTTCACAGGGGAATGTTACCTGGGCAGTCAGAAGAAGAGCTCTGCTGGGTTAGGTCAAGGGCCCATTTGTTCTGGCATCCTGTTCTCACAGTGGCCAACTGAATGCCTCTGGAACAACAGCACTCTGTCCAACTGTGATTGCCACCAACTGATACTGTCCAACACAACATTGCCCAAATCTGGGATGCCATCTTCTAGTTCTGAAATCCCACACAAGATCATGGACCTGGGAAAAGCACTTTTCTAGGCATGGCACCCTAAACCGCTTTGTCTGGGGTGCTGTGCGAGATCGCACAGCAAAGTGCTTTTGTGGGGACAAAATCTTTGTCTGAAATTGCGAGAGAGCAAGGCACCTCCAATGGTCACCTTACTCTTGCAGGAAAAAACAGGATGTCCAGGGCGGTTGATTCTGGTATTCAGAGCCATGCTACATTGGACAGCAAGTTTAGGACATAGCCTTCATGGCTAGTAGCCATTGACAGCCTTAAGCTCCAACGTATTTGTGTTGCATGCAAAAGGGCCAAGGTTCAATTCCTGGTATCTTCAACATTGTCAGGAAAAGTATATTTTTGCCATCAAATAAATGCTGGGGTCAACACGAATGTTTCTAACACTCTCCTGAATGCAAATAATGAGGGAGATCAGTGCACCTCACAAGGGAGGGCCTTTCATAAATGGAGAGCCACTCTGGAGAAGACCATGGCATGGGTCACCACCAACAAGGCAGCATTAAGTGGCAACAGCGCCACCAAGTCACTTCCTGCTAATCTTAGGATGCATGCACTATATTTTCCCACTAGACCGGGGTGTTCAGATCTTCATTGCCCTCTCGCAGGGAAGTCCAGTCATATGTCAAATGAATCAGAGGTGAAGGTTCAATCCAAACTGCCTGGTATTTATGGCAGCTTCCAGCCATTATGAAATTCCAAACTTTGAATCAAAAGATGAACTTGACGGACCTTTGCATCTCCCGTACCCACAAAACCTTCCACCTGCAACGTCAATGTTATTAGGAATACAGCAGATTTCTGAACATAAAAAGAAAATATCGTCTCCCTTAATGCCATCATCATTTTTAGAAAAAGCAATTGATGTCGCCTGGAGCAGTGGCTATGAAGTCCAATTATGCCATATTTCATTCAAGTGTCAAAAATTGGAATAATAATCCCCAGCCATAAGTTGTCCCCCATACCGAATGAGGGTACCATCTTCTTTTGTTTGGGGCTCATCATTTTCATAAATTCATGCTTGGAGCATGCCCTATTCTAAGTTCCTTCAAGGACTATCTTGTTTGCTATTGTTTTCTGTTCCTTACAATTCACTTCCCTCTGTACTTTTCCTGATGTTGACAACTGCTCACTGAGCTTCCATATGCTCGCTGCATCAGATGGTCAATCATTTGTGAATTACCTACCAAACTAAATATCTGAAGGAGAGCAGTGGCATTTGTCTGCGGATGCTGTTTTCAAGAGACATGGAAGACACCAGATCAAATGCACAGCAATAACTACATCCTCAGAATATAGGCATCATAAGTAGAGATGGGCGAGAAAATTGATTTGGTTCACATTTTCATTTGAACCTGCCTAATTTGCACTCCTTGGAATAATATGTGAATTGAAGGGCAGCTATATTTTGAAATTTGCACTTCTCTGAATTTTGCAATTCAGCTTTGTAACCTAAAAATGTACCTTAAAATGCATATAGGAAGGACAGTGTGGATAAAAGTGCATATATATTAATGAAAAGAACATACACAAATGCATGATTACATAGTGACAAGTGGGAATGTGTGCAGAGGAAGGCAACCAAGATGATAAGGGTCTGGAAACCAAGACTTATTAGGAGCGGCTATGGGAGTTGGGAATATTTAGCTTGAAAGAGACCATATGGTAAGGTAAAGGGACCCCGACCATTAGATCCAGTCGCGGCTGACTCTGGGGTTGCGGCGCTCATCTCGCTTTATTGGCCGAGGGAGCCAGCATTTGTCCGCAGGCGGCTTCCGGGTCATGTGGCCAGCATAACTAAGCCGCTTTTGGCAAACCAGAGCAGCACACGGAAACGCCGTTTACCTTCCCGCCGGAGTGGTACCTATTTATCTACTTGCACTTTGATGTGCTTTCGAACTGCTAGGTTGGCAGGAGCAGGGACCGAGCAACGGGAGCTCACCCCATCACGGGGATTCGAACCGCCGACCTTCTGATTGGCAAGCCCTAGGCTCTGTGGTTTAGCCCACAGTGCCACCCGCGTCCCTTGACCATATGGTAGCCATCTTCAAATATCTGAAGGGCCATGTGGAAGTTGGAGCAAGTTTGTTTTTGTGGGTGGTCAATTACGTCCAGGGGTCCGGCACACTTCCTTTGCGCTCTGGTCTTCCCCCCTGGGACCTTTGACTCAGCAGAGCTTGTAAAACACAGCGGAAACAGAAGCAGGAACGTTCTGTCGTGTGGTAATAACTCAGGCTGAAACGCAGCAGTCTCCTTATCTTAAAGACTTTATTCCTTAGCAAAACACAACAACAATAAATCTCCTGGCGACAGTTCGCCCATGTTGCTCCTCTCTCTCTGGAGCAAACACGCACACTGAAAGAACACAGAGAAACCACTCCCTTCAGTGTTCTAAGCCCACCCTCAGAATGTGAGGCGTCATCACTCAGAACTCTTAACCCTGTAAGTTCTGAGCCTCTCCTAACACCCCCTCTCGAATCACGTTCTGAGAGGACTTCTGAGTGTTCAACACCTTCCCCATTGCCTTCCGCCCCTTCCTGGCATCGTTGTTAGGCACCTGTTGAACCTCACAAACCTTAGGTTCGCACTGTGCGAAACCAACCCACGCATTTGTGACCTGAAACCTCTCAGGTGGAATTCCCTTTGTAGCCCGCGATGACCGCCTGGGCACAAACTGGGGTGCTCCTTTTGACCCACTGGGGCCAGCATGTGCGTCTTCCTCATCAGAAGACTCCCCCTCTGACTTGACACGTCTGTGAGCTTTCTCCATTATGCGCACAGGAGATGAGGGCTCACTCTTGGACACTCCCTTAACAACCTGTGGAGACGCCCTACTCTGTTCAGGGACCTGGTCTCCACCAGCAGGTTCAGGCTCTGGCTCTCCTTCCTCCTCAGAGTCAGACAGACAATCTGAGTGAACGTCAGAGCACGCTTTGCGCCTTGCCCAACCATCCTGCTCAAAGAACTCAGCCTGTTTACTGACCAGAAGCTTGGTCTGATCACCTTCTGGATATGCGAATCTCCACCCTTTTGTCGCAGGCTCATATCCACAGAAGATCATTTCCTGGTACCTTGGGCCACCCTCCTGCTGCAGAAACTTTGGTACAGGCACCATGGCTCTGCTACCAAAAGTGCGAAAGAAATGCACAAGCGGCTTCTGCCGATGAAGCAGGAAATACGGGGTATCACCTACCACTGCATTGTAGCACCTGTTCATCGTGAAATTGGCTGTCTTTACCGCCTCCCCCCAGAAACTTTGAGGCAAACCAGAGTCATCCAGTAGAATCTCGGATGCTCGAACCAGAGCTTTACTCCTCAGCTCTGCCACGCCACTCTCCTGAGGAGAAGTCACCTTGTGACGTATCCCCCTCTGGCGAAAGAAACCCTTTAGAGCAGACCCAGTGACCTCTGAACCTCGGTCACATTTGAACCCCTGCACCTTGGTGGAGAACCTTAGTTCCACCTCTGCAACCCAATCTTTGATCAGTTGCGTTGCCTCCTCCTTCGTTTTCAGCGTGTACGCCCATGCGTTCTGCGTATAATCATCTGTCAGCACCATCAGCCACTTGGCCTTGCCCAGACTTGGCTGTGGCATACCAAAAAGGTCTGCATGCACAAGCTCAAAAGGCTTTGTGGTTACTCTCTCCACCCTGGGATCATTAAATCCCTTGTTTCTGGCTTTTCTGCAAGCCTTGCAATTCAAAGGTTGACCACATTCTTTTACCCTGCAACCTTTGGTGCAGTCTGATAACATCTGGACGTCCTCACAGGACCCATGTGACATTCTCTTGTGCCACACGCAAGCACACGACACATGAGTGTGATCAGTGGCTTTCCCAGTATTCCCCTCACCCTCCAGTGGTGTTTCCAAAACAAAGAGGTTGTTTTGATCCTTTCCAACACTTATTAGCTTCTTCCCATCTCTGGAAATTGTGCAAACATTTTTTTCAAAACTCACAGAATATCCCTCCTGTAAAAGGCACGGTACAGACAATAGGCAATGTTTTATCTCAGGGAGAACATAAACCTTCAATTCAGCCTGCAAGAAAGAGACAAACAGGTTAGCAAAATGGGTCACATGTCCCTGTGAACCTGTAGCAAATTTAACTGTTTTCTCAGTTGAAACAGCCTTGCAGTTCCACATTTGTCCATCAGGTGGCGCTGTGACCAGATGGGCATTCGCAGCCGAGTCAACAACCCAACGTAGGACTCTCCCCCCTCCGGAGTTGTCCTTCTTTGTTGCCTTAGCAACTGACTTCCTGCTGCCCCCGACCTTGGGGCTCTCGCTGCAGGTGGTGTTTTCCAAAACAGCCATCGACGCAGTCAGCTGATAAGCCTTCCCACGCCTGCTCCCTCTGTTGCCATGGAAACCCGGCTGGTTCCCATGGGAAACGACCTTGGACACATCCTGCCCTGGCTCCCTTGCTCTCTGTGGGCAGTTGCGACGCAGATGGTCAGCCGAAGCACAAACAAAACATCGCCTAGTGGAAAACTTTGCAAACTTGCCTTTGGTCTTCTCTGCCCCCCCAACCTTTCCAGCAGCACTCCTCCTTGAGGCTTTTCTGCCGTTGGGAAAATGGCTTTTGGCTTCTGCTGTGGTTTCTCTGCAAACCCCCTCCAGCTCCTGCCAAACAGCCTGGGCACTCTCAAGACCCTTGGAATGGCTTGCATCCCCACTCTTGGGTGCAACTCTCTTCTCTTCTCTCAGCTGTTCTCCAGCACGCAGCTTACGTGTAGGGGCATTCCGGCAGCCCTCCAACACAGTCCCAGCCCCATCTGGGCCTTCTGGGCGTTCCTCAGCCCCTCTTGGACTTCCAGCCCCCTCTGGGCTTCTTGCTTCCTCAGAGCAATTCTCAGCCCCCTCTGGCCTGGCTCCCACTGCTTTCTTCAGTGCCTGCCTTCTCCCGGCCCAGGGCTTGCTCCTGTCCACCTTATCAAAAGGGATTGACAACTTCTGGCTGTCTGCCATCTCTCCCCCGGGGCTCAGCCTACTTACGATACAGTAGCACCTCCCGGTCCGGCAGATCCTTCCCAGTGAGCTCCCTTCGCTCCAGCTGGCTCCAGCTACTCCTTAGCTGGCCTTTGGCTGCTGGCCTCTCACACGCACGAACGTTGCTTATCTTTATTGCTGATCGCCATAACCTGTGGGTGGTCAATTACGTCCAGGGGTCCGGCACACTTCCTTTGCGCTCTGGTCTTCCCCCCTGGGACCTTTGACTCAGCAGAGCTTGTAAAACACAGCGGAAACAGAAGCAGGAACGTTCTGTCGTGTGGTAATAACTCAGGCTGAAACGCAGCAGTCTCCTTATCTTAAAGACTTTATTCCTTAGCAAAACACAACAACAATAAATCTCCTGGCGACAGTTCGCCCATGTTGCTCCTCTCTCTCTGGAGCAAACACGCACACTGAAAGAACACAGAGAAACCACTCCCTTCAGTGTTCTAAGCCCGCCCTCAGAATGTGAGGCGTCATCACTCAGAACTCTTAACCCTGTAAGTTCTGAGCCTCTCCTAACAGTTTTCTGCTACCCCAGGGGGTACAACCCAAACCAATGGATTCAAATGACAAGAAGAAATTTTGACTAAACATCCGAGAGAACTTTATGATGGTAAGAGTTGTTTGAAACTGGAACCAACTGCCTTGAAAAGTGGTGGAGTCTCCTTCCTTGGAGGTTTTTAAATAGAGATTGCACGGCCATCTTTTAGGGATTATTTAGCTATGATTCATGTCGTGCAGGGGATTGGGCCAGATGACTCTCAAAACTACAATTCTATGATTCTGTCACATGTAAAAGAAGGGATGTAGCTTGCAAAAATGTGTGTATTAGAAATGCACACGAATGTTGAATTTTCATGAAGCAAAGTGATGAAGAAATGGGTGGAACTCAATAATGAGAAAATAAGGGGAAGTGAAATGGGCGTATTTGACCATCCTCAAGGAGAAGAACCTCAGATGAAACATGTTGTTGTTGTTTAGTCGTTTAGTCGTGTCCGACTCTTTGTGACCCCATGGACCAGAGCATGCCAGGCACTCCTGTCTTCCACTGCCTCCCGCAGTTTAGTCAAACTCATGCCGGTAGCTTCGAGAACACTGTCCAACCATCTCATCCTCTGTCGTCCCCTTCTCCTTGTGCCCTCCACCTTTCCCAACATCAGGGTCTTTTCCAGGGAGTCTTCTCTGTCCTTCCAGTGAGCACTCAGAGCTGATTTCCTTAAGAATGGAGAGGTTTGATCTTCTTGCAGTCCATGGGACTCTCAAGAGTCTCCTCCAGCACTATAATTCAAAAGCATCAGATGAAACATAGCACCCTGCAAATTTCTGTGACTATTGCAGCAAGGATAAGAGAGGAATTCAATATTCCATGGTGGTGCACAATGGAAGTGTCAGGCATATTTCACCCCCATGAGACATTTTAAGCCCACCTGATTTTACTGCCTACAAAATTCATTGGACATGTAGGGAACTTGAAATCTGCATGTGTTTCTCTAGCCACTTCTGTGTCCAACCCCATCCACCTCAGGTGGAAGGAAATGCAGCTCACAGGCTGAAGAAATTATGCACCTCTGATATAAATAATGAGTTGATTGTGGTGAATTTACTTCAGTGGTCTTAAAGCTTTATTGCTGTGCTCCACCCCAGCTATTCCTCTTTTCCTGGCTATTTCTCCCCCTCTCATCTTGGATATTTTAAAACACCCACAGCCCCTGCTACAGACGGTACAAGGGACAAGAGTGTGAAGAATGAGACAGGCACTCTCTGAGGTTGCCTGCTAAAATACAAGGCCACAAATAAACACTGAGTGAATTTTGATATGCTACAACATTGCAACAAGCCAGTCAAAGAGTCTGACCTCAGGCATCAACAACATGATGCAGCCAGGTTCCCGGTTTTGATACTTTCAATAAAAAAAAAACCTTTCCCAAGAGGGCTGGGGAAGAGGAAAGATGTGAAAATATCTTATTCACTCTCAATGAAACAGGAAGCCACTTGCACCGTACAAAAGCAGGCGAATAATTGGATAGTGTTCTCTAGTGGCTTTTATCAAGCTCTCGCTCAAGATTCAGCCTCTCCAAGGGATTCCAGGAAATGCCATGGCTCCATGGGGAAGCAAAAGAGAGACCCTGAACCACAGATCCTTGAACACAGTTAGGGGCTGTAGGTGTGTGAGGTGCGTTTTGACATCTCTGAACACGCACCCACTGAACTCATGTTTTGCACACCATACCTTCATGAGCCATCCCAGATTCCATATGTGTTCAGCAGAAAGCTACTGGTGTGGGCATGAGGCTCCAATTCTTCTTGATCCTCACAAAAGAACATGAGAAGAGCCCTACTGGATCAAGCCAGAAGCCCACTCAGTTCAGGATCCTGTTGTCACAGTGGCTAGAAGGCCACTCTCTCCATTTGTAATTCCCAGCAACGATAACGATAACAATATCTTTATTGTCATTGTCCCATGTGGAACAATGAAATTGAAAAACTACATAAAACTACAACAAAACTACATAAAACTACATAAAACTACATAAAACATTTAAAAACCCCTAAAAACTCTAAAACCCCATTTTAAAATACACTATACTATAGAGACCCCATTTTCTTCCACTGTGAAGGAGAGTTTCCAAGATGTTCAGGGCAATGTCAGTCTTCGGGGAATCAGATCCCTCCCCTGGTGGCAACAAAGAAGCAGACAAAAAAGAAGAAGAGTTCTTACCAATTAGTTTATTCAATAATCACAGTGAGACACAAAGGAATGTGGTCTCTCTTCTAGAAATGGCATTGCTCCAAGTCCCTTCGTCTCCCCTATTCTACATCAGTCCTGCGCTGGCTAATCTGAGCCTTCTGCGGCTGTGTTCTCTGTTCTACTACCCTCAATGCTCACCTGTTCTTAAGGGAAGGGGGGGGTCAGGAATGCTTTCCAAGGACACTGAGTTTGCCAGCTATCTCTCCCCTTCTTCTTCCTTTTCTTCTTTCTGCTGTTCCTCTTCCAATATTTTCCAGCTTCTGCCCTCTGCAGCCTCTGAACTATGCCCTTCTGCGAACCACTGATCTAAATCTATACTGTCCTCCTATTCTCAGTAAGTTTCAGGAGAAAGGGGGCTGCCCCCACCATTTCTCCTCAGCCCAGCCCCTGACAGGCAACCCTTAAGAACATCTAAAAAGCCCTGGTGGATCAATTACTCCAGCATCAGGTTCTCAATGTGGACAACCTGTGAGAAGCCCACAGTGCATCAGTGCTCAACCAAATTGTGTCCCCCCCAGAAAATGGCATTGAGAGGCATACTGACTCCAAGCCCTAAACAGCCTTGGCCCAGTATACCTGGAGGAGCGTCTCCACCCCCACCATTCTGCCCGGACACTGAGGTCCAGTGCAGAGGGCCTTCTGGCAGTTCCCTCACTGCGAGAAGCAAAGCTACAAGGAACCAGGCAGAGGGCCTTCTCAGTAGTGGCGCCCGCCCTGTGGAACGCCCTCCCATCAGATGTCAAAGAGATAAACAACTACCTGACATTTAGAAAACATCTGAAGGCAGCCCTGTTCAGGGAAGTTTTTAATGTGTGACATTTTTATGTATTTTTAATCTTTGTTGGAAGCCGCCCAGAGTGGCTGGGGAAACCCAGCCAGATGGGCGGGGTACAAATAAATTATTATTATTATTATTATTATTATTATTATTATTATTATCATCATCATCATCATCATCATCATCATCCAACAGCAGAGGTAGAACACAGTCATTGTGATAGGAAGACCAACAGTAGGTGGCACCAGAGACAAGTAATTCTAGCTTTGTCAACCTATTAAATTACAAAAGTACAACAAGGAAGAAGTTGACAGGTGGCACCGCCCCTTGGACTGCTTGTCAGGAAGGTGAGATTTGTCTCACCCATTTTGCCACCCTTATTGATGTCAGGAGTCCAGTTTCACTCAGCTTTCTGCCTGTTATTGGCTCTCTGCTGCCACCTACTGTTGGTCTTCCTGTCTTGTGCCCTGCCAGTTCCAATAGTCACAAGCCACCTCTGCTTTGGAGGTCAGTAGGCCACAGACGCGGGTGGCGCTGTGGGTTAAACCACAGAGCCTAGGACTTGCCGATCAGAAGGTCGGCGGTTCGAATCCCCGTGACGGGGCGAGCTCCCGTTGCTCGGTCCCTGCTCCTGTTTGAAAGCACGTCAAAGTGCAAGTAGATAAATAGGTACCACTCTGGTGGGAAGGTAAACGGCATTTCCGTGCGCTGCTCTGGTTCACCAGAAGTGGCTTAGTCATGCTGGCCACATGACCCGGAAGCTGTACGCCGGCTCCCTCGGCCAATAAAGTGAGATGAGCACCACAACCCCAGAGTCGGCCACGACTGGACCTAATGGTCAGGGGTCCCTTTACTTTTGGCCACAGACCACCTGGCTCTTGGATCCCCTGACAATCTTGTACCTCCTCACAAGTTCTTGAAAGAAAGAATGGGTGTGGGTGCTTGTTGCGACTTCGGGTAGGTGTGACAGCAGCATGAATCATTGAGGCATAGTTTCCAATGTAATTAAAGCTTTCCACTGATTCTTCCCGATGGCAATTGTTATTTCAAATGCAAATTAATAAATCATGTCCACCTATTTAAGAATTAAAACCAGGCTCAAGGATTCCTGCTTAGAACAGCAAACTTAAAATGCACCAAGAATATCTTGGAAGGGAAAAGGAGGAGAGGGAGGATCTTTGAAAGGGGTACGCCTTGTCTTCTTTCGACTTCCCTTGGCATGAAAAACATCTGTAAAATCAGGGCGGAGGGACACAATTCAGGGCGTTTGTTTATCGTTTTTGTTTGTCTGTTGAGCCCAACAACATGCAGATGGTCTCACGCTTTAATTGATGAGTGGTCACCGACAAGCACACACAACACACACAGAGACACACACACAAAGCGGAAGAGTCCTCAGCGCTCTGCTTCAGAAGAAATCCTCCAGGGTTTCTGGTCTCTTGTGGTTATACAGCAAAGCACTTTAGCTTTCACTGTGAATTAGTGTAAGGGCCAGTAATGCATCTTAAAGGATGCCATCCCTTTGAAGGCACTTGGAGGTCAAGACTGTGGCTATATAAAGCACAACCTTTGCAACATTACTTTTCACTTCCCAGGCCAGAGGCTTTGATGGCAATGCTAAAAGGGTCTCTCTCTCTCTCTGTGTAGGTAATTTCACCCAAAACCCTTCGGATCTCCAAACCGTTGACTTAATCCACCAGCCGACCACAAACATAGAAGGGCGGTAATAAAAACCCACATCAATATTTACAATATGCAACCAAGAGAGGAACGTGAAGCACATCTATGTATTAAAGAGACAACAGCTGTTGGGGGGGGGCGGAATAGAGGGGGGAATCTTGCAATGTAGCACAAGCAAAATGGCCTCTGACCTGGGAGCCATTTTCATTCGGACGCTTTGATCTTGCACTTTCATCCTGCTTTCCTGTTTAATAGCAATATCTTTCCGCCTCTTTGCCTTGTGAGTGGAATTGCTGCCTAAGGTGAAAGATCAAGGGAAATTTGGGAAGTTTGAGAACTGGGAAAATATCCAAGGAATTTGGAGAATTTGAAGGGTTGAGTAGAGATCAGGAGTGCTATTGCTTTTGTTAGAGTTTAGTTCAATGCCACTTTTTTTTTTACTAAACAGGCCCCCCAAGGTGGCTAACAAGGGTTCACACACAAACGCAAAATTCAAAATAAAAAATTCCTTCCAGTAGCACCTAAGTAAAGGTAAAGGGACTCCTGACCATTAGGTTCAGTCGTGACCGACTCTGGGGTTGCGGCGCTCATTTCGCTTTATTGGCCGAGGGAGCCGGCATATAGCTTCCGGGTCATGTGGCCAGCATGACTAAGCCGCTTCTGCCGAACCAGAGCAGCGCACGGAAATGCCATTTACCTTCCCTCCAGAGCGGTACCTATTTATCTACTTGCACTGGTGTGCTTTCGAACTGCTAGGTGGGCAGGACCTGGGACCGAACAATGGGAGCTCACCCTGTCGCAGGGATTCGAACCGCCAACCTTCTGATCGGCAAGTCCTAGGCTCTGTGGTTTAACCCACAGCGCCACCAGCACCTTAGAGACCAACTAATTTTGTTATTGGTATGAGCTTTCGTGTGCATGCACACTTCTTCAAAGTCAAGTAAAACAATGCAACCGACAAAAATGGTAAGATAACCAATTTTCAATATTTGCTTTTTAAAAGTCAAATACATCCATGTTCCTGACCAAATTAAAGGCAGGGGAACAAAGGAAGTGGCTCTGTGCAAGAAGACAAATGGGTGGGGAACCCTGCCTTGATTGGCAGGTATTTGAGAGTGACGTGATGTGAGCTGGAAGCAAGAAGCAGGCTGAAGCGGGGCTGCCCTTGAAGCTGTCCCAGAAACTCCAGCGGGTGCAGAATGCTGCAGCGAGGCTCCTCACGGGGTCTCTGCCATGGGAGCATATTCACCCAGTGCTTTTCCAGCTGCACTGGCTCCCGGTGGACTACAGGGTCAGATTTAAGGTGCTGGTTTTGACCTTTAAGGCCCTTCATGGCCTAGGACCCTCGTACCTACGGGACCGCCTCTCCCGGTATGCCCCACGGAGAGCCTCAAGGTCCATAAATAGCAACACCCTAGTGGTCCTGGGCCCTAAGGAAGTTAGGTTAGCTTCAACCATAGCCAGGGCCTTTTCAACACTGGCCCCGGCCTGGTGGAACGCTCTGCCTCATGAGACCAGGGTCCTGCAGGATCTGATTTCTTTCCGCAGGGCCTGTAAGACAGAGTTGTTCCGCCTGGCCTTTGGCTTGGAGCCAATTTGATTCCCTCCCCCTC
Organism: Podarcis raffonei; assembly: GCF_027172205.1. Classification (NCBI taxonomy): domain Eukaryota; kingdom Metazoa; phylum Chordata; class Lepidosauria; order Squamata; family Lacertidae; genus Podarcis; species Podarcis raffonei. The sequence goes on along the minus strand of NC_070604.1, from coordinate 115,178,042 downwards.
TTTCTTTTTTCTTTTTCCTTTCTCCTCCTGTGATGAGGCTGCATTTTAATATTTTAATGTTTCAATATTTTAATTGTTGTATTTTAATCTTGTTTTTAAGTTGTATTCATTCAACTTGTTTTTATTATTGCTTGTTAGCCGCCCTGAGCCCGGCCTTGGCTGGGGAGGGCGGGGTATAAATAAAAATTATGATGATGATGATGATGATGATGATGATGATGTCAGGGAATCTGAGCAATGTCTGTTTTCTGTTTGAATCCAAAGCTGCAGCTATGGACGAAGCAACTTGGGGTGCTAATGCAGTGAACCCCTCCATCGTAGGCTCAGGTTGTATATTTGTGTATATAAACAACATCATGAAGACACCACAGTCTCCTCTCTGCCTCATTCCAGAGGAAACATGAATTCTGGGTAAGCAGCGCCTGGAGGCCCCAGAATCTCGCACCGCTCAGATATTGGAGCTGCATGCGACAGTATTTATTGCTTTCCCTCCCCATGGCTTTTTATGGAGAGAAAGCATGAATGCTACAAGATATATGTTTTAAAACGCACACAAAGCAGGGAGGAAATGATATGTTTAGTGGAAAACAAGGGTGCTTTCTGGAGCTGATAAAAGGTGTCATAACAGGCTAGTGCCAACATGTCTCTGACAGAAGGCTGAGAGAGCAAGATGTCCAGGCCGGAGCTCAAAGCTGACAATTGCAAGATTGCCTGGCTTAAGCGGGAATGAACATTTTTCTTTTGTCCAGACATGCCCTGAAGCTATGGGAAGAACTCCCTGAGTTGCAGACATTTCCATAAGGCTCACGTACCAAACTGACCACAAGATACCTGGATGCAGTACAAATAAATAAATAAATAAATCCTTCCTTCCTCCCTCCCTCCCTCCCTCCCTCCCTCCCTCCCTCCCTCTTTCTTTCTTTCTTTCTTTCTTTCTTTCTTTCTTTCTTTCTTTTTCCTTCTTTTTCCTTCCTTCTCCTTCCTTCTCCTTCCTTCCTTCCTTCCTTCCTTCCTTCCTTCCTTCCTTCCTTCCTTCCTTCCTTTCTCTCTCTCTTTCCACAATGGAGGTATGCTCTTGTTTTTCATGGACATCTTATAAACCACTGAAGCCTTGACAATATCTTGGCTAAATTCTACTTGGCAAAGAAGAGTTTGGATTTGATATCCGGCCTTTCACTCCCTTTAAGGAGCACGGGGCTCTTTACAAGGGGGCTTTTAAATAGCCTCTCCCAAGAGGCACACACAGTCAAGCGGAGCAGGACTGGTGAGTGGAGGGTTCAATCCTGCTGGCTGCTGAGGTCCACTTTGCCAAGAAGCACACTGATAAAGCTGTGCCCAGCAGTACTGAACCCTCTGCTCACCAGCTGGCGAGTGGAAAGTACAATCCTGCTCTCTGCAGTATGATTGAGAGTGGGGAAGGAATTGCAGTGTCTCCTTCCCCCTCCCAAATGTTTATTTCATTAGGCAGGGGCAGAGGAAGGGGCAGGTCACCCCGGGTGTCACCACTGGGGGGGTGACAAAATGCTGGGCGGCACTCACCACAGGGCCTGCAGAGCGCTTGAGCCACGCGTCTCTCCTGGGAGTGACACCGTGGGTTGGGTGCCCACAGGCTCTGTGCTGCCCCAGACGGTCAGGGCGGCTGAGTAGGAGGAGGCAGGCAGACTCCTCAGAGGCCCCGCAGAGCCCAGTCCTGGGGCAGCCCAGTCCTGCCCCAGTTTGCCCCACCCCACGGGCGGCTGTTCCCACCCTGTATGCTTCCCCAGGCGCCCGATCGGCTAGCTTCGCCACTGTTGTTAGGGTTTTAAAACCTCAAAAAACCCACCCCTATGTCAAAGTCCAGACCCAGCTTAAGAAAGGTAAAGGGTAAAGGGACCCCTGACCATTAGGTCTAGTCACGGACGACTCTGGGGTTGCGGCGCTCATCTTGTTTTATTGGTCGAGGGAGCCGGCATACAGGTCATGTGGTCAGCTTGACTAAGCTGCTTCTGGAGAACCAGAGCAGCACACGGAAACGCCATTTACCTTCCCACCAGAGTGGTACCTATTTATCTACTTGCACTTTGACATGCTTTCGAACTGCTAGGTTGGCAGGAGCAGGGACCGAGCAACGGGAGCTCACCCCGTCGTGGGGATTCGAACCGCCGACATTCTGATTGGCAAGTCCTAGGCTCTGTGGTTTAACCCACAGCGCCACCCAGCTTACCCCCCTCCATATCCTGGAGATTTTCGAAACAACAAAAGCAAAAACCAACTACACAATTAAAAACTTTGCAACAGAACTTTGCAAAAACTTTGCCCTTGATACCAAATGTTGTGAGCTAGCTACTCAGGATGACAACATTTGGTCAAACCACAGAGTTATCTTCAGGTGCAGGAGGGAAGGAGACATGCCAATTTTGGTCCTTTTGTCCGGCATGAAGTAGGAGGCATCTGGAATGGACGAGGGCACAGTTATTTATTTATGCAGAAATGCCATGTATATGGTGCTAAATTGCAATCATCTCTAAGTGGCTGACAAGAAATGCAACACAGAGAAGGTAAAATCAGTTAAAGCTATAAAACCAGACTTCAAATAAAATGCCTGCTGGAATTAAATTTAAAACAGGTCTCCAGTAGGTGTTGGAAGTTCAACAGGGACTTCAGCTGGGATTTCCATAAAATTATAGAATCATAGAATTGTAGCATTGGAAGGGACCTCAATGGTCATCTAGTCCAACCCTCTCATTGAAGGGCCCAAAATAGTGAATGCATGACTCCTTGTTGATCCGGCCTATACATCTGAGCCATGTGACTCCCCCCAAGACCTCAGTGATCAGGCTTGGATTTAAGCTATTATGCAGTCTTTGAAGTATTCTGGATTCTTGTTAAGGGATTTGTAGATTAGTACCCTTGTTAAGGGATTTGTAAATTAGTACACCATTTACACCATGATTTACACCATGCGGTCATGGTTCCTCTCAAGGAAATGGGGAGCGCATAAGTGTGTTGAAGAGAGGAGTCCTCAATTCTGTCAAGAGCCCAGTTTTTGGTCCATTTGTTGTCCACAAAGCAGAACTCCTTTGCCTACAGATTGTGCGTTTCAGCTCTCTGATTACTCAAAGCTGTCTTCTTCCCCCACATAGCTCCTGTAACAGTTAATTTAATAATTTGAGTTAATGGAGTCATACAATGCACTGTCAGATAACACTTGAGTCTAACAGGCTTCTCTTTCAACGTAGCCCTTCACTGTCAACATTTACCACTCACTGCTATAATTAAGCAAGGAGTCTTGCGTGATGAAGAACACCCACTCCCCTTGCTTGATCCCCATCCTTGCCTGCTCTACAGAGATTGTTGTAGCACAGCATCATGGTGAAGCAAAGGAGTTATGATCTTCTAGACAGAAATGCACTAGGGGGTGGGGTGTGCGGGGCTCGTATAGATCAGTTGGGAAGTACATGCTCCACATGCAGAAGGTCCTGAGATTTCCAGAGGATCTTCTGCAACAGAGCCAGGTGGAGGATCTAAGAGCCCAGTGGACTATCACAAAGCATAGACAACACAGCAGGTGGTGTGGCACTCAGGCGAAATATGACAGGTTCAACCACCATCACCTGACCTGAGCTCCAATTCTGGAACAGGTGGACAATAGAAGTAGCTGGCTGGGTAGGGTGGAGCCTTCGCATAGTCTTGCAGATTTCCCATAGGTACCTGGTTGTCCAAAGGGATCCTGAATTTGATGTGTCACTTGCCTGATCCAGCAGGCTCTTGCTATGTTCTTATATACACCAATTTCCTGCTAGGAAGGTTGCTGTTGCTTAAAGGGAGGAGGTGGAGTGCTGCTTATCAGGAGGGGTGAAGTGGTCAGTGTTGTAAAAGCTCACCAGCAAAGTCAGTATGGCACTTCCTTTCCTTGGAGAAGGGTCATAGCTCAGTGGTAGAGCATGCAGACAGTCTCTGGTTCTTCAGGTAGGCATCTTCAGGTAGGACTGGGGAAAAGTCCTGCTGGAAACCGTGGAGAGCCATTGCTAGGCAGTGTGGACAGTACTAAGGTGGTTGGACTGCTGGTCTAACTCCATATGAGGCAGCTTCCAATGTTTCTCTCCATCCTGGTAAGCAACTGAAGCTTGTGTAGTGCCTTTACTTCTGGTGGACTATCCTACAGGGCTGATGTCAATATTACTGGTGGAAGGGAAACACGCCAACCACTGTAGGACTATGTGCTTTTACAGTTATGGTTGCTGCTTGTTGGAATCTGTCTGTCTTGAGAGACAATGGAATGCACCTCCAGGGGTGCAGTCAAACCGCTGCATTAAAAGCACTGAAGTGATTTCCATGGGGCAGCATGTATGGAGGTCCTGGGCTGCCCAGATGACAAGATGTGGCCCAAAGGAAAGCAGAGCAAGGCATGTGGCAGAGCAAGGCATGAGTTGCTGGAAGGAGGCATTCAAGGTGTCACCCCACCACATTAGGGACTCCACTACAGATCTGAGGAGGGTTTATTGCTTAGCCCTTTTTTCTCCCTAAGAGGTCCCACCAGGCAGTGGAGGTTTCGGATCAGAGTTTTCCTTCTCCTAGATGGGTTACCATTCCAGGTTGACAAGCTCCATCTACCCCTCGCTTCTATTAATAAGAGCATACATCTTCAAACATCACCTTCCCGACAAAGGTCTGTATAGTTAAAGCTATGGTTTCCCCAGTAGTGATGTATGGAAGTGAGAGCTGGACCATAAAGAAGGCTGATCACCGAAGAATTGATGCTTTTGAATTATGGTGCTGGAGAGCCACCAAAACTACAGTCAAAATGTGTTGGATTAATCGCCAAGACTATTAATCCAATGCTTGCTCTGAATCATGATACCAGGGCAGAAATGTGGCCTCTTCAAAATCTCACCTTTTATTTTCAAAAATAAGGCATAGAATGCGCCTTATTGTTTGATACAAAGCTAAGGCAATTCTATTCAATAATTGGAATAGAATTACAGTATTATGCAGCTCCTTTTGGAGTGTAACACTATAGGAGATCAGGTGGGAAAATTAACAACAACCACCAGCTCCTGTCCTTCAAAAGCAGGTCCTGAGTTTCAAATTCAGTATTAAAAGCCATTAATAAAACACATTACAGTCACAGGAATAGGGTGGGTCCTAAAAACACACCTCTCCTGTCTAAGGACAGGAGAAACAGGTGTGTCTTCAGCAGGGACCAAAAAGTGTGTATTGAAGGTGCCAGGCACACCTTTGTGGAAAAGCAATTCCGCCTAGATAGCATCTTAAAAAGCAGAGACATCACCTTGCCAACAAAGGTCCGTATAGTTAAAGCTATGGTTTTCCCAGTAGTGATGTATGGAAGTGAGAGCTGGACCATAAAGAAAGCTGATCGCCGAAGAATTGATGCTTTTGAATTATGGTGCTGGAGGAGACTCTTGAGAGTCCCATGGACTGCAAGAAGATCAAACCTATCCATTCTGAAGGAAATCAGCCCTGAGTTCTCACTGGAAGGACAGATCCTGAAGCTGAGGCTCCAGTACTTTGGCCACCGCATGAGAAGAGAAGACTCCGTGGAAAAGACCCTGATGTTGGGAAAGGTGGAGGGCACAAGGAGAAGGGGACGGCAGAGGACGAGATGGTTGGACAGTGTTCTCGAAGCTACTAACATGAGTTTGACCAAGGTGTGGGAGGCAGTGGAAGACAGGAGTGCCTGGCGTGCTCTGGTCCATGGGGTCACAAAGAGTCCGACACAACCAAACGACTAAACAACAACAACATCTTCAAACAACATGTAGTTAAGCTATGGAATTCGCTTTCCCAAGATGAAATGGTGGCCACCAGCTTGGGGACTATGCAGAGTCATGAAGCATAAGGCTATCAATGGCTGCTAGCCCAGATTGCTGTTGTACTACCTCTTGTAGCAGAGGCAGTATGCCTCTGAGTATCAGTTGCTGAATATCACAAGTGGGGCAAGCGCTGTTGTACTCAGATCCTACTTGTGAGCTTCCAAGAAGTGTCTGGTTGGCTATGGTGTGAACAGGACTGGATAGACCTTTGGCCTGATCCAGCAGTGTTCTTTGGTTGTTGTTTTTTCATTACAAAATATGTTGCAAGAAGAATTAAACAACCGCCTGGACACACAGAGAGAACCCATATATTTTATTTCCCACATTCTTTTCTCTCCCTCTCCCCTTTTTACTGAACCTTTGGTGTTTGGTCCCCATGCAACAAGATTTGTTGAGATTGGTGGGGGTTTGGTTATTTCTTTAAAAGGAAGGGAGCACAAATTGGAAGCAGAGTAGGACCGAAACGTGAAATGTCCACAGGGTTCAGTGAGAAATGACAGCATCTTTCATGCGCAAGAACTGAAATAGCAAGTGTCTGGGAGATTTTAGCTGGTCAGCAAATGTCTGATACATTATAGGATAGTCAGCAGATACAGGACTGACCACAGAAAATTGCTATTTGAGACTGATCCATAACGTATTAGTAAACAGATGTTAAGAGGCCTGTGTTGGCATGGCCTGTGCTACAGACACCTGCTGTATCAGTTACTCAGGCTAGGAAACAAACTCATGCAAGTGTACCTTTCAGACTCTCTCTCTCTCTACCACCACCCATCACTGCTTTTGACAGACACAGAGGACCTGTTGGGAGTGGACTTTGCTTATAAGTTACAGCAGGATGATGACGAACAGTGTAATCCAATATATATCTACTCAGAAGTTGGTTTCACTGAGTTCAGTCAGATTTACTCCCAGCTCAGAGTCTCAGCCATAAGTGAAGTCTCAAGTGTCTCAGCAGTGAATCTCTGACACGTCACCACAGTCTGGCCTACTTGCAATAAGGATAAAATTGTACTCGCCTCCCTTATTAGCATCGTTGCAATGTCCCTGTAGGTGCAACATCCTTGCTCGATACAAGTGAGAAAATCTCAGCCTCTGAAAGGTAAGAGGATTCCCCGAACTGGAGAGCCACATAGAGAAGGAGGAGTGCTGTGGCAGGGAGGTCAGGGTGGTGAAAGTGCACTGGCAGGACCACTGAGAAGTTTCTGCAACTGCATTTGCACTGCACTGACCTCCCTTCCACTTCTCTCCATCCCTCCTAGTAAGCAGCAATGACCCTCCTGCCATGAAGCTCCATGCCACCTAGTGAGCCATGTCTGTATTTTAAAGGAATTTTGAGAGGGATCAGTTTTCAGTGAATTTGTGGATTTTACTGTTGTTTAGAAATGATTGTCAGTTTCATTGTAATTTTCCTGCTGGTATTTTTTAGGATGCTTTTAGGTCTGGTTTGAAGTGCGTTGGTGAGCTCTATTGATTTTTTGAACTAATTTTCAATTTTGTTGTGATTTTATGCTGACACTTCTAAGGATGTTTTAGGGCTGGTTTTTTAAGTCGATTTGAGAGTTTTATTGATTTTTTTTAAAAAAAATAATAATAAAGATTTTCAGTGTCGATTGTTGTGATTTTTATTGTTGAAGCCTGTGCTGATTGCTGGATGAAACTCTGCTAAAAATGTAAAGAAAGAGATAGCTGTCATGTCACCAAAACTGCATCCTATCATCATAGCCCATTGTTTATTTTGCCCTCCTGTTTTTCGGGGAAAGTGCTGGCAGGTGGGCAGCCTGTGGGAAGGGATCTAGTTCAGTGGTATAGGATCTTCATTAGATGCAGAAGAACTTGGTCCAGGTATGGCTGGGAAAGACCCCTGGTCTGAAACCCTGGAGAGCTGTTTCCAGTCAGTGTAGAAATTACTGAGATAGATGGACCAATGGTTTGACTCTGTGTAAGACAGTTTGGTATGTTCCTAAATCAGCTATTCAGTTGCCTGTAGACTCATAGAGAGCCCTGTAGATTCAGATATGTGTATATGGGTGTCCATGCAGAAGTGTGACCATTCCTGGTATACAAATATAGGTGCAATAGTACAGAAGCAGTACAGAAGCTGTAGGGAACTGTGTTCAGAGTGTAAGCCGGGGATGGATGGATACCTCTTTCAATTTTGTTTACTCCCAGTTTCTCATTTTTCCCATTTTGAATCCAGTCCTTCACATTTCCAGAGCATTATGCAGCTTCTGCCTCTGATTCAGGACTTTTCTCTGCCACAGACTCTCCCAGCTCACTACGCCCTGTTTCCTCTTCAGCTTCTGACACCTCCACCTCCCATTCTTCTCCACTCATTATTGTCCCACCACCAGTCCCCTGGCTCTGAGCCTTCTTCCCTCGAAGCTTCCCCAGCTTGTTCCTCCCATCATTCCTCTGCATCTAACCAGTCCAGGACATTGGTTTTGGCCATGCACACAAGAACAACATTGCGGTTTCTGGAAGCTGCAGCTGGGCAGTTTGATGGGCCTGCCAATAACCTGTTACCCAAGTTCTCCTAAATACCTAGCATGTGCCTCCCTCCCAATTTGAAACCGGAAAGGTGAGAAGCCTACATGCCCGGAAAACACCCCTTCCTCTTTCGGCTGCGTTTGAAACCCTGGCGACGAATCTCCGCACCATATTCTATGGACACAAAGGAACGAAAGGGTGAAGGACAGTGGCTGTGCGGTGTCTTAATCAGATGCAGATCTTCCTAAGAGCACCAGACCATCAAATCCCTCCCCGCTCTTTCCCTCCCCTCGCTTTCCCTCCCAGCAGTCATGTACCTTCAGCCAAGCCCTGAATAGGCAGAGATGGATTCGGGGCTTTATTGAAAGATCATACAGGATGACTGCAAAATCCCATTACTTGTTGATTAAGTATTGATTGCCTCGGTATTAACAAGCTAGCTAATATGAAGTGACCTCTGAGGCCACTGGTTGGGAGAAGGGAGAGGAAGGGAGACGGGGTGGGGTGGGATGGGGGGAGAGATGGGGGGAGAGAGAGAGAAAGACAATTTACCAAAACAGGCAGGCAGATGAATCAGAGGGTCAGCTCCACTCTTGGCTTTTAGCTTCGGTTAAAATGTCACACTCGACAGTGCAGATCAATGGCCCCTTTATTTCTTTGCAGCCGTCTTATTACCATCACGAGGCTGCCTCCTTTGATGCTTTTTAATGACCCTCTGAACCGCGTGCTCTGCTTACCCACTGCCTTGGACTAAAAGGAGAGACCTGTCTCTCGCTCCCCCCAGCACGACTGGGCCTCTCCTCACGTCCCCCACCCTCCTCCCAGAGCTTTCTCCCAACACCGCTTCTGGAGTGGCTAAGAAAGCCATATTGTGCACCCCTCTTTAACTGGAGCTACGAGGTTTCCCAGGTCACCGATGCCAGGCCTGTGTTCTTGCCTGCCATTTTTCCATCTTCCCCCTTCCTTCCTTTCTCCCCACCTCGGTTTTTTTTTTTTTTTTAAAAAGAGTCTTGCTCCTTTTCAGAACTTCAAAACCAGCAATATATTAAGGGACCACCTACTGTTAGCTTCTGTCGACAGCTCTTATTTGTGTGTGTGTGTGTGTCCTTTCCAAAGCGTATTAACACTCAGAATCTGCCGTTGCATCAATGCTCCCAGAACAAGGACCTCGCGGTTGAAAGTGCAATGTCGCCTCTTGTTACCATTTTGTAAATATTGAATCGTTGTTTTAGAAAGCAGCCGAATGACACGATTCAGACGTGTCTGGTTTTTGTTTTGTTTTGTTTTAAAGCAACTGTGTATTTGTAGATCTTTTTCGTTTGTGCACACCCACCCACACACCAGAGCATGAATTTGATAGAGAGTACACATCCTGTTCATAAACTTGTACATTCACACAGCTCAATTTTGACATGGATTAGAGAAGAAATCTGTATTCCATGCCTTCTTGCTGCGAGGATTTTGTCTTTCGCTGCCAAAAACCAGGTTCTATCAACAAAGCTGGTGTTTCCGCTACGGGTTCACATTTCCTTTTCAATCTCTAATTTTGAAATCAAGAAGCAAGGCAGATAATTCCTCAGCTTGCTTCAGCATTCCTGTGGATGGGCAAAATGTCATGGTAATGAAGACAGCGAGTGATGTGGGCTTTTTAAGATTTGCAAGAGAAATCTCACACACTTTGCTTGGAAAATTCACTTCTCAACTAATTTTTCTCGCAGCCCTCAACTGAAATGTCGAAGTTATTAATTGCAGAAAGGAAACAAACGTAAGAGGCGGAATACACACATTTTCCTAACTTGAACTTGCTTGCAGAAGTTTAAATTAGTATTCTCTTCCTCTGGGTTTTGGAAACCTGCTAGTCATGGATGTCATTGGATTAAGAGAATTTTGGAAATGAGGATGTAAGGTGTGGAAATTAAGTACGGGGCTTAAACTTCATCACACTCAAGGACCATTTCCTTAAAAAAGGGGGTGCATAACACTTTTTAAAATTCAGTAAAGCTTTAGTTAATTTATTGGTTGTAGCAATTGCTAGGGCTAAGAGTTAAGGAGCACCTTGATTACCTTTTTAACCTCATTTAGTGCTGAGGTGGAATGGAAAAGAAAATGTTAGTGATGATATCTTGTTTAAAAAGTAATAATTTGATCATTTATTATAACCCACCCTTTCACACAAAAGAACCCAGGGCAGCTAACAATATTAAGAAATGCAACACATAACAGCATTCAAATCACAGTTACTTTAAAATGTATATATAGATGGAATTTTGTTTATTTTTATTCATTTGTCAGATTTTATTTCTACAACTTAGATACTGCTTAATATAGGTTTGCATGAAATATATTAAGTTGATCCTGGGAGGATCATTACAATGCTAATATAATGCAATACAATGACTAAAATTCATTAAGTGTATATATAATTCAATAAAAATGAGCAGTGAATAATATGAATAAATTAAGAGTTGCAGTCCATGGAAACCTGCACAAACACCCATGATTTTAGGGTGTGTCTAAATGTTTCTGCTTCACCCCAGACTTGTCATTCAGTCAACCAGCTACAATTCCACTTAACAGTTATATCATCCAGACCCCATTTTTCCAGCTTCCCCAGAAGAAATCATGGGGGATTTTGTCAGAAGCCTTACTGAAATCAAGATACACTATGTCCTCAGCATTCCCCTGATCCGCTTAGCTTGTAACAACTATTTTTTAAAAAATGAGATTTGTCTGGCATGACTGCTTTTTTAGTCAGGTCTTAGTAATCACAGTAATAATAACAATAATAATAAAATTTATTGTTTATACCCTGCCCATCTGGCTGGGTTTCCCCAGCCACTCTGGGTGGCTCCCAACAAAAGATTAAAAATACATTAAAACATCAATAATTAAAAACTTCCCTAAGCATCCCTTTCAATTTAATTATGTCTTCTTGGATCTTTCCTGGTATTGATGTTAAGCTGATTGGTCAGATGTTACCTGGGTCTTATTTTTCTCTCCTTTTTGAAGATCGAGACATTTGCCCACCTCCACTCAGCAGCGTCCTCACCTGCTCTCCAAAAATTCTCAAAGATTGTAGACTGAGGCTCTGAGATTGCATCCATAAGTTCTGTTAGTACCCTTGGGTATCTCAGAAAGGCATGAATATTGAGGTATTGGTGATAAGCAGAACTACTGAAGAAGAAATATAATAATAATAATAATAATAATAATAATAATAATAATAATAATAATAATAATTTATTTGTACCTCATCCCATCTGGGAGGCTTCCAACAAAATATTAAAATACAGTAGCAATTTAAAAGTCAGGGAGGAAGGAGAATAAAAGGTGGACACACAACATTTCCCTATGTCCTGTTGTGTTCACACTGGCATTTTCATTGGAAGTGTGTAGGGGGGCATGGTTTTCTTCCTTTTTGTTAGCTCTATGGATCACATAATTCATGTTCTCTCCTGGGGGGGGGGATCAAACGAATGCCCATCATGCCCCTGACCTGCTTCCTTTTCACCTTAGAATCATAGAATCATAGAGTTGGAAGAGACCACAAGGGCCATCGAATCCAACCCCCTGCCAAGCAGGAAACACCATCAGAGCACTCCTGACATATGGTTGTCAAGCCTCTGCTTAAAGACCTCCAAAGAAGGAGACTCCACCACACTCCTTGGCAGCAAATTCCACTGTCGAACAGCTCTTACTGTCAGGAAGTTCTTCCTAATGTTTAGGTGGAATCTTCTTTCTCTGACATCAGAGCTTTGACATCAGAAGTAGGCTTGCACAGCCTTGCAGAAGAGGTTAGAACACCATCTTTGAGCCTGCACCACTTACTCTACAGGGAGGGAGGGGGAGCTGAGGAATCCAATGGTCTCTGGAACCACAGGAGGGTTGCAACCTTAATCAAGAAATCAGTTTCCCAGCAGATGATTAGACTATGAATCAGCTAAAATGTCTTCAACAGGATGACAAGCCGAATAAGAAAGTGCACTTTAAGAAGCTAGTATTAATAGATCTGGAATTTATCCCAAACTTGAATACTACTTTGGAAAGTTTTGCTTTCATTTAAAAGAGATGAAAAAGTGCTGAACGTTGACAGCGTACAGAGATTTCAGAAGCGGCAATGGTAATAATCTTGATGTTACTTAATAACCTATGTTTTCCCTTTCCAGAAAATGAGATACTGTGCTGTTGATGTGTGTTCTGGTTGTTAAGTTGGCACATTAAACAAATGCCTTTTCTCATTTCCATGTTTGAATTCTTCTGTCATTTTGGATCTCCCACACAGCTGGACTTTCTTCCCCCGGTTATTTTATTTGTTCAACTGGTAACAAACACGCTAACTTTATCGGCTCCCAGCTTGGCTCTCAACGCTAGATAATTATCTCGTGCGAATTTCTCATATCTGATGTTCTCAGGTTTCAAATGTCTCTTGGTAGGCTGAAGTCCTGCAGAAGGCAACCTGTTGCATGTTCAGATCTCATGCTTAAATACCATCTGTGGAAACCTCATTCCCCCAAAACCAGTGTTTAGATGAAAACTAAGATACTTTGCAAAAGTGATGACTTAATGAGCAGTGGTCTTCTCCAGTATCTAAATTGTTTCCAGAAAAAGCACCACCAGTTGAATTTATGTCTGCTACACAGATGCGGGTGGCGCTGTGGGTTAAACCACAGAGCCTAGGACTTGCCGATCAGAAGGTCGGCGGTTCGAATCCCTGCGACGAAGGTAAGCTCCCGTTGCTTGGTGCCTGCTCCTGCCAACCTAGCAGTTCGAAAGCATGTCAAAGTGCAAGTAGATAAATAGGTACCACTCCTGCGGGAAGGTAAACGGCGTTTCCATGTGCTGCTCTGGTTCGCCAGAAGCGGCTTAGTCATGCTGGCCACATGACCCGGAAGCTGTACGCCAGCTCCCTCGGCCAATAAAGCGAGATGAGCGCCGCAACCCCAGAGTCGTTCACGACTGGACCTAATGGTCAGGGGTCCCTTTACCTTTACCTAAGATTTTTTTTGCAAAATTGATGACTTAATGAGCAGTGGTCTCCCCCAATATCTAAATTGTTTCCAGAAAAAGCACCACCAGTTGAATTTACGTCTGCTACACAGATGCTAAAGGCATGGGAAGTGTGCCAGGAAAACAGGAGCGTGGCAGCATCCTTGTCCCTTGAAGCAGAGAAAGAAGAAAAAGAAGAGTTTGGATTTGATATCCCGCCTTTCACTCCCTTTAAGGAGTCTCAAAGCGGCTAACAATCTCCTTTCCCTTCCTCCCCCACAACAAACACTCTGTGAGACGAGTGGGGCTGAGAGACTTCAGAGAAGTGGGACTGGCCCAAGGTCACCCAGCAGCTGCAAGTGGAGGAGCAGGGAAGCGAACCCGGTTCCCCAGATTACGAGTCTACTGCTCTTAACCACTACACCACACTGGCTTGTTTTTTGCTCAGAATGAAGAGGGCATCTGCTTTGAGGAATGCATTGTGTATCTCCTGAGGACAGAATGTTGCTCTTGACCCCACAGCTGAGTCATGACAACCTGCCCTGAACTCAATGGGAAGACGGGGCTTCCAGGTCGGAATTTGAAAACACGTTGGATCTCTGACACCACTTGCACGTTACAAGCTCTGCAGTCACTGAAGCATTCAGGTCTGAGAACTATCAACAATTTGCTCCCCACCCTCCCTGTTTCCAAACATGCGGAGCAGCTGGATGGCTGATGGCGAAGTACAATAAAAGCTGATTGTCTTTTCTTACTTATCTGGCCTACTATTCCCCATGTATTTATTCTCTTCCTCTCATTTTAGCCCACTATTTTTCATCCCCATTCTTTCCCCCCTTTTGTCTTGTTTGTATAAGTTTTCTTTCTCCCCCTTCTCTTTTATGCCTTTCTCTCCCACTGGGGGAAGAAGAAGTGGAAAAAATTGCTTCCCTTGTTTCATTGTAACACAGATCATTAGCCCTTATTCTTTTAGTTTCCTCTTTCTCTTCCCTCCCCCCCACTCCATGTCCCATTGTCTTGCTCCAGTGGTCAACTTCCTTCTTTCCGTTTTCTGTGATTCACGTCGTTTGACAATGTTGTCCATGCATGGAGCTTGACCACATGAGAACATGGGAGTGTTGTCCATGCACAGACAACATGACAAGAGAGCACTAAGGTTAGGCTGATAATCCATCTGGAAAATCATTCAACCTTTTGGCCAAGGCCAAACCCTTTGGAACTGTGCTTCTGTGAGGGGAGAGAGACTTCCTGCTGGCCATCAAGCAATGGCTCTTTCCACCTGCCTTGCCCTACCCTCCAGCCATAGGAGCTTTTCCCAGACCATGAATTTGAAAACAGCAGAAGCAACTGAGAAGAGAGAAGAGGAGTTCAGGAATATTTTTTAAAATAATATTTTATAATTTGTGTGTCCTTGATATGTGTTGGAAGCCAACCAGAGTGGCTGGGGCAACCCAGCCAAATGGGCGGGGTATAAATAATAAAATTATTATTTATTATTATCATTATTTGGCTAAGTAGCATCAAAAATGCTCTCCTGCATAAATTTACTTGGCTCTCTTCTTCAACCATTCATGAGCTGGACAGCACCTATATAACATATATGGTGCTCCCATATGTTCTATCGCAAAATCTAATATAGACTGCATACACTTAGTCCTAAACGCATCCAATGAAGTTCTAGAGATGGGGAACTTGTGGCCCTGTGAGTGTCATTGAACTCCAGTGCCCATCAGCCTCAGCCAGGAGGGACCATGGTGAGGGATGATGGGAGTTGTGGTCCAACCCTGTCACTGGTTTTACTATCCAAAAAGAGCTTAAGGTATGATGAATGTATTGGTCTTTAAAGTGCCACAAAATTCTTCATTGGCTATGCTATGATTGACAAAGAGGGCTTCCCCCTCTGGAAATCCGTAATCTAATTTTGTGAATTGAGTCTTCTATCTGTATGCATCTATCTGTATGTATCTACAGTGGTACCTCATGTTACAGACGCTTCAGGTTGCATACGCTTCAGGTTACAGACTCCGCTAACCCAGAAATAATACCTTGGGTTAAGAACTTTGCTTCAGGATGAGAACAGAAATCGTGCAGCGGCGGCACAGCAGCAGCAGGAGGCCCCATTAGCTAAAGTGGTGCTTCAGGTTAAGAACAGTTTCAGGTTAAGTACGGACCTCCAGAAAGAATTAAGTACTTAACCCGAGGTACCACTGTATCTATCTATTTGTATGGGCAAACATATCAATTACAGTTTCTTTCAGTTTCGTGTTTGTCCAATCTTAACTTAATTTCTCCCTGTTACTTTGCATTTTTTTAAAAAAAGTCTCCATGAAAATTCACCAGCATTTTAATGTGAATTTATGTTTGCACTCAATATACACACTTTGCCACAGCAATTTTAACTAATATGCATTTATTACATTCTATTTTCCCTAATGCATGCATTCCTATGCACACTTTAATGAGTCAAACCTACTCATGCATCTAGCTCATTGCATGTGTGTGTGCAAGGAGGGGAATATTTAGCCCTCCAACTGTTGCTAGACTACAACTCCCATCATCCCTGGATGCTGGCCATGCTTGCTAGGGCAGATGGAGGTTGAAGTTCAGTGGCATCTGGAGGGCCAAAGGTTTCACACCCCTGGTGTAAGCTGACAGGTAGCAACTCTACAGCCTTGCATAAGGTAAAGGTAAAGGGACCCCTGACCATTAGATCCAGTCGTGACTGACTCTGGGGTTGTGGCGCTCATCTCACTTTATTGGCCAAGGGAGCCGGCGTACACCTTCCGGGTCATGTGGCCAGCATGACTAAACCGCTTCTGGCGAACCAGAGCAGTGCACAGAAACGCCGTTTACCTTCCCGCCGGAGTGGTACCTATTTATCTACTTGCACTTTGATGTGCTTTCGAACTGCTAGGTTGGCAGGAGCAGGGACCGAGCAATGGGAGCTCACCCCATCGCGGGGATTCGAACCACCAACCTTCTGATCGGCAAGTCCTAGGCTCTGTGGTTTAACCCACAGCGCCACCCGCGTCCCCCAGGGTCCATACAGAGCATCTTTTCCACCCCCACTTAGATATATTGGGGATTGAACCTGAGACCTCCTGCAGAAGGCAGATGCTCTACCAGTGAGCTACATCCATTCCCCTGAACAAACCCATCCAATCTCAAGGATGCCAGGGTTGTTTGTGCACAAAGCAATCTGCATTTTTTCCAGCTGCAGTGCTTGTCTGTAGGAGAGACAAGGCACTATTTCCCCTTGTCTTTATATGAGGCAACTGGCCAGCCCTTGGAAATCTTTCGCTAGATGAAGACAGGGAAATTAATCTCCCTCTCTCTCTCCCTCTTCTTTTTTTTTAATTTTATGTTTCCTGCGTCTATGCAATTGGAATAAACTGTAAATTAGGAGTTACAGCACTGTAGTTTGGGGAAATCTGATGGCTTCAAAATGTAGCTTTGGTTTGTTAGACTATAATAGTAGCTTTCTTTGTTGTGACAGCAGCAATAAAGTTATTCCGACATGTAAGGATTAGTTTTCAGTTATTTCTTCCAAAACAACCATCATATTTTCTATATTTTTCCAGTGGCCTTTAAATACATATATACATATAACACCAACAAGTACTGATAGCACTAGACATGGGTTGAATCTATAAATTCCAATTGTGCTGATTGAAATTCTAGAGTAGATGCAAAACCTGTGACTTTCAATTAGGGTGGAGTGGACGGGGATGAGCCTTCTAAATAAATCAAAGATGGAAAACCTGTGACCCTTTGCATTTTTTGGGCGAGGACTACAACTCCCATCATCCTTGGCCATATAAGAAAACATAACAATACCTCAAACATTAAAAGCTTCCAGATACAGGGCTGCCTTCAGATGTCTTCTAAAAGTTGTGAAGTTCTTTATCTCCTTGACATCTGGTGGGAGGGTGTTCCACAGGGCTGGTGCCACTACCAAGAAGGCCCTCTGCCTGCCTCCCTGTAACTTCACTTCTCGCAGGGAGGGAACTGCCAGAAGGCCCTCAGATCTGGACCTCAGTGTCCGGGCTGAACGATGGGGGTGGAGATGCTCCTTCAGGTATACAGTGGGCATTATATTTTGGGAAATTGCTTGCAGAAATGTGTATACAAGCAGACTGGCGCAGAAATGTGGCAAAATGAATGAGAAAGCAAGAGAAACTGAAAATGAAAGATTCATCCCTCTCTCACGCTTACTCTCCCCCTGATAATAGTTAAAAACATGTCCACAAATGGACATCGACACAGGACTCAGCTGAAAGTATATTGCCACAAAAAATGAATTCAGCACACTGAGAGTTGATTCTGTTTATAGACTGGCCAGAGGTAGGTGGGTTTTCTTTTTTTTCTTTTGGTTGGTTAAAAAACTGACAGGCTGTATTACAGCTAACATTCCTATATTGATTATACCATTTCTAAACCTGCCCTCTGTGTGACAGGAGCAGCATAATTAGTTTTGTTCCTTGTTAAATATTTGTAAATCATTCGTACTTTTACGGGTTACATAACCTGGCTGTTACCCTTCAAATAATCTTCTTGTAACTTGTTTAAACAAGAAATATCTCCTGTAGCTGTGGCGCCATTTCTGGGAGAGCACAATATAAGACCTTTGAGGGAATACCTTGTTGGTGGGAAAGATCAGAGAGCCTGGAGCATCCCTTTTCAGCTTATGGTGTCTCTCAGCCTGCCGTGAAAGGAAACAGAAGACATTCAGGGATGCTGAATTCACATCCTGCCTAACTCACACTTCCAGAAACTGAACACGAACCAAAACAAAGCCTTCTGTCGAAAACTGTTCTGCAAATTTTGCAATGCTCTTCTCCAGCCAAATGACGTGTACAAATATGCAGATACAAGGGTGAGGTGTACCTAAATATCCACATGTCTGCAAAAATAGTATACAAAAGTGAATTATATTCAGGACAAATATGGTACATATTTCCACTTCTCTGTTATGACAGCCTTCTCACTCCAAGGTAACTGTGAAACTAGAACTAACCACATATCCCTTAACTGTTCTGCTAAAACCAGGACATTCTGCTTTTTTCATTCAAGAGCATGACAGCCATTTTGGGTGCCATGATCTTGCATGATCTTGTGCTGTGATTTTGCCCTGGAAAAACAACAACACTTTTTTCCTGGGGCCACGATGTTGCACTGCTTCCCAAAATGCATGTTTTTGGGTGCCATGCTTTTGTGCACAGCGACCCCAAAAAGAGTCAATTTTTTTCCATGCATCCCAGCTGGAGGGTGTGTAATCACAGGATAGCAAATCCCACTATGTCACGCAAATAAAGCATCTCTTGTGAGCTCTTGTAAGATCTCTCAGGATGAGAATCATCCCACAGCATCTTGTGAGAAGAGAGGAAGGTCAAGGTGAGGACCCATGAGCCTTGGGTGCCATTTTGCCCTGTGAACTTCCTATTCACCACCTTCAGTGTTAGAGCCTCACTCAGCTTCTTAGGTCTCTGGTTGACAGAGGCAGAAAGAATTTTTTCCCCTCCCAACCTTGGGAGCCAGTGTGGTGTAGTGGTTAAGAGCGGTAGACTCGAAATCTGGTGAACTGGGTTCTCTTCCCCGCTCCTCCACATGCAGCTGCTGGGTGACCTTGAGCAAGTCACACTTCTCTGAAGTCTCTCAGCCTCACTCACCTCACAGAGTGTTTGTTGTGGGGGAGGAAGGGAAAGGAGATTGTTAGCCGCTTTGAGACTCCTTAGATTAGTGATAAAGCAGGATATCAAATCCAAACTCTTAACTTGTCCCCTGTTTGAGTTTCTGTTTTTGTTTTGCCTTTCCCTCAGGGAATTAAGGCTCACTTCTGTGAGGCATTCAATGGAACCTTGTAGATTTTGGTGGAAATGAGTTTGGGCAGGATCAACATATAGTAAAGGTCCATAAGGTGCCTGAGGGGAGGACTGGCAGAGACATGCCCTGAGCTCAGGTTAGGGCCTCTGTTTGGCTGGAACCTCTGACCCAGCTGCCCAGTGAAGCCCTGAATGCTTGGCTTACATCATGACAGGGCACTTTCCAACTCTGATAGAGGGCCATTCCTGTGGGATGTAAACACAGGAGCAGTCAATGACAACATTCCTAGAGTGTACATGTTAGAACATGGGGAGGGATGTCTGTCTAGCAAGCAGGTAAACTTCCTGGGGACGGACTTCCTCCGCATGTGACCAGAGGTGGGTGTGTGGCCTCACCTGTGCAGGTAAATGACAAAAGCACAGGGCAGGCAGCCATCTCTCTCTCTCTGCCATCTTCCTTCCATGAGGAAACATCTAAGGATGCTCTCTTGGCTCCCAGCCAAGAGAGGAGATAAGGACTATCTTGCTACAAGATAGATTCTAAATGTATTTTACCTTTTTAAGCCTGTCTGCCTTCTGGGATCATATTGTGAACAGAACGTGAGTAAACTCTTTTATACTTTTATAAAGACTGTGTCATGTTTTGTACTTTAAGAGGGAACAAAAGGGGAAATTACCAGAGTAATTATTATAGAGGTTCTAGCGAACCTGTGCAAACGTTACCGTTGCGAACTTAAAGGGGAATGTTTATAAACTCTGCTGATATTTTGGGAACTTGTTAGCACAAGTTGGATTAGGATATAATCTCACAATATATCCTCTCCTGCACCCCTGAACATTCCTACAATTCCACCAGTGAAAATTATTTTTGCCCTACTGCCATGCCAACCCTGATTCTTTATTGTTTTCAATAAAGATTTGGCCCAATATCACCCACACTTCTGCTCCGTCTCAGTCATTTTGCCTATCTTGCAGGGCTGCAGATTCGGCCCACCTGCTCTCAGGGACTAGGCAGGTCCCAATCCTGACCCCTCCAGGGAGGAGGAAGAGGAAGACTGTATAGATTTACAACAGGGGTTTGAGGGAGGTCGCAGATGAGGGGGGAAGTTGGGAAATCATGGGAGAGCCAGAGCAACACCTGGCGGACACGTTGTCACTAGAAAGCATTCCAGACCCTCCATCTCCCAGAACCCGGCGAGCCTTAAAAGTAGGAGAGCAAAAAGCTCAAAAGCAGAGGGCATGTAGCAGCACCCATAGAGGAGGTGATGAGACTGATGAATGAGGAAGTGGGAGAGATGGGGGGGGTGAAGATTCACTCGGGACAACACCATTAACCAAGAGGCTGGGTTCTATAGCCTCTCTCTGTAAAGGTTGAAATAAAAAAGAACGGTACGAAACTTTTCCTTGTCTTTATACTTTCCTGGGCAACCAGCTGGGAGCTGCTGACAGCATCCTGAGACTATTCAACTTGACCAATGGCTACAGTTGCTGGGCACAGTAGTCTAACAGGTTTCCCACCCTGAATGACAGGTTCCTGTGATTACCCTTTTTCTTGCAATAGTCTTTATGGGTGAGTGTGACTGTGAATTCCGCTTCATACAGGTCAGGATTAAAATAATTATTGTACTTCGGGTTCCCATAGAAAACAAAGAATTTCTGTTTAATTTACATAATTAAAAAGATAACCACCAAGCCAGTACTACAGATTCTCGGTGGATGGGCTTGGAATAATAAGGGAATCGTCTCGTGATGTGGAGTAGATAAAATTGCAGATATTGGATGGAAGCATGCAAGTGCTAATTTGCTAACTCTGCCATTTATTTTATAGGTGATATCAAAGCCCATTTAATAAGTGCAATAAACATAAACTTTGGCGCTTATAATGCTATTCACTAGATTAATACCCGATAGTATTTTCTTTAAAAATGCCATTTAGAGTGGGATAAATGGCCAAAGAGATATTTCTCAGATTCACTCGTATCTACACTGAGTCAGCCCGAAACCCTGAAAGCAATTACAGAGCCAAAATCAATATATTTTCCATTCATCTCATATGCACCAAAGCCATTTTATCAGAAAAACAAGAAAGTTGAGGCATTCCTGCAGTAGTGAAATGCCCAAAGCCTTTCGAGAAGCATTGTTCAACCATATTCACATGTGTGCTGTACAGAGTCAGGCCATTGGTCCAGGAAACCAATAAACCTCTTAGGGACTAGCAGCTCTCTGAGGTTACAAGGAGCTTTTTGGCCACCAGCTACCTTTATTTTATTAAAGATGCTATGGACTGAATCTGTATAATGAAGCTCTAGCAAGGGATGGATAGAACTTGTCATTATCAGTTTCTCATTTTGGGGGAAGCAGTGGTGGTTGAGGGCTGTGCAAGCAGTGTCCCACCCCAGATGTTGCTGGACTACAACTCCCATCATCCCGGACCATTGACAATGCTGGCAAGGCCTGATGGGATTTGGAGTCCAGCAACATGTGGAGGGCATCCACACTTGCTTTTTATTTTCGTTTTTGCTAGTTTTAGTTCTTTTGCGTTTACTGCTTTATTATCTTATGCTGCCTCGTGATGGTTTTGCTGGCTCCAAGCAATGTTTATGCTACTATGGTTCTTTGCATTGATTTTTTTTTAGCTTTGATTTTATTTATGATTTATTGATTATTATTTTTTACATCCACCTTAGAGACCAACTAAGTTTGTTATTGGTATGAGCTTTTGTGTGCATGGACACTTCTTCAGATATTGTCTGAGTCACCCAAAGGACATGGTTGATTGGGCAGTATGTAAATGTCCAGTGTCAATACATAGAATCATAACATTGTAGAGTTGGAAGGGACCCTGGGGGTCATCTAGTCCAACCCCCTGCAATGCAGGAATCTCAACTAGAGCATCTATGACAGATGGCCATCCAACCTCTGCTTAAAAACCTTGAAGGAAGGAGAATCGACAAACTTAATTAACTTAAACAGGAACTTCCAAATTTATTTCCCCAGCAATTTATTTTGCTGGAGGAGACTCTTGAGAGTCCCATGGACTGCAAGAAGATCAAACCTATCCATTCTTAAGGAAATCAGCCCTGATTGCTCACTGGAAGGACAGAAGCTGAGGCTACAATACTTTGGCCACCTCATGTGAAGAGAAGACTCCCTGGAAAAGACCCTGATCTTGGGAAAGACTGAGGGCACAAGGAGAAGGGGACGAGATGGTTGGACAGTGTTCTCGAAGCTACCAGCATGAGTATGACCAAACTGCGGGAGGCAGTGGAAGACAGGAGTGCCTGGCGTGCTCTGGTCCATGGGGTCACGAAGAGTCGGACACGACTAAACGTCTAAACAACAACAATCATGGGAATTCTAGTCACATGAAATGTTACAGCAATCTAATGAGTTACTAATAGTTATTTGACTGTTGAGAGCCAGTGTGATGTATTGGTTAGAGTGTTGGACTAGGATCTGGGTGACCAGGGTTCAAACCCCATCAAACTCACTGGGTGACCTTGGTCCCATCACTGCCACTCAGCTTTCTCCTGATTGAAGTTCAGAGTGTTTGAGGACCAGGACATTCGCAGGGAAACCAAAATGCTTGCTTACCACACTATTGTACTACCAACCTTAATGTATGCTTGTGAAACGTGGACCACTTATAAACACCATCTCCAACTCCTTGAAAGATCCCAGCAATGGTGTCTCTGAAAATTTTTACACTTCACTTGGGAAGATAGGTGACCTAATGTCAGGAAGAAGCAAAGATCACCAGTGTCAAAGCAACGATTCTTCAACATCAACTTTGTTGGACTGGTCAAGTTGTGTGGATGCCTGATCGTCTTCCAAAGCAACTACTCTATCCCAAACTTCAAAATGGAAAATGTAACGGTGATGGTCAACAAAAGAGGTTCAGAAACTCTCTCAAAGCAAATCTTTAAAAAGTAGTATGTATAAACACCGACAACTTGGAAACACTTGCCTGTGAGCGCTCCAATTGGAGAACAGCCTTACCAAAGGTGTCATGGACTTTGAAGATGCTCAAACTCAGGATGAAAGGGAGAAATATGCTAAGAGGAAGGCACGCTTGGCAAACCCGCACCGTGATCAACTCCTGCCCGGAAACCTATATCCCGACTGTGGAAGGATGTGTGGATCCAGAATTGGCCTCCCCAGTCACTTACAGACTCACTGTTAAAACCCTGTTCGTGGAAGACAATCTTACTCAGCTACAAGAAGGGGATTAAATGAGGAGGAGGGAATACTGTGTAATCAATTGGGGTGCCAATCATATCATTTTGCATCATATCCATTGGCAAAGGACAAATTCTTCCATCCTTCCTCACCAGGTCCAAAGCTACTTTTTAGAAATTACTAAAGGTAAAACAGAGAGTTGGTAGCATGCAACGTGGGCAGGGCAAACTTTCAGAGCAGTGATTGAGAGGCAGGTAGAACCTTTTCAAACTTTCATACTGAAATGCAGCACACTGAGAAGAAATCCCAGAAATGCAGAAGGCGTCAGCACTCCTCCAAAGCAAATGCAACCCAAAATAAGTCGTAGGTCAAAACTTTTAGTGATAAGAATCAGATTATTTTTATGCCTGTACCAGAGAGCAGAACCCAGGGCGTTTGACTGCCAATGTATCTATAATGAATAGGTTCTTAGAATTCCCCGCCTCCCTGACTGCCAGAGGATATGAAGAAGAAGGGGGGGGGGAGAGAATGCACACATCTGACTCAGTAATTACCAGCCAAAAAGGAAAAAAATGTAGCTCAAGTGGTCGTCAGCCAAATTAGTACCTGACAAAGGACATTTTTGGCAAGGTTGTCGGGTGCAGGAAGGGGAAGCAAGTCACAAAACTGAAAACTTGGAAATAATAACAGCTTTGGAGTACCACTTTCGCTCCCGTCCAAGTACACAGGGGAGGAGAAGGGAGAAGCAGGCAGATTGTGGCATCTTTATCCAGAGCGGGCAGCATGCAGATTTTTCCCTTGGTGGCGAGCTGGAATGCTGAGAACGGTAAAGTTCTGGGATGCTACTCTATGCCAGAGGTTCCTAAACATTTTTGCACTACCACTCCTTGGTTCCATAAACTCACCCCCAGATCCCCGTATCTTATAAAATGTATTGTTCAGAATAGCAGTTTGCTTGACTCGCTAAGGATGGTAGGAGCACAACAAAATTCAGACAAAATAAAATTCAGAACCGTAACAATTAATTACAACGTTTATTCAAAATCCAATCACAACTGTTCCATTAATGCCACAAAACTGATGAACTTGCAGGGAGTGGACTGGATGACCCTGAGGTTCCCTTTCAACTCTACAATTCTGTGATTCTATGATTCTAAGAACTTGATGCAGTGATACCCGCTTTTTAAAGTCTGATGGTTTAGAGCCCCCTGGTAATCCTACCACACCTCAGGGGGAGATGGTGCCCACTTTGAAAACCAATGGTCTATAATGTGGCTCTCCGGGTGTCTCTATCTGGCCCCCCGGGGGCCTAAGTAGGCCACACCCACTCCCCAGGCCACACCCTTCAGCATCTCTTTCCTTCAGCTCCCCATATTCCTTAGCCAGGCTAGAATAGGCCCTTGAACTGTAATCATGGCTTTTGCATGGATGGAATGGAGACATGCATGTGTAGGAACTTCTGGGTTGTTTTCAACATAGTGCTAAGCAGATGGTTCTTCTAGGACAGCCCAACCAAACTGTCTCCCATCTCCTCTCCCACATGCAGTTCTGGAGCAGATTTGGTGAAGGGCATGCAAGGAGGAGAGGCAGAGGGAGTCCCGTTGCTCTAGCAGGAATCCCTGCACAGGCTTCTGCTAGTGTTCTGGGTTTGGTTGAATACAGTCCTCTGGCTTTTGTGTGGTTGGTGTACAAAGAAAAGAGTAACAAGTCCTGAAGCATCAGTCACTGGCCTGTGGCTCACAGAAAGTTGACCAGGAGGAAATGTGGCTCTTCAACAGAAATGAGGTTCCCTGCTCCTACTCTTATCCTCTAGGCGAGCAGTAAAGGTAAAGGGACCCCTGACCTTTAGGTCCAGTCATGACTGACCCTGGGGTTGTGGAGCTCATCTCGCTTTATTGGCCGATGGAGCCGGCTTACATCTTCCGGGTCATGTGGCCAGCATGACTAAGCCGCTTCTGATGAACCAGAGCAGCACAAGGAAATGCCGTTTACCTTCCCGCCGGAGCGGTACCTATTTATCTACTTCCACTTTGACGTGCTTTCGAACTGCTAGGTTGGCAGGAGCAGGGACCGAGCAATGGGAGCTCACCCCGTCGCGGGGATTCGAACCACCGACCTTCCAATCGACAAGTCCTAGGCTCTGTGGTTTAACCCACAGCGACACCCGCGTCCCTAGGCAAGAAATAGCAGGGTGGAAAATAAGACTCGGTTTGATCATTGCAAGGGGCAACAATTATATGATCCTATGAATAACTTGAATTAATAATAATAATAATAATAATAATAATAATAATAATAATAATAATTTAATAATTACAGTTGTGATGGAACTTTAAGATGCAGGCCATCTCTGTACTCAGGATGTTTTGCTTTCTCTTTAGATTTCGCCCCTCTATACTGGACGTCTATTTTTACAACCTGCATTGGGACGCCTTTGGAGTGTCCCTCCCCACCAGCCTGCCCTCCCTCCCTCCCTCTCCTCTGCCTGCTCTACTAGCACTCCTAAACTATTACACTGCATTTAAAAAAACATGAATTGTGTGCAATGACATTACAGAAGGGGGTTAGGTTTTCGAAGCTGCTACCAGTGACATATGACTGCCATGACAGGCAGGTAGTGGTATTCAAACTGAATTAATCTGAAAAAGCAGTAGACTTCAATGTGGAGTTTAAGGGGGGAGGCTGAGCAGCTGTGTATTTACAAAAGGAATGTCACTGAACTGTCTCTCTATCCGGGGATAGCCTATGGCTACTGAAGACTTTGAAATCAGTCGTGGAAAGATTAAATACACCTGAAGTTATGGCTTTGAGGCCATTTCCCTCCTTTGCATTCTTCTTCTCCTTAACTTGGCCCTTCTCCCTCCCCTTTCTTTCCTTATTCAACGAGAAAGTATTTGTAGTTCGGGGGCCTTTTATTAGAAACTGCGCCGTTAGATGTCTTTGGGAGGGTAAAGCCTGGGAGGGCCCGATCCGAGATCAGCCTCCAGCCCTGAGAGAACAGACTGGAAGTCGATCTTCCGTTGAGATTCCACGCTGGGGTTTCCTTCCTGGACAAAGCAGGCGAAGAGTGCCGAAGGAAGGCAAGTTGGAGACAATAGCAACATTTAAATCTTCAAATCCATTTGGCCTGGGAGACAGAGTGGGACCCTCAAGGACTTTCCCTAGGCCATCCCATTAATCCTGCTCTCAGCAGCCCTTCTCTGCATTCCCCCCTCAAGTACTTTTTCCTGGTGGGAATATGTCACTGATCTGTAAAAATACCTAACAGAGGATGGAGGTGTCAGGGGACTGCTATTGGAACAGGGAAGGGAGGCAGAGGGGCCGTTGGGATACAGGCAACCTCCGAAAATCTTGCGAAGCAGTTTCTCTTCCTGCGGTGGGGAAAACCACACCTCCAGTGGGGAAGAGGGGAAGGGACCAGAGGATGCTGCTGGGAGCCCCAGTGCCTTGTCAGTCTGAGGGTGGGGAAAGCCACACCTCCTGTGATGGCCTGGGAATCTGATTCAGAGGCTGAACCTGAGGAATCCCAGCCTGCACAGGAGTCCCCGTCTCCAGGGCCGGCTGAGCTGGGGCAGAGGCTTGAACCTGAAAGGCCCTCACCTGTGCCGGATCCTCAGGAGCAGAGTGGGTATCTGAAGAAGTGTGCATGCACACGAAAGCTCATACCAAGAACTAACTTAGTTGGTCTTTAAGGTGCTACTGGAAGGAAAAAAATTTTTTTTGTTATCGCTCTTTCCATCATTAATCTCGCAAAACTGTCGCTCTTAAGTCCCTCTGAGGAGTTTCACCCACAATATATAAACAGCTCTATTTCTCTCTTTCTCCTTCCAGACTCAAGACCTCTGACAGAACTTCCCAATATGGCGACGGCATTTTTAACTGCGTCATTCCAAAGCTCTTAT
This sequence comes from Podarcis raffonei, assembly GCF_027172205.1. Lineage (NCBI taxonomy): Eukaryota > Metazoa > Chordata > Lepidosauria > Squamata > Lacertidae > Podarcis > Podarcis raffonei. The sequence continues at coordinate 115,150,850 of NC_070604.1, read as the reverse complement.
ACATTCCACGCTCTTCTTAAAACATGCTTTGGTTCGAAAGTTTATCTCCACACAGCCTTAAACCCACAGCTTAAGTCCTTAAAACGACATTTCTGACTCGTGAGGGGAGGGGATTCTTGTTTAATCACATAAGGAAAGAAAGGAAAGTTTTTTCCCCCTCCCCCATCAGTCATTTGCCATACCGTATCTTGGCGTACCTTCTCATGTTTTATTCTTGTCTTGTTTTATCAGAGATCTCTTCTGTTAGCGGTCTTTACTCCCCCTCCTTCCTTGAAATATGTGCATTCCTTCATCCAAATTATTTCTTTTGAAGTTCTTGCAGCTAGTGGCACAGATCAGGGACGGCGTCCAGGAGCGCCAGAATCCCACAGGAGGGCTTTGTGCCTAGTGCCCCCATCCCCACAAATTCGGGGGTGGTATAGGGCACAGCAGGCAAGGGCAGTCCCCCCCCCACCATCCTGGGGGGGTTAGGGAGGCTAATTACTCCCATCATAGCCTCCAAATTACCTCGTGTGGGTCGGAGAGATGTTATTGTCAGCCATCTTCCGATACGCCCCCTAGTGGCCCCCCAAGTTATCTAGTTCAAATCAGGTGGCTCGCAACAGAGCACCGGGCCAAAAGGTGCTAGTTTTCTGACCTCACACTCTTGCACGAGGCACCTGAGTCCCGTGAGAGCTCAGGACCAAAAAAATGATCATCCTGATTTTGATCAGTGTAATGTTGAAGGATATGGTACCCACAGCAACTTTTGGATGTCTGAAAAGTAGCCCAGAGTCGCATCCATTGCGCCCCCTATTTTAGCTACCAAACACACCCACTTTTGCCTATGGCACTTCCCTCCACTGGAAGCTGGACTCAATGAGCCATTGGCCTGATCTAGCAAGCTCTGATGTTCTTAGCATGGCTGTGGACAATTACAATGGGGACAACTTGGTGCTCCCCAGAGTACTGGAAAAGTGGCTCAAGGTACAGTGGTACCTCGGGTTAAGAACTTAATTCGTTCTGGAGGTCCATTCTTAACCTGAAACTGTTCTTAACCTGAAGTACCACTTTAGCTAATGGGGCCTCCCACTGCTGCACGATTTCTGTTCTCATCCTGAAGCAAAGTTCTTAACCCAAGGTACTATTTCTGGGTTAGCGGAGTCTGTAACCTGAAGCGTATGTAACCTGAAGCATCTGTAATCCGGGGTACCACTGTATTCGCCTCAGCAGCGGTGGGCCCTAGAAATCTGGCCAAAGAAGCCATCCGCTGATGCTGTCTACTCATCACAACGTTGCTGCTAACATTGTTGCCCCTCACTTTGGAGCTAATACTATTAATGCATATTCAGAAAATGGTGGTGTTAATAACAGGCCACTGTATAAGTGGTATATTGGTTCTCATACACCTTAGAACTCAAACAACTTGGAACCCAAACACTACAAACCCAGAAGTGTGTGTTCCAGTTTGCAGACAGTTTTCGGAAGCCAAACATGCTCCGTTTTGAGCACCACACCTCCATTTTGAGTGTTACACTGTTGTCTGTCTGTTTTTGCTATTTATTTTGTGTTTTTGCAGATTTTTTTTTCTGTGACTCTGTGGAACCCAGATCAGCTACCTTTTGACTGATTGTGTGGCTGCAGTATGTTGTTTATTGCTTTCATTTTATGGATCAATGGTCTCATTAGATAGTAAAATTCATGTAAAATTTCTGTTTTAGGGGTTGTTTTTAAAAATCTGGAATGGATTAATCCATTTTGCATTACTTTCTATTAGAAAGCGTGCCTTGGTTTTGGAACGCTTTGGTTTTGGAACGGGCTTCCAGAACGGATTAAGTTTGAGAACCAAGGTACCAGTGTAATGGCCCTCCAAATGGGGTTGCACTTCTGTCAGCTCCAGCCAGCATGGGCAATGGCCAGGGATGATAGGAGCTGTAGCTCAACCACATATGGAGGATACCAGGTTCTCCACACCCTGGTACAGTCGTAACTTGGTTCTCGAACGCCTTGTGACTTGAATGTTTTGGCTCCCAAATGCCTCCATCCCGGAAGTGAGTTTGCGAATGATTTTTGGAAGCCGAATGTCCAACGCCAGTGTGATGTAGTGGTTAAGAGCGATAGACTCGTAATCTGGTGAACCGAGTTTGCGTCTCCGCTCCTCCACATGCAGCTACTGGGTGACCTTGGGCTAGTCACACTTCTCAGCCCCACTCACCCCACTCACCCCACTCAGAGTGTTTGTTGTGGGGGAGGAAGGGAAAGGAGAATGTTAGCTGCTTTGAGACTCCTTCGGGTAGTGATAAAGCGGGATATCAAATCCAAACTCTTCTTCTGCAGCTAATCAGAAGCTGCACCTTGGTTTTCGAACATTTTCGGAAGTCGAACAGAGTTCTGGAACGGATTCTGTTCAAGAACCAAGGTACGACTGTATGTGGGTGAAATGAAGGGTGATCTTGGGAACCTTACTGGAATGGGAATTGAACCTGTCACTTCACGTCAATGACTGCACACTCTCGTGGATATGACTTCTCATCCAGGGTTGGGTCCCTTGGTCGCTCTGGAGTGTGATGGAATGCTGGGCATCTGGCTTTCATACTGAAAGAGATATGTTAATGTCATTTCACGAGGGCTTTCTCGCAAACCCAGGCCAAGAGTCCTCCATCAAACAAGACTGTAGATCACAACTTGGCAGGGAGCACAAAGGAAGAGGCAGTCAAAACCCATTTACATGTGAATCGCCAACATCGCATTTAATTCTGCACTCCAGACAGTTTCTCAGCTAGAAAGCTTTAATTAAGGAAAGGAAACAAGACAACTCTTGAGTTTGGGTGGTCATCTATAAATGCAGTGATCCCCTCCACCCTACAGATTTCCCTTTCTACAAATGTCCATTTCAGGCATCTCAAATGCACCCAAAGAGATCAAATTCCCATTCTGACAGATCTAAGCAACAATTGCCTCTCTTTCTGTCCCTTCTCTCTCCCCCCACGCCATCCATTCATTACTTAACTTCTTTTTGTGACCAGAGAGAAGAAATGGGAGATGGATTTCCACATAACAACAGGGTTCTCCCACTCATGTTTCTTTCATAAACTCCCGTAATTTACTTATGTCATGTTGGATTTAGAGCATTTCCAGAGCATTTATGCAACTCTGGTGGAGTATCCAAAGCACTTCATATAAATTACATCACTACGGAAAATCTGTAAAATTTGGTTTCTCTCGGTTTCTCATTTTCTAATCTTAAATTCACTTCTCCACATTTCCTTTCAAACTTTAAGCTTAGCAAATGCCTTTCTGGAAATTCATCAGGATTTTAATGCAAATTTCCCACAGGTTTAAAATCCTGTGAATTTTATGCACGTCTGCATGTCACTTTGCCAAATAGAAAGCAGTTCTGCAAGGCAATTTCCCCGAACAGAATCTATTTTTGTACGTTCTTTTCACTACTACATGCATTTCCACACATACCTTAATATATGCATTTTTGTAAATATGTATCACTTGGCAGGAGAACTGCATTACAAAATTCAAAGGATGGTGAATTTTCGTTTTGGAAATGGAGAATTAGGCAAGTTCACTGAATCACGTTCCTCCTGCATCCCTATAGCACAGGACATGTGTCCACACTTGTGATGGCTGATGGCACATCTGTACATAGTGGGCAGGGCAAGAGGTAGATTGGATCTCGCAAGCCGTATTAGGGAGACGGCAGGCAGAAAAGGCCAGCTGCTGCTGCTGTCATCCATAGCTGAGGGCTCTCGATTTCATCCGAAGCGGCCATTGGGTGCCATCAACTCCTATGCGCTGGCCTGTCACTGCAAAGAAGGAATTTCACATGGCCTGAACAACTGACAGAACATTTCACCTTTCCGGGGAACGTAATATTTTCTGATAAGGAGCTTATGTTAGTTTTCTTTGCAAATAGCCCGGGAGCATTTCTGTCTGTAGCAGTTCCCGATGTGATAAGTTGAAGGAAACATCCATGGCCATGACTTAACATAACAGGCCATTTGTTTGTGAGGGAGGGAGACGCTGGGAGAAATCTAAATAAATGGCAACTTAAGGGATGATATCAAAGGAGACGGTTGTAGTGGCAGCACCGCAAATTGTTCTTGCAGCCAAAAAAGTGGGGGGAGGTAAACGTGGAAACGATTGAAGGAGGAGTATTATTTTTTAAGTGCATGATTAACTGGGTTTTTAAATAGTTTGCCCAGTGAATTTTATCCTGCTAATCTGCCAAAAATATTTATTATATTCATTATATTTATTAAATCTGTAGGCTGTCCTTCATCCATAGATATCAGTGTGGTTGGCAAGATAAAAACACAAAATGCATAATAAAAACAAGAATGAAAACAAAACACACCTGTGGTGATCCCACAGGGTCCCCGGACGTTTAACGGTTTATTGATCCCTGTGCCACCACTGTGCTCGCTTCCCTGCTGCAATCAATCTGTTACTCTCGGGTAAAACATTTGAGTCCAGACAGTTGTTGAAATTGAACCAAATAAACAAGTTTATTTTATAAACATTAACAAGTTTATGGTTTCTCAGATAATATTCCTGTCAGTTTCTTAACTTTAGTTTCTTTACCGGCCTATACCTTCCTAATACCTTCTGACTTATTATCTCGACTGTTTGACTGACCCCTCTTAACAGATTCTCTCACTCTCTCACATCAGACTAGCCGAACCCACTGACTTATCCTCTCTGTCTCTTCTAAATCCAGACTGTCTTCTCAACCACCCTAACTCTAACTCCCTTCTTGGGTTCCCATTGGTTAGTCATTTTACACTTAGTTAACCCTTTCCTTATGAACCCAGTATGATGATGTCACACACCTAGGAGGGCAAACGCCACAGCACCCATAACCTCCCTTGCCCCTCCCACAATGTGCATTCATAGAGATAAAAATCAACCCACCTTTCAATGAAATATTCCTAAGGTGCTCATCACAGGTAACTAGTGTGTGCCGACTTAAAGATGCCAGCGACTGAACCATACACCCTTTACGTGTAAAGCGATTTTTACCCTGCTAGTCAGCCAAAAACATTTCCTTTTTTCTTTCTTTATTAAATCTCTATATTGCTAATCTATGGCCCTTTCTTTCCCTTTTATGAATGCAGAATCTATTGCCTGCCCTCCAGAACGTATGGTCCTACCCTAGCCCTTCAGTTAAAGGATGGCTAATAGAAGCAGACAAATCGGTGTCACACCAAAGTTTATAACTTCATGCTGGAAGGTGCTGGAAAACAGAGGTGCAGATATATCATGTTGTGCATATTATCCTTTCGAGACTGAAAGTGGCGAAACAACGACATATGAACAGAGGAAGTTGCCTTATATTTTTAGACCACTCACCCATCTATCAGAACGTTGTCCACACTGACTGGCAGACGCTTATCAGAATTAAGACAAACTCTCTCCCATGCAATGCCGGATTTACGTACAGTGGTACCTCGGGTTACATACGCTTCAGGTTACATACGCTTCAGGTTACAGACTCTGCTAACCCAGAAATATTACCTCGGGTTAAGAGCTTTGCTTCAGGATGAGAACAGAAATCGTGCTCCGGCGGTGCGGCGGCAGCAGGAGGCCCCATTAGCTAAAGTGGTGGTTCAGGTTAAGAACAGTTTCAGGTTAAGAACAGACCTCCGGAACAAATTAAGTACTTAACCCGAGGTACCACTATATAAGCTAAATAAGCTATAGCTTAGGGCCCCACTTTCTTGGGGCCCCCCAAAAAAATATAACGGGGGGAAAACTGCATGTACATTTCCCAAATATAATATAAAAAAACAAATAAAATGGCTTTAGATACCTATTAGGTCCATAAATTACCATATAGCATATATTCAACACAAAAAACAGCGACAATTTGTTGTTGACAAAGGACAGCTGGACATATAAAGAAGAGTTTGGATTTGATATTCCGCTTTATCACTACCCGAAGGAGTCTCAAAGCGGCTAACATTCTCCTTTCCCTTCCTCCCCCACAACAAACACTCTGTGAGGTGAGAGAGGCTGAGAGACTTCAGAGAAGTGTGACTAGCCCAAGGTCACCCAGCAGCTGCATGTGGAGGAGTGGAGACGTGAACCCGGTTCTTCCAGATTATGAGATTACTGCTCTTAACCACTACACCACACTGGCCCCATGTCCTTCAGTAGCTTAGGCCCTCATCAAACCTAAATCCAGCCCTGCTCCCATGCCTACCTGGAGATGCCAGGGATTGAACCTGAGCCACAGGCCTCTCCCCTGGCATCCTGAAGGGTCTTTGTTCCACTCACAAGCCACAGAGAACCAAGGTTCCTTGCACATCCTTCCATTCCACTACACAGGAGTAGGCAAGGATGAAAACAGTTCTGTATAGCCAAAAAAGAGAAGGGGTGATTAAGGTTCCCCACCACCAGAGGAGTGTCCCCTCCCTTAACAAAAATCAGCCAAAATTGAGATCTGAAGAACATGGACCTCCCAGTCCTACTTCTAAATGTGATTCTTTCAATCTCGTAGAATCATATAGGCATAGAATTTTAGAGTCCTCTAGTCCAGCCCCCTGCAATGCAAGAATCTCAGCTGAAGCATCCATGACAGATAACCATCCAACTTCTGCTTAAAAACCTCCAAGGAAGGAGAGCCCACCACTTCTCGTAGGAGCCCGTTCCACTGACAAACAGCTCTTACTATCAGAAAGCTCTTTCTGAGGCTTAGTCAGAATCTCCTTGAAGCAATTGGTTGGGGTCCTAGCCTCTGAAGCAGGAGGAAACAAGCTTGTGCCACTCTCCATGTGACAGCCCTTCAGATATTTGAAGATGGCTATCGTATCTCCTCTTTGTCTACTCTTTTCCAGGCTAAAAATACACAATTCACTCAACCGTTCCTCACAAGACTTGGTTTTCAGAACCTTGATCTTCCTGATCACCCTTCTCTGCACATGTTCCAGCTTGTCAATATCCGCCTCAAATTGTGGTGCCCAGAACTGGACACAGTATTCCATTTGTGGTCTGACCAAGGCAGAATAGAGAGGTACTATGACTTCCTTTGATCTCAGCACTCTACTTATGCTGATGCAGTCTAGAATAACATTAGCCTTTTTGTGTGTGTGTACATCTCTCTGTCTGTGAGGAAGGATGTACTTCTTGGTGCACATGATATTCCCATTCTATTTTAGGGCAGGCCACAAGAGCGATGGCTATTAAGTGAGAGGGAATTAACAAGAAAATCTCATTTAAAGCAGTGGTGCCAAAAATAAATGTGGGATTTCCATTCAGGAATCGGAAATAGCATTTGGCGCATAAAAGCATTTCCTCCATCACGGGGCACCTGACCTCTCTCCAGAGCTTATTTCCTTTTCCTTAAGTGTGGGAAATACTTCCTGTCCAACCTTGTGCCAATACTCCCTCCTTTCTTTTTTGAAAGGGACTATTGTTATGATAAAACACAACATCTCTCTCTCTTTTTTTAAAGATATTTATTGAGTTTTTCCACCTTTATACATTAAAAAATCAAAAAGAAAAAACAAAAAAGTTAAAAACACATAAAGTTTACAATCCTTATTTTCAATAACATATTTTCCTGACTTCCCCACACCTCCCGTTCTTATATTCCAATTCAAATTGTTAATTCAACAAGTTCTTGTCCCCAATTTTTGACCTTTTTATATTTAATTCATTTAAAAAAAAACCAATTTTAACTTATAAACATCAGTATTTAAACATCAGTGCTCATTCTTAAAACTTTTTTCTAAAGTCGACCCAAATTCCCTTCCACGAATTCCCCAATTTTCATACTAATAACAAAACAAAATTAAAAACACAGATTATTATTCTGCACCCTTTGGATTCCCAAACCCCACCCCACCCTTTCCCGGTTTCAATCCCCAACAAATGTCCATCAGTCTTAGTCTACTATCAGCCTGGAGACCTCACGTCCGAGGCTCTTAATTCTCTCTCAATTCCTCTCTGCCGGTTTTTTTGGTAGTTCTTAATATTAAACACCAGATCTCGGAGAAGCTCTGTCCCGATAGGGTCCATATTTCTTCCAGCCAGACCTCCATACTTAAAAGTAGAGCCTGAATCTCTCTCTCTCTCTCTCTCTCTCTCTCTCTCTCTCTCTCTCTCACGCGCGTGCACACCCCCCCCCCCAAAGATGCTTAGGAACCAGAAGAGAAAAAGCAGAATAGATCTCAAAGCAGAGTTTAATTCCCTTCTTTGTTGTAGCTTTGACAAGGCATGCATTAGAGGGTCTCCTAACCTGTTCTCTTTGTTCTGTCCAAGTCACAGGGATTTGTGTGTGGAATTGTATTAAGGGGCTTCTGAGCTCCATTAAAATGATGGGCCTCCTTCTCTCCCCTCTACAATCTTTGCCACCCCTTATGGAAGTATTTGCTTGTCCATTTACATTGCCATCACTTGCTCTCACTTGACTTCACTTGCCCTTGATGACGTCATCCTATGGTCACATCAGTTTGACTACATAGTATTTTAATTTCAGGTTGTCAAGAAAAGCCATATTCACATGCTCTCTGGACATGTGGAGGGATGTGTAAGTGCGGCAGGACAGGATCATAGCTTGCTGTTTTCTAACCTGACCTCCAAACATTCATTTGAAGCTCAGAAGAAAGCTGATGTTTACAGCTGATGCATGAAACGGTTGAGGGAGTTGGGTATGTTTAGAGGAGATATGATAGCCAACTTCAAATATCTCAAGGGCTCTCACATGGTACAGCAAGTTGAACAGTGATAAATACTGCTGGAGGCAGGAAATGCTTCTGAAAATTAGTTTGGTGGGAACCACAGGAAGGAAGAGTGCTGTTGTGCTCAGGCCCACACATTTGACCCCACCTTGAACACGACACTTCCATATTGAGCCCCCTAAATACACACACAACATTGCAATGACCACCCCCCAAAACCCAAGTTGTCCTACACCGAAACACCTCCATCCAATTGGAAAACCCTACAGACCCTGCCCGCACTGGACCTGCACTTTTGTGTCACTCAGTCTAATTGTGGAGACACACAAAAAAACTCTTCTGAGGCGATCCTCTATCAGAATACAGAAGGGGTTCCCCTTACACTTTGTAGCCCAGCCTACCAGCTACTGATGCAAGTAACAGATAGGTACAGGTCAAGTCCCAGGCAAATCCTTCTAACAATACCATAAGGCTCAGATGATTCATAAGGCAACGCAGGACCAGGGCAATGTGCTGGTTCCAGGAACCTTATGATCCCCACTTCCATTCAGAACTGAAAGACCAAGGGAAGGAGTGGGGGAACTATCAAAGTCCCTTTCGCTTTTCTTCTTCTTTGGCGATCACTCATAGCCGAGTGAGAGTGTCTTCCATTAACATGGTTATAACAATGAGTGACTGTGGACGCCAATTCTGGATCTACACGTCCTTCCACAGTGGGGACATTGGTTTTGGGGTGGGAATTGATCACGGTGAGGGTTTGCCAAGCGTGCCTTCCTCTTTGCACGTTTCTCCCTTGCGACCTGCGTTCGAGTGTCTTCAAAGCCCATGACAACTTTGGTAAAGGCTGTTCTCCAACTGGAGCACTCGCAGGCCAGTGTTTCCCAGTTGTTGGTGTTCATACTACATTTTTTAAAAAATATGCCTTGAGACAGTCTTTAAACCTCTTTTGGTGACCACCAGCATTCCACTTTCCATTTTTAAGTTCGGAATAGAGTAGTTGCTTTGGAAGACTATAATGAGGCATCCACACAACATGACCTGTCCAACGAAGTTGATGTTGAAAGGTAGGAAGAGTAACTCTTATCATAGGGTGATTCTGAAGATGAGCTTGCCTTATGTCATACCCTCCAATATTCCTCCAATGAAAATGGTGATGTCCTATGCAAGAAGAAGAAGAAGAAGAAGAAGAAGAAGAAGAAGAAGAAGAAGAAGAATTTTACTATTTATGACCCACTCATCTGTTTTTATTGCCTCAGCCATTCTGGGTGGCTTCCATCATATATAAAAACAAAATTAAACATTAAAAAACTTCCCTATACAGGTCTACCTTCAGATGGTGCGAGGGGTTCACATAGTCCATAAGCTCCAACATTTCTCCTATGAAAATAGGGACATCCTAATGAAAAGCGGGACATTCTGGGATCAAATTAGCAACTGGGATGGCTTCTGTAAATCTGGGATTTCTCTGGAAATCCCACTTGGAGAGCCTACTGTGTATGTATAACTGTTTCCAAATGTATTCCATTTAGACAGGGAACATATAATTAAGTAGTGAAATCTTGCTTACCACTTAAGCCCTCTGGTTTTCACATGTTATGTCATGCTATGGCTTATGTAAAGGACCCCTGGACAGTTAAGTCCAGTCAAATTTGTCCAGCACTCATCTCTGCTTTCAAGCCAAGGGAGTGGGCGTTTGTCCACAGACAGCTTTCAGGGTCATGTAGCTAGCATGACTGAACTGCTTCTGGTGCAACGGGAGACAGTGATGGAAGCCAGAGCGCACGGAAACGCCGTTTACCATCCTGCTGCAGTGCTGCCTATTTATCTACTCGCGCTGGTATGCTTCCAAATTGCTAGTTTGGCAGGAGTTGGGACAGAGCAACGAGAGCTCACCCCATTGCACAGATTTGAACTGCCAACCTTACGATCAGCAAGCCCAAGAGGCTCAGTGGTTTAGACCACAGTGCCACCCGTGCCTCTAGGGCCAAATATCAGTCTCTACAGTCCAACTGTTTGACTTTACCCCCCAAGGCGCACTCTTCCATTGTCTCCCAGGACAGATGGATACCAACCAAAATTTGTGACATAGGGCAGGATCATTACTGATCACAGGGCACATGTACGAAGGCATTCACCTTAGTTTCCTATTCCCCAGCTTTGTTGAGCATGAACGAACATTTGCCAGCTTTAACTCCAGTCTTAAACTGGAAGGTTTCTTTTCCTTCCTTCCTTCCTTCCTTCCTTCCTTCCTTCCTTCCTTCCTTCCTTCCTTCTTTCCGTCTTTCTCTCTCTCTCTCTCTCTATTTTTTTTTTTTTGAGCACTGAAATTCCTTTCTGCGTATCACTGAGAAATCGCATTTGCTTTTACAGCCTGCCTATAAAACTCTCGATTATAATAAATGTGTGCTTAATTAATACATTAGGATGTAAAGACATTTATTCTCTTCTTATTTGCAACCGTTCTGGGCAAATTTAATAACGCAGGAAAGCCTTCTCAAGATGCTAAGTGGAAGAAATTACGAAATACCAGCCCTCATTGATATTGAAGGCATATATCCCTGGCATGGCTCCTGGCATGAGGAGTGGAGGAAAAAATCCCTCCCAGCCAGCAGAGAACATGATGGGCACTGCCCAGGAATCCTGACACTGTGCTGGTTTTGGGGTAGCTTTGCAGATGCAATTCAAGATGCCAGTTTTGTCCAATGAAAAGATTGATTCCTATGACCCTGGTTGTTGAGTGGGCACCATTTTCAGCAGAGGAGACAAATATATTTCAGTTTTGGGTAGGGGTAGAGGAGGAATTTGATGCTGTTTGCATTAAAAGGTGAACTGAGCAATTCAAACAAAACAAGACACAACCCAAAACACAGCCATTCTCCAAAATTCAGACTTCTCCAAATGTTGCAGTGCAGTTGTTGGGCCTAGTAATAATGCACTTACTGTAGTGAAGTGTTCATAAAAATGCACAGGTTAATGAAATATCATGGAAATATACATTATATTATGAAAAGCTGTTTTGCAAAAACAAAGAAAGCATATTAAGCACGCAAAAAAGTATATATTTGCAAAAAAGTATATATTTGGAGAAGTTCACATCCAAAAGACAACGATGATGGTGGTGATTAACTACTTACCCTTCACCCTAAGGCCCCAAGTCAGATTACAACAATTAAAACACAATGTTAAAAACAGTTAAAAACAACTTACAGTCACTGAAATAAGGTGGGTCATTAACTGTGAATATTCATGAGAAAACAACAACAACAACAACAACAACAACAACAACAACAACAACAACAACAACTGATTAAATGGCAGAAAGACAGCCCACTGCTGGATAGGGGATCAGGCTCAATTCTGTGCAGGCTGTGTATGCCAGTTCCACAGAGGTGAACAGGGGGTTAAATCCTGCTCCGTTTGTCTGTCTGAGCCTGTTCTATGTGGGAAACTGGTTCATGCAGCTGACACAGCAGGATTTAACTCCCAATACACACTGATCTACTGATGAGTGGGGGTTTAAGTCCTGCTCAGTTGGGCAGGTTCTATGAAAAACCCCACTGAATGAAATCCCCTTTTCGCCTCCATTTTAAGCAGTGCCTTTCTACGGGTGATTTGAAGTCCAGACTTAGGGACGTCAAAGCACCAGAACACCTGATGTCATTGTGACATCAGGTAAATGGCAGGTGTTGGGGCCCATTCGCCTTTCAAATCTGGCTTGTTGTGAGGCCAACCCTGGTAAGGATCTGGTAGATTCCCCCTTAAATGTGGACTGAATCTAATTTCACTGCCATCCCTGTCTAGGAGACAGTGACCTCCTCAAGGCCATCACTTCACAGCTACATTGGCTCTTAAATCCCTATCTAAGTGCAACACTGGGACGCGGGTGGCACTGTGGTCTAAATCACAGAGCCTAGGGCTTGCCGATCAGAAGGTCGGCAGTTCGAATCCCTGAGACAGGGTGAGCTCCCATTGTTCGGTTCCTGCTCCTGCCAACCTAGCAGTTTGAAAGCACATCAAAGTGCAAGTAGATAAATAGGTACCACTCTGGTGGGAAGGTAAACGGCATTTCCGTGTGCTGCTCTGGTTCACCAGAAGCGGCTTAGTCATGCTGACCACATGACCCGGAAGCTGTCTGCGGACAAACGTCAGCTCCCTCGGCCAGTAAAGTGAGATGAGCGCAACAACCCCAGAGTCGTCCGCAACTGGACTTAAGGGTCAGGGGTCCCTTTACCTTTACTAAGTGCAACACTCTGTCCTCCACACTCTATTCAGTGGGGAGAGGGGGTGTGGCCTGGGTAATGCTCCAGGGGCCAGACAGACACATGGAGGGCCACATTTCACATCCAGGCCTGAGGTCGCTCCACTTTCACAACAACATGAATATATCCAACATGCAGACCCACGTTTGCTGAAAGCAGCACATATAAAACTAAGGAGCACATATCCACTTCCGGAATGGCTTGAAACTATCCAGGAGAGATAACATCCCATCCCAGCTCTGAAAATCTACAATGGAACAGACGAAGAAAGACTTTGAGAATGGCCATTATTATAATATGCAGGTTGCTGGTGTGTGTGTGTGTGTGTGTGTGTGTGTGTGTGTGCAAGGAGACAGAGGAGGGGGGCAGGGGGAAAAAGCTTTCAAGACAGTTAAATTCATGAGGGCTACAGAGCTTCAAATTGAAATTATCTCTCTCTGCACTGATAAATAAACTAGCTCTGGTACCTAAATCATGACACTAACTATACGATTCGATTTTTTTAAAGTAGTGATTAGGTGGATACTCTGGGGAACCTGCTAGCCTTCCCAGAGATAACAGACTCAACTTAATATCAACTTAAAAAGAGACTTGAATTCTAACCAATCTCATGTAATGAATTGAAATTCTATAGCTTTCAGAGAAAGGGGAAAGCGAAGGAGAGAGAGAGAAAGGGAGGGGGCAGCCCTGTGATGCGGCGCCATTCTCTAACTTGCTGTCAGGAAATATAATTTGTGTTCTCGGTGATTCACCTAGCTCCCATGCAGCATGCAAATTTATTTCCCTAATAATCAGACCAGGAGATTGCCCGAGTGGATTAATAGCATCATTCCTTATGACCGCCAGAATATTATGCACCTATGACATGGAAAAATTGTGTTAGTTCTACAGAGAAAACGTAAGGATATTTGTCCTCGTAGACAATATAATAGACCGGTGCATCATCAGATTACAATGTCATTTCAAAAACCTTGAATACAAATAATGTACAGTGGGGGGAAATATTGGTACAATCTCCCTTGATTCAGTAGCCTTGGATTCACATGTAGGTTTTTGTTTTTTTACTGCTATTTTATTGGGGGGGGCCAACACCCCCCTGGCTTCATTGCTTTTCAGTGCTGCGAGCAAAAGGCAGAGGCATTTTACATTAAGACAGTATCTCTCTGTTGTTCTTAATGCTGTTTCTTTGAGATGACTCCAGAGGAGACGCTCACTTCATGAATCCATGCGCGAGGCACATGGAGGTGCACACGTTGTGCATAGAAATCTACGTGCGAAGACCTGAAGCCATTTATTTGCACAAAGCAGTGTGTGTGTGTGTGTACATATCTGATTCTCAAAGGGTTTCACTGGGAAGGAGTGGACCCTGAGTGGATCCAGAATTTTCCAAAAGGGAGAGGAACATCTCCCCTGTCGTACCCTATGCAAGGAAAGGAGGCAGCCTCAGAGACAAGACAGGGGGGGAAAATATCATTATTATGCACTCGGGAGCAATGAGATTAGCTCCTATTGCTGGCCCTGAGGTAGAGCAGCAGGAAGAACCAATGAGATGACGCTAATGGAGAATGTTAATAGCATTCTCCAAGAAGAAGTTAGGATAATTAAACATGTACCGTCTCTTTAAAACCAAACAGCGCACATTTTCTCTGGCTGGGTGTTTACAAGAATTCCAATTTCAGGTCACAGTCATTTCAGAGATTGCTTAAGAAAGGGATGGGGATAACTTATCTTATTCATGTATTCAAGGAACCTTATAAAATGTGCAAAACAGAACAGTTAAGGGCTAAAGCATGTGTCTTATCTTGACAGGCGTATTTTATTGCATGGAGTTGTTGTGTACTGACCTAATATATGGAACATTTTTAAGCTAATATACCTTGCAGGAAACCAACCCTTAATGTGATGGATTTTATAGTATCTCATTAGGGTGTGTTTATATAACCTGGTACTAAACACATTTCCAGATTCATGTTCCTTATTAAAATAGTGAGCTTCACTGATTTCTCTCCCCTCTCTCTCCCCCGCCCTCCATATCTCTTATTTTTATTTTGTTTTGGGGATGGTGCAAAGTCGTTTTTCCTATTAAGCAGACCTGCCCCCCGAAGTTGTTTTCACAGATCACAACTAGAAAGTTGCATATCTATTTTCTATCTTTACAGCGTCAATTATAAGAAACAGTAATTGCCTGCTCCACCTGCTTTCTGATTGGAGGAGGAGAGAGATGGGCTGATTAAAATTCAAGGCACCATCTCCCCACCCTCCCGATGCTTTAAGAAATATAAACATTTGTACAAATCCTGCCCACACAGTATTTGTGGCTGCCTCTGTCAAGAGTCATATTCTGTTAACTAAAAAGGAGAGAACCATCCTCCATCAAAATCTTTTTGCAATGCTTCCTCCTGCACCCGCTGTTGCACGACAACGTACGGCGGCACAAGTGATGTCTCAGGTGAAACAGCAAGCAGACACTTAGAAACTTAGTATTCCAAGAGCCGGGTAAATATTCCCTTGCTGAACATCTTCCTTGTACACTCTAGTCCAGGGGTGTCAAACTCAAATTCATCGGGGGCCTCATCAGCAGTTTGGTCACCCTCAAAGGGCCGGTTGTATCTGTAGGACTATGTAAAGGACATGTAAAGTGGAGGTTTCCTGTGTAGAACGGCCTGCGCCGCTAGAGGGCAGACATTCTCTGGCTTGTAGGCTGCTGCGCATGCGCTGAAGAGGCGGCTTTCTTGTGTCAAAAAAAAAAGCGAGAATAAAAGGTGAAGGCTGGCGGCCGCCGGCGGCTACACGGGCCACATGATGAGGTCTGGCGGGCCGGATTTGGCCCACGGGCCTTGTGTTTGACACCTGTGCTCTAGTCGGTCCTTCTTGGGGAAATCAGTTATTGAAAACATGGTCTGTACTTGCTCCGAGTCCACGTGGGGAACGCAAAAGTGTTGTAAGACTGTTAAGGTGCTTATGTGTGTGTTGCGTGTGTTTGTGTGTGAGTAGGGATGGCCAACTCAGTCTGTGTCAGTTTCGCGCGTGTCCATTCAAAAGCCTGCCCCACCCCATTCTCGCGTTAATCTGTGATTACTATTTCTTTCGTAAAGCTTGCAAAATTCATTGCTAAATATGTGTCTAAAGATATTTGTCACAGCGTTTTATATTGAAACTTGCGTTTTATCTTTCTGGGTGCCTTTGATCCTAAAGCACACCTTTGCTGTGCATTTTGATACACTTTCTGAGCCCAAAATGATATTACAAAATTCAGAAACGTGTGAAATCCACAGGGCAATTAAATTCTGATCCGGTGTGGAACTGGTCAGTTTGCACTGAGATTAAGAGAAATAAAAAATTCCAAGCATTCCTAAATGTGATCAAAAGTGTGTGTGTGTGTGTGTGTGTGAGAGAGAGAGAGAGAGAGAGAGAGAGAGAGGGAGGGAGGGAGAGAGAGAAACACCAGGCTCTTGCTCTCAAGTTAGAGGTTTAAGGTTGTAACCTTTTGAAAACACCATAATTAGTAAAACTGCACTCCTATACACACTTACTTGGGAGTAAGCCTCATTGACATCAGTAGGACTTACTTGTGACTAGAAATGCACTGTAAGCTCCACCCAAATCAGTGAGTGACCTGCTTAAGATCTTGCTGCATAGGCTACCCCATAAGAATCAGAATTACATTTCAGGTAGGCAAACATACCACATTTCACTCTTAATTTAATTCTCAGGCTCTTTATGCAATGGGGGGGGGCTGGCTTTCTATTTAAATTTCCACATGGTTACAACCAACCTTCACTTTTCAGCAGAGTAAGGAACGGAATCATCCTGCAACAAACAGAAGTCTCCAAATGCATCTCCTTGTGTGCTTTTGGGTTCGCTATATTTCCGTATAGTTAAAGCTATGGTTTTCCCAGTAGTGATGTATGGAAGTGAAAGCTGGACCATAAAGAAGGCTGATCGCCGAAGAACTGATGCTTTTGAATTGTGGTGCTGGAGGAGACTCTTGAGAGTCCCATGGACTGCAAGAAGATCAAACCTCTCTATTCTGAAGGAAATCAGCCCTGAGTGCTCACTGGAAGGACAGATCCTGAAGCTGAGGCTGGCCACCTCATGAGAAGAGAAGACTCCCTGGAAAAGACCCTGATGTTGGGAAAGATGGAGGGCACAAGGAGAAGGGGATGACAGAGGACGAGATGGTTGGATAGTGTTCTCGAAGCTACCAGCATGAGTTTGACCAGACTGCGGGAGGCAGTGGAAGACAGAAGTGCCTGGCGTGCTCTGGTCCATGGGGTCACGAAGAGTCGGACATGACTAAACGACTAAACAACAACAACATATTTCACAGAAGTGGATTGGGAAAGTATCTTCTGCAGTGGGCCTCAGAATATTTTCCTTCTAAAGTGATTTCCCAGAAGGACAAGAATTCCCTCTCTGTCCCCCAATACTTTTTTCCTTTTTTTAATGCCCTCAGCATTCAATTCATTATTAAACATTAAAGTTGTGTCAATTACTTATACGCAATGATTATCCTAGCTATTCTGCCAGCCCTTCGAAATCAGGTTTTGCAAGGACTCCAACTTGATGTTGGGAATATAATTATTCGTGCAAATTCCATTTTGTTTCTTGTTAACCACTGAAATTGCTTAATTATTTTAATCCACACAATGTCTAAGTAAGCCACTGCCTTGATTTGCCAATTATTTTTTAATCAACCGTAAGGCTTGGACTTTAAAAAGTTTTCTTTTTAGACAGAGAACACAGTATTAGGGGCAGAATTTATGGGGGAGACAGATGCGGCAGGGGGGCAAGGAAAAGAAGAAGACAGGAGTATCTCATTGAGCTGCCTGGAAAAAAAGAAAAGTTTCTGTAATTCGGCAAGAGACTCCAAAGTGTTGGGGGGAGCGGGGAAGGCAGCCCAGCAAGTCTGGCTCGAGTTGTGATTATTTTGCCATTTTTTAAAGGTATGGAGCTTTTATGCCCTTATTTCCATGGCGAGAGGGGAAATTTATCGCCTGCAGTTTGGTCACCAGCCTGCTATCCAAACAGTTGGCCACTGGTGTCCAATTTCACTAAGGTTAAGCAACATAACTTTAAATTAGAAATAAGCTAATGTATCTTCATCAGGAGCCTGCTGAGTTCTCACGGCTGTTTATGAGATGATGCTAACTGTGGATATGGAGTTCTCACACAGGGGCCAATTCCTTTCGGCTTGAAAACGTGGGGGGAGGGAGGAGAGAATTCTTGAGCTTATTTCAGGTCCAGAGCTAATTAATGGGATAACATCTGCTTTAAGAAATTACAGCTGTGGCAGCGGGCGATCAACTTCCCTGCAAAGGTGCCGGGGAAACTTATCCAGGAACTGAGTCTTTATCACGGACGGCATTCATTGGTTAGCGGGTCTGAACTCGGTGCATTTCATTCTCGCTAGGCATAATCTTTGAGGTTTTGCTTTTCTTTTCCCTCCCCCTCCTGCTTTGTAGATTATATAGATACTTACCCATCACCTTGCAAATGAAATACTCATTTGTATTTCATGTGGATACTCTATGAATGAATCGCATGTCATTCATATAGGCTGGTGGTGGGTTTTGTGTGTGTGTGTGTGTGTTGCCTCCTTTTTTTAATTTAGAGCCTGCCCCATCCCAGAAGGCTCAGAGCAGGTAACAATAGATTAAAAAGCAACGGTAAAGCGCCTTGTTAAAATGCAATTAAAATCCAATTAAATAGCTATGGAGATAACATGTTCTGAAACCTAAGGCCCCGGCTGGCTTAACCTCTGCTCCCCAAAGTCGGAGCAAGTAGTAAAATCTCGCATCACTTCTGAAAGCTGCTCAAGGTTTGGATTTGCACCATCCGCACATATCTCCTGGGTGTGGCCCTTGTTCCCCTGCAGTGATAGCCAGGACTTTTTCGTAGTTTGTTAGTACAGTGGTACCTCGGGTTACCGTGATGCGGGTGGCGCTGTGGGTTAAACCACAGAGCCTAGGACTTGCCGATCAGAAGGTTGGCAGTTCGAATCCCCGCAATGGGGTGAGCTCCCGTTGCTCGGTCCCTGCTCCTGCCCACCTAGCACCTAGAAAGCATGTCAAAGTGCAAGTAGATAAATAGGTACCGCTCCGGCAGGAAGGTAAATGGCGTTTCCGTGCGCTGCTCTGGTTCACCAGAAGTGGCTTAGTCATGCTGGCCACATGACCTGGAAGCTGTACACCGATTCCCTCGGCCAATAAAGCAAGATGAGCGCCGCAACCCCAGAGTCGGCCACGACTGGACCTAATGGTCAGGGGTCCCTTTACCTTTTTACCTCGGGTTACATATGCTTCAGGTTACAGACGCTTCAGGTTACAGACTCCGCTAACCCAGAAATAGTACATCGGGTTAAGAACTTTGCTTCAGGATGAGAACAGAAATTGTGCTCTGGCGGCACAGCAGCAGGAGGAAGCCCCATTAGCTAAAGTGGTGCTTCAGGTTAAGAACAGTTTCAGGTTAAGAACGGACCTCTGGAATGAATTAAGTACTTAATCCGAGGTACCACTGTATTGGAATCGAACTAGGACTGGACACACAGTAAATTCCAGCAGGCTCTTTCTATCCAATTTAGACAAATTCATTGGTGAACAAGGCTATCAACTAGCCACAATATCTATGTACTACTTCTACGGTCATGGGAAGTACACCTTGCAAATATGAAATGTTGCGAATCACAAATGTGTCGTTTGCTGTTGCCCTCATGTCAAGCTCACATGTTTCCTACAGACATCTGGTTGGCCATTGTGAGAACAAGATTCTGGACTAGATGGGCCATTGGCCTGTTCCAATAGGCTTGCCTTATGTTCTTAATAACTGTCTTCATGACATAAGAATCGTCTGGGGAAAAAAGAGTCAAGAACTTGGTCCTGCTCATCTGTTTCCAGAATTCACATGGCAGGAAACATGGAGAATCCTGATTGGGGAAGTCAGGTATAAAGACTAGTAACCCACCCGGCTGCCTTCATCCAGTCAATACAGCAGCTGCTGCTTCTTGCTGCATTTCAGATGTCCTCATCCAGTCAACCAACTCAGGCCACTAAGCTCAGAGTTTTAGAGGGTGTGGCTGTCCATAACTCTGGCCTAGCTCTGACATACCGAACAGCAGATTTCAACAAAGCCACTTCTGCCCTTGAAGGAGGTAGAGTTGTGGGCTTCACGGCCCCACCGCGCGTGCAGCGGCTGGAGCCCAGCCCCGCGAGATTGGGGGGACTCCCAGCTGCGTCATTCCCTGGCCAGCCAATTGGCTGGCTCTGGGGGCGTGGCCTGCCCTACTTAAGGCAGGACGTGGCCAGGGATCTCCCTCTTTCATCGCCTGCCAGCTGTTCCTGCTTTTCCCACCCTATAAGGTTTTTGTTCCTTGACCTTGCTATGGACCTTGGTTGGTCACCGTTGAAGGGCCTGGTAGGAATTTTTCCACTTGGCAAATTGGCACCTGCCACTTGGTTTTTGCCTACCTCGTTGCAAATCATCACAACTTTCTTGGTATTGGCGGTTAGGCATTGGTATTGTTCTGTAGTTGGAAGAGGGGAGGAAGCGCCATCACCTGCCTCGCATATTGAAGGGTAGTCCGATAAAGGATTCCGGGGGGTGTGGCCCTGTCTGAAGCCTATGGAGGTTAGGGCCTAAGGCACGCCCCTGAGCAGTGACCCCAGGGGAGTTCCTAGTTGATGTGCATCAACAGGACTCCCTCTACCGGTGGTTAACCCTTTCTGGACTTCAAACAGACGGGCTGAAGTTAGATATAGTCGGTTAGGGCCAATGCCTAAGCCAATACCACTCATCACCTGTAACCAATAAAGTTGTGGCCTTATTTTGCCCATTAACCTTAATAATTGTGTCATGTGTCTTTATTTCCACTGGGGGGGGGGCGGGAACTCGCCACGCAAAATTACAGCCCCCTCAAAGGCTAGAATCACAAAATCGAACAATTGTAGAGTTGGGGGGGTATCCCAAGGGGTTCAGTGCAATGCAGGAATTGCATTAAAGAACCCCAATGGATGGCCACCCCACCTATGTTTAAAAATCTCCCGTGAAGTTTTCCCTCTTTACTGATTTCGCCAATAGTTACCAATGGATTTATGTTATGCAGGATTATGTTTTGCTATGAAGAAAGGACAGGAGGCTGGCTGGAACATTAGCAGCTCAGGAGAAATGGCTTTCTAGCTCATATTGTGCTTTCAAACAAATAGGTTTCTTGTGCCAATCCATCAGCGGGTAAGGAGTGGCCACAGAATATATATTAGGAAAGCAGGGGAGAGCAGGAGGAGCCATTGTTTTCTTTTATCACCCTACCCCAATTGTATCCTGCAGATTTCATATTTTCAAGAAAATGTGTGCAATGAATTGTGTGAAAACAAAACAAAACGAGAAAGATCTCCAAACAATGAAAACCACATTAATGAACATACACCCCTAGCGAAGAGGGGATGAGTTCAGAGGTCTTCTCCAAAGTAGATGTCCCCATAATTTGTTTGCTATTGTGCATATGCTGTTTATTTATTTGCTGAAATATGCAGGCTATTGGGAATTAAATACTTATTTGACTAACAATGCTTGTACAAATTAATGGCATGTGTATATATATATATATATATCCTTCTAAAAACCCATTATTCAGTGACACTTTGGAAAATGACAGAGACAACCATCAAGATCTTTCAGAGAATAGTAATACCCCTGGATACAGGGGGTGAGAGAGAGAAGAAGAAATATTTATTCTCATTTTTATCCATCTTTACAATGGTATGAATTGCTGAAATGAAACTATGATTGCAGCCCATTTAGATAATTATGATTACATGCTTATACAATGATTCACCCTACTGGGATGGTCACAATACCTGATGTTTCGCTCTCTTTCATGTAGTCACTGCCACCAGATGTGGTTATGACTATTAGTTTAGAAGGATTTAGGGTTAGAGCAGTATCTGCGTATGAGCCATTGCAGGTATGGATTGCAATAATTCCAAGATACCACAGGCAAATGATTGTCGCCTCATTCGAAACTGAAACTATGGCTGCTCTGACTCCGCCCTTCGTCTCCTCTTCCTCCCAGCAACTTTCTATGTCTTTAACTACTACTCCCAGAATGCAATTCACCTGTTAGAAGATCAGGGTAACTCTATGGAATGCCTATGCTCAGAGCCTGTCCTATAGAGTATTTGGATCCCAAATGCTGGAGAACAAATGAGAGTGTGAGGGTGATCTCCTCTTAAGGCACTGCTGGGGGGGGGCTTTATTGGTTTGTGAGGGAGGGTGTTCTTGTATTTACTATTATTATTGTTTTGTTTTTATCTTACATTTTCATGTTGTGAACCACCTTGGGATCTATGGATGAAGGGTGGTCTATAAATCTAACAAAGAAGCAAATAATAGGATGCTAAACTAGATAGACCATGGGTTTGATCCAGAAGGCTCCTTTCATGCTCTTCTATGCTGACATTCTTATATCAGTTTTCAAGGCGTCAATGGAAGCTGTGTCCAGGATTGTTCCCCCTTAACTGTTTTTGTCAGGTGTGCATGCAGGAGCCGGGCCCTGTGACCAATAGGACTCTGCAGGACTGGGGCCTTCCTAAGTTTGTTCTGGAGAGGCAAGGCGCGGCTGCACAGGGGAGACCAATTGGTAACTCACAGCAACTGGTGGCAGGAGCCGGGAAGGGATATAAGGTGAGCATTTCCCTTCAGCTCTTTGCCACAGCAACTCGTTTCCTGCCTTGCTGCATTTGGCTTCTTGCTTCCTGATCCTCGAACTTTGGCTTCGTGACTCCTTGCTTCTCTTTTTTTTAAAAATAATTTTTTATTGGTTTACAACGAAAACAAAAACACACATTAATTTCACATCGAATTTTTCACAAATTCTTCTTTTTCTGGACTTCCTTCAGCTTTTCCGTATATCATCCATAGTCATTATTTAAATTACACATTCCTTAGATTTATATTGACATTATTTATATCTTTCTTTCTATTCCCTTTAGACAATACTTCTTAATTTTTCACAGTGCTTCTTTAAATCCCTCTAGCGTTATCTGTCCCTCACTTATATTTTCCAGATATTCCACAAATTTCCCCCAGTCCTCGATGAACTTTTGGTCTCTTAAATATCTAATCTTCCCTGTCAATTTGTCCAACTCCGCATAGTCTAACAGCTTCATTCTCCAGTCTTCCACTGTCGGTATTTCCTGTTGTTTCCATTTTTGGGCCAGTAACACTCTTGCGTCTGTCACTGCATATTGAAAGAATTTACAATCCTTTCTTTTTATCTCATTTCCTAGTATTCCTAACAGAAAGACCTCTGGTTTCTCGTGACTCCTTGCTTCTCAACCCTCAGACACTTGACTTCATGACTCTTTGCTTCTCGACCCTTGGACTCTTGACATTGTGAATCCCTGCTTCCTGACCCTTGGACCCCTGGCTTCTGGACTGTCATTCCTGCTCCCACCGCACCATCTTGCCCCTGGTCATGACGTCCTCAGTCAGGACTTTGATCGCCCGTAGACTGGACTGTGACAGTTTTGGTCTGGTTGGAATCTCAGAATTTCCCTTCCAACTCCAATAGAGTTTGAAAGGGTTCCTAGGGTCACCTGGTCCAGCCCCCTGCAATGCAGGAAACTCAACTAAAGCAACCATGGCAGATGGCCATCCAACCTCTGCTTAAAAACTTCCCAGGCAGGAGAGTCCATACCCTCTGGAGGGAGTCTGTTCCACTATCGAACAGCTCTTACTGTCAGAAAGCTATTCCTGATGTTTAGTTAGAATCTCCTTTTTTGTAACTTGAAGCCATTGCTTTGAGTCCTACCCTCCAGAGCAGGAGAAAACAAGCTTGTTCCCTCTTCCTTGAGAGATTTGAAGATGGCTATGGAAGTGAGAGCTGGACCATAAAGAAGGCTGATCACCGAAGAATTGATGCTTTTGAATTATGGTGCTGGAGGAGACTCTGGAGAGTCCCATGGACTGCAAGAAGATCAAACCTATCCCTTCTGAAGGAAATCAGCCCTGAGTGCTCACTGGAAGGACAGATCCTGAAGCTGAGGCTCCAATACTTTGGCCAGCTCATGAGAAGAGAAGACTCCATGGAAATGACCCTGATGTTGGGAAAGATTGAGGGCACAAGGAGAAGGGGACGACAGAGGACGAGATGGTTGGATAGTGTTCTCGAAGCTACCAGCATGAGTTTGGCCAAAGTGCAGGATGCAGTGGAAGACAGGGGTGCCTGGCGTGCTCTGGTCCATGGGGTCACGAAGAGTCGGACACGACTAAACGACTAAACAACAACAAAATCATATCTCCTCTCCGTCTATTCTTTTCCAAGCTAAACATACCCAGCTCCTTCAAGTGTACCTCATAAGGCTTGATTTCCAGACTCTTGATCAGGGGTCAGCAAACTTTTTCAGCAGGGGGCCGGTCCACTGTCTCTCAGACCTTGGGGGGGCAGGCGGAGTATATATATATATATATATATATATATATATATATATATAGGACACCTTCTACTCATGTAAAAACACGCTGATTCCCGGACCACCCGCAAGCCAGATTTAGAAGGCGATTGGGCCGGATCCAGCCCCCGGGGCTTAGTTTGCCTACCCATGCTCTTGATCATCTTGGTTTCCCTCCTCTGCACACGTTCCTTTGGATTTCCTGAATGGAGGACACACAAAGAGAGAAACATGAGAGTATGTGTAGAAACCAGCCTAGTGGACAGAAGTAAAATTTACATAACATTTCTTCACCTGCCTTTTCTTCTGGCCCCATGCACCACTGCCATGGGGCCCCCAGAAGGTTGCAAAAAAGGAAATGTGGCCTTTGGGCTATTCTGCCCATCAGAGGCATTATTACGCAGGCAACTTTACCATTGATCCCTTTCCTAATAGTTCTGAGCTTTGAGTTTGCCTTTTGCACCTTTGCTGTGCCATTCACTGGCATATTCAGATAGCTGTCCATTGTGACACAAGGATGCAAGGCAGGGTTCTTTCAGTGGTGGCTCCCTTTTGTGAAACTCCCAGAGGCTCTTTGGATCACCCTACGGTGGATATATCAAAACACCCATTGCAAATGTTTTTGCTTCTTCTGGCTTTGGGATCATAATTTGTTTTACACCAGGGGTGTGGTATTTAGGTGTTTTATGATTTTGCTCTATTGTAATTCAAGGTGATGTGATGCCTTCATGACTGTTAAACATTTTACACGATCAATTCCTCATGTGAAGATGTCCTGTGCTCCAAGATGGAGGAAGGAGGGGAGTATAAAACCATCTAATTAATAAAATAACCTAATAATGGTTGATGCATTTCATTAAGTAGTATCTTCAGAAAATTCAGGAATGGCTTAGCTGAATATATCACATACTGCAAACTAAGCAGAGCAAGGGTAAGAAATGAAGTGGATAAAATAATGTGTGTGTGTGTTTTATTTTTTTAAAAAAATCCTTTGATCAAATTAGAACTAAGTTGATGAAAGAAACTGCCTTGGGTTCTCCTCTTGAAGTTCTGTGTTCTACAAAAAAGCTCTCAAAATGATCCAATTTTGCACATGTCACTCAACAAGTTTAGACCAGGCAAGTCTCCCATGGCAGGGAGATGTGTCTTTCTTCAGTTGATTAGTTCAGCCTCCTTGTTTGCCCTGTGGTTTTGATGATTTGGCCAGTATCAGAGGAGAAAAGACCATGACAGAAATCAAGAGGATGGTTCCAAATTGAAGATATATGTTGTGGCTTTTGGCACTCTTGCAAGCATGTGGGAACCCTTGAGAGTCTCAGAGGTCACAAACTTTTCAGGGAGACTGCTCCAAAAACATATGCAGTCTGAGATCCTTGAGCAATATTTAGGTTCCACTTGACCAAAAACGGGGCACTTCTCTGAATTTTGTGATGTAGTTCTTCCACCAAAGATGTTTTTCCCCCAAAAGCTCCCCATATATTTTTTGGGGAAAGTGCACACAAATGTACATATTAGTAAAAGTGCCATTTTTTTAATGCTTCTATTAGGGGAAAGTATGTACAAAAAATGCCAAATGTTAGGGAAATGCACACCAAATTGTCAACTTCAATGTAATTTTATTTCCTTTTCTTCCCACATTGCAAACTGATACAGAAGTGGTACAAACCAGATTTAAGATGAGGGAAAATATGAAACTGAAATCAACAGATTGACCTATCCCTACCCAATATGTCATAGATCCATTGTGTACAGAAGGCCTCAGGTTTAATGCCTGGCAAATCTCCAGCTATGGTTGGTAAATATAACCATGTCTGAATCCCTGGAGGAGCCCCTGCGAGTGAGTGAGATAGCTGAGAGTTAGATGAACCCGGAACCTGACTGAGCAGAAAGAAGCAGGTTTATATATAACCAAAACTGTCCCATTGGGACCAGACCCTCCAAGTCTCCCTATTTCCCAGAGACAGTCCCAGATTTACAGAAGCTGTCCCAGTTTCTGATTTGATCCCGGAATGTCCTGCTTTTTCTTAGGATGTTTCTATTTTCATCAGAGAAATGTTGGAGGGTATGGAATTATGCAACCCCCGAGCCAAGGAGACAAGTCATTATGCAACCTTTAGAAGACATCTGAAGGCAGCCCTGTATGAAGAAGGTTTTTTTAATATTAACTGTCATGTTTTTATATATATTGGAAGCTGCCCAGACAGAGTGGCTGGGGCAACCCAGTCAGATGGATGGGGTACAAACAACAACAACAAATAGGACATCCCTATTTCCATGGGCTACCAACTTGGATGACTTTAAAAGAGTAGGAAAATCCATGGATGATAAGACTATCATTAGCTGCTAGACATTAAGGTTATGCTGTACCATCACCTTTGCAGGCAATGGGTCTCTGAATGCCAGTCACAAGTGGGGAGAGTGCTGTTGTGTTTTAAGTCCTGCTTGTCATGTTGTGTGGATGCCTGATGATCCTCTTCCAAAGCAAATACTCTATTCCGAACTTAAAAATGGAAAGCATAATGTTGGTAGTCAACAAAAGAGATTCAAAAACTCTCTCGAGGCAAATCTTTAAAAATGTAGTATGTATAAACACCGACAACTGGGTAACACTGGCCTGTGAGTGCTCCAGTTGGAGAACAGCCTTTACCAAAGTTGTCATGGGCTTTGAAGACACTCGAACTCAGGATGCAAGGGAGAAACGTGCTAAGAGGAAGGCACGCTTGGCAAACCCTCACCATGATCAACTCCCACCTGGAAACCAATGTCCCCACTGTGGTAGGAAGTGTGGATCTAGAATTGGCCTCCACGGTCACTTATGGACTCATTGTTAAAACTATGTTTATGCAAGACAATCTTACTCAGCTATGAGTGATCGCCAAAGAAGAAGAAGGATTTCCCACAGGCATTTGGCTGGACACTGTGAGAAAAGATGCTGGAATAGGTAGGCCTTTGGCCTGTTCCCAGACTGGTCTTCTCAGGTTCTTATGTTCTCATGAGTATGGAATCTTCTTCAACGAGGAAGTGCTTTGGGTATATCTATAGACTTGCCAACAGCTAAGGGCATTGTTCCCATCAGTGCTTCCCATCAGATTAAAGGCTGTGTGAGGGACGGCAGAAGGGTAGGACATTCCCTTGTGCAAGGAGAAAACAAGATGCTTGGCAGTATGTTGGATTCCACCTGAAATGGTTTAATCCAGACTGGATTATTGTAACTCGCTCTACATGGGGCTGCCCTTGAGACTGACCCAGAAACTCCAGCGGGTGCAGAATGCTGTGGCGAGACTCCTTACAGGGTCCTCGCTGCGGGATCACATTCGCCCAGTGCTATACCAGCTGCACTGGCTCCCAGTGGAGTACAGGATCAGGTTTAAGGTGCTGGTTTTAACCTTTAAAGCCCTATATGGCCTAGGATCCTTGTACCTACAGGACCGCCTCTCCTGGTATGTCCCATGGAGGACCTTACAGTCTTCAAACAAAAACACCTCGGAGGTCCCAGGCCACAGAGAGGTTAGGCTGGCCTCAACCAGAGCCAGGGCTTTTTCGGCTGTGGCTCCAATCTGGTGGAACGTTCTGTCCCAAGAGACTAGGGCCCTGCGGGACTTGACATCTTTCCGCAGGGCCTGCAAAACAGAGCTGTTCCACCAGGCCTTTGGCCAAGGCACAGCTTGACCCCCTCCTTTGGTAATCCTCCCAGAACTCTAGCCCAAAGGTTGCCATTAATCTGATTTGAACTGATTTTATAATGAAATGATTTTAGAAAGTTTTATCATTTTACTGTAGTTAGCAGCTCTGAGCCCGGCTTCGGCTGGGGAGGGCGGGATATAAATTATTATTATTATTATTATTATTATTATTATTATTATTATTATTAAATGTTCAGACAACCTCTTTCACATGTACTTCAAGACCACACTAGGGGTGAGCAGAGCGCCACAGCGATCCCTGCCACTGTATATGGCAGCCCCACCACTGCTTCCCATGCTTAGATTGAAGACGCAAAGAACCTTTATATAGGCACATAGAAATAGTGATCTGCATGAGGGGGAAAGGATCTGAGAAGAAAGGTCCAGTGGTACCTCGGGTTAAGTACTTAATTCGTTCCGGAGGTCTGTTCTTAACCTGAAACTGTACTTAACCTGAAGCACCACTTTAGCTAATGGGGCCTCCTGCTGCCACTGTGCCGCCGCTACACGATTTCTGTTCTCATCCTGAAGCAAAGTTCTTAACCTATTTCTGGGTTAGCGGAGTCTGTAACCTGAAGTGTATGTAACCTGAAGCGCATGTAACCTGAGGTACCACTGTACATTTATGGTAGGGAGCAAGGGGCTCCCACACAACCCTACTCTGTCTAGGAACATGTGAAGGGTTTTTAAGCGGACATCTCTCTTTTGACAGCACAACATGAGGTTAGTTAAATGACACATTACAGAGCAAAGCCCCACTTTTCAGGCCTAGTGGCAATTCTGCCTGTGGTGAAGAGGCTCTTCCCACCTTTCAGAGGAAATGCCAGAGTTCATTGGCCTCAAGTGGCTGTGGTCTTTTCCACAGCATAGCTTCTTCAGGCCCCAAAGCCATGTAATCTTACAAACGGCTTGCACATGAGCATCTCAGGTAGAGCCTCATTTATTTATTTTTAAATTTTCCTCCCTTTCTGCTTTCTCCCCTCGCTGGCGTGGCCCTTTAAAAAATAAAAATTGCCTGATTTCACAGCTCCTGCAAACGTTTCCTTGAGCAGGGAGAGCATGAGTGTCTATTGTGTAGCAGCCGCGGGTGGCACCCTGAGCTCCGAAAGGCACCCTCCCCTTCACAATCTCTGATCTCTCTGGGCTCAGCAGGCTGGCATTCGTATCAGTTGCCAGGTTTTGTTTTCTTGGCAGCGAGGAAGCGAGGAAGGCATGCCCTCATTGCGCCACTACCTGAGAGAAGGAGGCTTTCCACAGATCTGAAGATGCCGGGGCCTCTGTCCCATAGTCCAATTACACCTTATTAGTGCCCTCACTAACGAGTCAGAGCCAAGCTCAGCCTGAGGCGCTGTTTCCATAGGGAGCTATATGGCACCTCTTTAATTTTTTCTCATCTCCCAAATCTTATTCATGCCCCACAGATTTTTTCCTCTCCTTTCCCCTCACCCCTCCACTCCTTATAGTGAAATTACACTTCGGTTATCTTGTCATTCCCGGCGCCAGGCAGCCTTTTTCGGTTACTGGGGGGACACCAATCAAACTTCAAAAAGAGACGCTTTGGTGGCGAGAAATGGGCAGCTATTCAGAAAGCCTCAGTCCCCGACATGCAAAAAGAACCCCCACAGCAATTTGAGGTAATTGCACACAATACAGAATCAGGAAACCTAGGTGAAGGTTACTGTCTTCATTCGTCTACGTTGCCATCATTATGGGAAACGGCGTTTGGGAGGTATGACAACTCACAGGGAGGGTGGAGTAAGCTGCCAGTGTGGAAGATGTGGGGAAGGGAATCATAATACCTAAAAACCACTTTCTGTTCAGATATTTCTGTACTCAGGTAGAAGGAGGGAGAGGAGAGACACACACAGCAGCAGCAGCAGCAACAAACCGGCTGATTATTTTGACAGCCACACAGGCTACAGGGCAAGGGAGTGAGGGCTTGTTTACATGATTGGTTATCCAATTGCAATGCTCCTTTTACTTCTGTTTGCAGAAGCAAAGGGTTAATCCAAGGCTGAAGGTGGGCTTCAAGTAAGGAAAATAGATACTTGGGTAGATGGGAGCCATTCTGCCATGCATCCGGGAGAGGAGAAGGGGTAACAGTGTTGCAGATTTTATTTTTTTTATTTTTGGCAAGGTGGAGTGAGGCTCTGCGGTGAGAGAACACTAGAACTCATGGACTGAATGTTGGAAGATTTGGGGCAGATAAGAGAAAGTGCTTTGTCATGCAGAACGTATTTAAACTATGGAACTTGTTCCCCCCCAGGAGGCAGAGCAGAGATGGTCACCAACTTGGATGGCTTGAAAAGAGATGGGGAGAAATTCATGGAGGGGAAAGCTATCAAGGGCTGTTAGGCATATTGGCTATGATCTCCCTCCACGGTCAAAGACAGTACAGTCATACCTCATGTTACGTCCGCTTCATGTTACGTTCTTTCAGGTTACATCCCGCGGTGACCCGGAAGTACCAGAAAGGGTTACTTCCAGGTTTCGCCGCTCGCACATGCGCAGATGTGCAAAATGACAACATGCGCATGCACAGAAGCGGCGAATCGCAACCCGAGTGTGTGCAGACGCGTCGCTATGAGTTGTGTTCTTTTCATGTTGTGAACGGGACTTCAGAAAGGATCCCGTTTGCAACCAGAGGTACCACTGTAAAGCTTTTGGATACCAGTTGCTAGAAACCAGGGGCGCCAACTTGCCCTGCACATTGAGGGACTCGGTGTCATGTGACGCGTCCCACCCCTGCCCAGTGTGATAGTGCTCACCAGGCACGGTGGGGGGTGGCGGCCCCCTCAATATAGGGAGGGGACCCAGCCCTATAGCTGGCATCCCTGCTAGAAACCTAAGAGGGGAGGGTTCTCTTGGGCTTCCTGCTTAAGAGTTTCCCACAGGCATCTGGTTGGCCACTGTGAGAACAGGATTCTGGACTAGATGGGGCATGGGCTTGATCCTGTTCTGAGGCCATGGGATAGTACACTCTGATCCAGCCTTCCACAGCCTGGTGTGCTCCTCCAGATGTCATTGGACTACAACTCCCATCATCCCTGATCATTGGCCATCCTGGCTGGGGCTGATGGGGGTGTGGTCCAACAACGTCTGGAGGGCTGCTTACTGGTGAATGCATACTTACTGGTCTCCTCCCATTCAGAGACTTCTCAGTTGAGTTTCAATGCATGGGACAACCCAACTGTACTGAGTAAACTGGTGGTGTCTGCCTAAACTGCCTATGTCATTTTTGCCTAATGGTAGGGCCGGCCGCATGGAAGAGAAACCCTCCTGGACACAACCTGACATTAGCCGTCCACCACCTTCCACTGTTGAACAACTCTTATTGTCAGAAAGTTCTCCTGAATGTTGAGCTGGAATCTCCTTTCTTTTTAATTTGAATCCATTGGTTTGAGTCCCCCCCCCCCCCGACCAGGTGAAAAAAAGCTGGCTCCCTTTTCCATGTGACAGCCTTTTAGATCTTTGAAGATGGCTATCATATCTCCTCTCAGTCTTCTCTTTTCCAGGCTAAACATATCCAGCTCCTTCAAGCACTCCTCATAAGGCTTGGTTTCCAGATCTTTGATCATCTTGGTTGCCCTCCTCTGCACATGTTCCAGCTTGTCAACACCCTTCTTAAATTTTGGTGCCCAGAATTGGACACAGGACTCCAGGTGTGGTCTGACCAAGGCAGAATAGATTGGATATTATATATCACCCAAACAACTTTGTTCTCTCCCTTTAAGAATATCTGCCTGTATAATTTCATGGTGTGAATATGGCAGAAGAAACTGAATTCTTGAATTTAAATGCATATATTTTTTAGCACATATTCCTGAGGGCCACGTTGCATTCTTGTGATGGATGCAAACCCATAACTAACTATGGCAGGAATAAAAGGGCAGGGTGTGTGAGAGAGCAGGGTTCTGGCTTTGACACTCTTCTTCTGGACTTATTTATTTATTTTGCAAACGAAGCCAACACTTTCAGAGCCGCTGTATTTCAATTACCTCTAATTTCACACATTTTATGCAAATTCACAGCATTTCAATTGCAGATGAGATGGGGGCTTGATTTTTTAAAAAAGGAAGACAGCCATGTTTTAGATTGATTTTGATTTTAATACCAGATTCGTCTGGGGACTTGTTAAAACTCTTTAAAAGTTTGCTTTGACTCTATGACTTCATAGGATGGTGTGGTTTTAAAATTTGGGAAGCATGTGGTGTGTGGGGGAGAAGAAGGCGGGAAGTCCCATTGCACAAGCAGAAATCCTCGTGCTGGTGGGATGTGTTAGGTGAATACCACCCTTAAGCATAGTAAAAGTGTAAATGGATTGAAGGGTCATCAGCCTTATGAACAATAAATGGAAATAGCATCATTAATCTTCATCCCTTTATAAGTATTCCAAATAGGAGAAAGTGAATCATTTATTTAAGAACTCACGAAAATTCATCACGCTTCACTGTGAATATCTCCTAATTTACACAGGTTTATACACAATTTTGCCTAACATACCTATTTTCGCAAAGTAATTTCTCCCAATATAATGCATTTTTGCATATCATTTTCAAAAACATATGCACTCATTTGCATGCTTTCTATATCCATTTTTAAATGTATTCGTTGGCTAGCAAACTGCATTGCAAAATTCAGGGGCATGCGAATTTGGAAGGGCGGTTGGGTTTCAGCTCACATATTGTCCGGGAAAGTGCAAATTGGGTAGGTTTGTCTTTGCATGCAAACGGAATCAAATATCCTCCACATCCTTCACTCTGTTCTCCCTCTGTAGCCATTCCTATCATCTTTCAACTTGTGGAAGCTGACTGCTGGCAGAGTTGAGATCTTTTGCATTCGTGGAGGTTCCCAATAGAACAATCAGGGTGCTGAAATGTGTAGAGAGCTTTCACCAATACAAAAAAACAAAACAAAACTGCCCACTGTACTTTTCAGAAGAAAACAGAATTAAAGACCAAGGATTCATATGTAAGGTAATTAGCCAAAGATCTTGGAGAAAAAGAATATTTTTGCTTGGTGCCTAAAAATATGTAATGAAGGCACCAGACGATTCTCCCTGGGGTGAGCAAATGGAGAGGCACTACAGAAAAGGCCTGCTCTTGTGTCCCCACCCTCCAGAACTCTCACGGAGGAGGCACATGAAGAAGGATTTCAGAGGATGATCTCAGGTCCAGGTCAGTTCATATGGGGTCCTTGAGGCACTGTGGTCCTGAACTGTTTAAGGTTTTAAGCAGCACTTTGAATTGGGCCCTGAAACTAACTAGTAGCTAATGCAGTTGGGACAATATTTGCATTATCTGCTCAAGCCATCTTGCACCAGTGAGCAATCTGGATACCAACTTCCCGACCAGCTGAAATTTCCAAACTTATTATTGTATTTTTAGGTTGTTGTAACCAGCCTTGAAACGTCATGGTGAAGAGCAGTTGAGGAATTAATAGCAACAACCCCTTTTGTGTAAATAAACCCTCAAGAGAACCAGCTGAAAGCTTTACCCACATGCAAAATCTGACAAGGACAGAGCCATCATGTTTGAACAAGGCCTACGTTTTTATGCTAGCAAAGAATTGGCTTTAGCAAGGTACACATCCCACTTGAACTATTGAATTGATAGCAGGCAAAATACACACACTTCAGGTTAAACCTGTGCTTAAAAGCAGCCGTGCCACACATTATGGGCTATAAGTGCTGTGTAGCATTTCACCGATTCACTTGCAAACTATAGGATAACTCTACTCGCTTAGATAAATGCGAGAGCACTATGGCTTAACACCGTAATCCTCTTCCCCACTGTAATCAAACTTAAGGATGCGTGACTGCATTTGCTCACATTCATCCCCTCCTCTCCTTGTCAACTTGTCTCTTCCTCCCCACCCTCTATTGATTTCTGATTGTAAGCTCCTTGGGGACAAGGCCTACCTGGGCTCCCCCCCCCCCGGCTCATGGAACTCAGCACAGCACTGATGTCATGATCAGCGTGTGGCACTGTAGTAGGACTGCCAGTGGGAAATAGATTTAAACCTATAAGAAGAGCCCTTTTGGATCAGACCAAGGCCCTCTATAGTGCAGCAGTGACCAACCAGATACCTCTGGGAAGCCAACAATCAAAGCATGAAGTCAACGGATCTCCCTCAGCAACTGCTATACGAAGGTGTACAAGGAAGTTCCACTTAGCAATGGACTCTGGTTGCTCTGAGGAACATCAGGAGAAGTTGCACCACTGGCAGATGTCCATGCCATGCAGTCCTCGTATCTGGCTGACTTCCTGCCTTGTTGTTTCTCTGGATTTCTTCACTGGACC
This sequence comes from Podarcis raffonei, assembly GCF_027172205.1. Classification (NCBI taxonomy): domain Eukaryota; kingdom Metazoa; phylum Chordata; class Lepidosauria; order Squamata; family Lacertidae; genus Podarcis; species Podarcis raffonei. The sequence continues at coordinate 115,116,484 of NC_070604.1, read as the reverse complement.
ACTGAATCTCCAGCTTCAGTCATTATCCCTTCCTGCCTCCCATATGCCTTGGAATCGCTTCGTAGCTCACCAAAGAGTGTCAACCATACAAGAAGAAGAGTTTGGATTTGATATCCCGCTTTATCACTACCCGAAGGAGTCTCAAAGCGGCTAACATTCTCCTTTCCCTTCCTCCCCCACAACAAACACTTTGTGAGGTGAGTGGGGCTGAGAGACTTCAAAGAAGTGTGACTAGCCCAAGGTCACCCAGCAGCTGCATGTGAAGGAGCGGAGACGCGAACCCGGTTCACCAGATTACGAGTCTACCGCTCTTAACCACTACACCACACTGGTGAACAGAGAAGCAGACCCTCAAATGAGCCTCTTTCAGTCTATTATTATTATTATTAATTGAATTTGCATACTGCCCTATACCCGCAGGTCTCAGGGTGGTTTACAGTCTGGCCCAAGGCCTTACCAGACTGAATAGCTTGCATTTTGATAGCAATCTCAAAGCAACTGTAGAGAAGCCTAGCAAGATCTGGAGCCTTCAAGCTTTGCCACGGTATTCCTGTCCTGAAACCTCTGGTGCAATGCAGCTCTGAAGGCAACTTTTTAGCTCCTTGTTCCCCAGAGCTATACTACACAGTTGTAGAGATTTCCGGCTTGACGACTGGCCAATAATGGCAACAATCCCACACTTTACAGGAGATCTTAGTGCATGGAGAACCAGGCCTTGCCTCCCATGTTATTTTCACTCTGTGCCAACAGCCTGCTGGAAAGCCATGGCTTTTAATCCATAAAACTGTACGTGCCAACCCAGGAATCTGGCTTGAATTCTGGTAAGGGTAGGATTTAGAACCATCCATCTGGCAACCAGACTACAAACATCTGGAATGATTGTTCATTCCCATCCAACAGTCAGAAACACTTGGAAGCAGAAACACATGCAGCAGAGGAGCATGTAAATCAGGAGTGGATAACTTTTGTGTCCAACCTGAGGGCCACATTGCCTTGTGGGAAGTCTTGGGAGGAGTAGAGGGGTAGAGCAACAGAAATGACTCCTAGCTTAGTAGATTGGGCTACATTCCCTCCATGCAAAAATATAAGGTTCCTAGAAACGCACAGAGGTCTATCTAGGTAAGAAAGAGGCTAAAAGCACTTGAGGGGTCTCTGAGGAGGGTCAGTAAGGGGGTGTGGCTTGGTGAAAGTCCTAAGTAAGTGTGGAGGAGAAGTTTAGATAGATAATTTATTACGGTCAGAGACCAGCTTTTGAAACACATTGGGGGGTACAGTCACAAAAGGAAAACAAACAATTAAAACAATGTATAACAATAAATTTAAAAACAATGTACAATAATAAACTACCGCAGGGAGTTGACCCAGAGTCACCCATGGAACCGAGTTTGGGGATTTTCTTAACGAACTAGTTTGAGTTGGGAGATGGTCTGTGCCTACAGATCTGTACACAGAATCTGGCGACCATCCAGGTCGTCTTCTGATCTTTGCCTAACAGGAAAAGGTCGAAATTTTGCTTTTCCGGGAGGCCAGCGAGCCTCACCAGTAGGGGATCAATGGTCTTACTACATGCCTCTTCATAAAAGGGACATCTAAAGAACAAGTGTTCTGGGCTTCCTATCTCCCCCAATGAACAGGTGCAAAGTCTCTGAGCATATAGGACTTTTTAAAAGGCTCATTCCAGGACCGGCAAGGGCAGAGCCGAGCTTCTGGCGAGTGTAAAGGCCCTTCTAGCATTTTTTAGATATGAGAAAGAAGAGAAGTTTGATTCGGTTCACATTCAAAAGTGAATCAAATTTCAACTCTTCCAAACAATACAAGAACCGAAACAAAACCATGCTTTGCAATTTCACATGTATTCAAATGTTCAGTTCTCCAACCAAGCAACATTTAGAGAAATGCGTGTTAGGTAAAAGTGTGTGAAAATAAATGAACATAGTGGAAGGAAATGACAGTATTATGCATTATATTAGGGGAAATTGCTTGCAAAAGGCTGTTGGACTAAGACCAGGAAGACTAGGGCTCAAATCCCCACTCAGCCATGAAGCTCACTGGGTGACCTTGGGCCGGTCACCATCTCCTAGCCTAACCTAACTCACAGGGTGGTTGTGAAGACAAAATGGAGAGGAGGAGGAGAACCATGTAGACACTTCTTGAACTCCTACATTGGTGAAAATGTCGTGCAAAAAAATGTGTTTCTTAGGAGAAATGTGTGCTAAAATGCTGATGAGTTTTCATGAGGACTTTTAAATTAATTTTTACTGCAAAGATTTTAAAGAGAAAAGCACACATGCGAAAGGGAGGGAAACAAACAAATTAACCATCTCAAGTTGTTGCAGAAATGTGGAGAATTGAAAAGAGAGAAACAGAGAGGACCAAAACTGACAGCTCTTTCCACCCACAGACCAGAACTTTAGAAAGTGAGGCCTGGTGGTCCATCTTTGGAGACTGAGGTTCCTCATTGCTGGTGTAAAGTGTGGGGACCTGTGTCCATTCTGAGGTGTCCACCTTGAGGCCTGACAATGCGATGGTGTTTCTCCAGGCCAGCCAAGTCAATTTTAATTCCTAAAAGGCCTTTATCTCCTTATTCTGTAAAGTAATAACAATGTTGTCTCTGTAAGAGGATGGATGCCAAAGTATAACCAAATTGGGATGTAAAGGTTCTCCATTACAATAACAATTACAGAAATATAAACACATTTGCATTGATTTTCCTGTTCCTATAGCCCCCAACCAATATGATGGCTATTGGTCTAATTGCAACATCTTCATTTAATATCCATACTTTATTACTTTGTAGAGCTAGCTTATAGGACTAGACAGTTTAATTCTCTTAATGGAACATATTTTGTAAAGGCCAAGTCAAGGCAGCCTGCTTTAGCTGTCAGGGTTCTAAAATGCATGGCAAATCATTTTGTGTTGCTTTGTGTTAATGGTCCATCTTTCCCTCAAACTCCCCCTTGCTTTGAAGTGAATGGGCATCTTCCTTTGCTCCTTCTCTGTGGAACACTTCATTGGCCAAATCTGTTCCATCTATTAAGAGCCCTGCCAAATCAGGCCAGGTCTGCATTCCAAAGGGTCTATATTCCATTTTCCTGATGCTTCCCTAACTGTTAATTTCTGCATTGTATTTGAGCTTCCACATTTTTGGGAAGCCACTTTTGGGAATACAGCAGAATATAGCACATGTTTAGGGTTCATTTCTGTGTTACAGTGGTACCTCAGTCTACAAACTTAATTTGTTCCGGAAGTCCGTTCTTACACCGACAGTGTTCTTAAACTGAGGCACGCTTTCTCCAATGAGGCCTTCTGCTACCGGTGCCCTTCCACCGTTCGGCTTCTGAGGCAAAGTTCGCTAGCCGGAACACCTACTTCTGGATTTGCGGAGTTCGTTGCCTGAATAGTTCGTTAACAGGACTGTTTGTAGACTGAGGTACCACTGTATTCGTAAACATGCCTTTTCCCCTTCTTCTTCTGGAAGCAAATAACATGGAAATGAGCACTAAACTTGATCTATATTCTGCTGTGTTTCCAGAAGTGGCTTTTGATGCCGTGTGAAAGCTGGAATATACAGTGGTACCTCGGGTTACATACGCTTCAGGTTACAGACTCCGCTAACCCAGAAATAATACCTCAGGTTAAGAACTTTGCTTCAGGATGAGAACAGAAATCGCACGGTGGCAGTGGGAGGCCCCATTAGCTTAAGTGGTGCTTCAGGTTAAGAACAGTTTCAGGTTAAGAACGGACCTCCAGAACGAATTAAGTTCTTAACTCGAGGTACCACTGTAGTGCGGAAATTCACAGTTGGGGAAATGATGTGAAAATGGAATAAACGGCTGTGTGAATGCAGCCCGAGGTCCCCCATCTTGTAAAATCTACTGTAAAACCTAGTCAGGTGCCTCACAGTAACCTCCTTGCAGGTTGCAAAGGAAACAGCTCTCTCCTCATGTTCGCTCCCCAGCATCTGGTATTTGGAACATGGAAGGTCTGTATCTGTAGCCAGCGGCGGAGCAAGCCGATTGGGTGCCTGGGGCAGCACGCATGCCTGGGGGTGGGACCTCTGAGGAGTCTGCCTGCCTCCTCCCACTCAGCCACCCTACAGCTGAGGGGGAGGCAGAGGGGGGCCCATTTGGGGCAGTGTGGAGCCTGCGGGCGCTCAAGCCACAGTGTCACGTGAGTGCTACCCAGCATTTTGTCACCCCCCTCAGTGGTGACACCCGGGGTGGCCTGCCCCCACCTCACCCTCTTCCTCCGCCCCGTCTCTAACAGGGGTGCCATCTCACCTTCATGATTGTGAGTGCCTGCCGCCACAATGTGGATGTGATGTCACACATTTGTGTTGCGGCAGGCAGTGATGGTGGCTCCTCTTCTTCCTCCTCTCCTCAGTCAGCGAGGCATACTTTTCTGTGGGGAGGGTCTCGAACGCAGAGCTGAAGTGCTACCTGCCAGCTTTTCTCATTGATTTTGTGGGCGTCCAGCCCCCATGATCACCGTATTTTTCTGTGTATAACACGCCCTCACATATAAGATGTCCCCCTATTTTGGGGGACTTCAAATTAAGAAAATGGGGGGGGGAGATTGCCCAGAGTTGTTGAGCTTTTTGGGGGAGGACTGCCTTGCCGCCAGCAGCCGCCAATCACCCGCCCAATTTCCGCAGAGACAGCCAATCTCCACCAGCCCTTGCTGCAGCCACAATTACCCGCCCAATCGCCGCTGACAATCTCCTGCTCGCGGCAGCAACCAATCTCCTGTCCCCCCCTATGCACTATTCATCTATAAGACGACCATAATTTTGAAAGATTATTTTATACTTTAAAAAACCCTCGTCTTATACACGGAAAAATACAGTAGATTCTTGTGGGTGCCCACGCCCCCCTGGAGTTGGCTCCTATGATCTGTAACATATCTAATAGTCAGTGATAGGCATCTTCTCCGCTCATTTGTCCAGTTCTTCAAAAACAAAATCCATCTGCACAAACAAGGCCTGCATCAAAAGGTGACACTGCGGAATTCTTCTCCTTGTTTAAGATTTGAGCCACTCCATACCACCTGCTTTCCTCCAGCGAGTCAGCATTTCCCATCCACTGGGCCTGCACAATCCTCACTCTGCTGTTTGAAGTGGCCATAGTTCAATGCTAGAGCGGCTGCTTTCCATGAAGAAGCTCCCAGATTGTGATGGCCTGGGAGTCGGACTCGGAGGCTGAACCTGAGGAATCCCAGCCTGCAAAGGAGTCCCCGCCTCCAGAACCAGCTGAGCTGGGG